>NW_006442491.1:17187109-17208823 GCF_000325575.1 Pteropus alecto | reverse complement strand
CCTTTAGGTAATAAAATCCCTTTTTCAGAGGGGAAGCCATTTAGTGTGGTGTAACTTGGGTTAACTCTGCTTCTTCTACTGCTACTAGGGTAGCCACCCACCCAGGCCTAGATAAAACTCTTTTTCTCCAGGCCAGAGAAGTGACTTTAAGGATCAGCATCTTCTCAGATAGGGCCCTCCATAGGAAATCTTTGCCACTATGATATGGAATACAGAAGTAGATAAAGCCCACCTGGTGATCCTGGGTCTAGAAAGAGAGACAGACACTATGCAGATCTAGCTCCCTAGCATCCCAGATCTCAAATAGATCGATAGTTTTCACTATTCTGTCATTTCTTCAAATGAGGCACCAAAATTGAACTTGTCGGAAACCTGCTTTATCTGCAAGACAGAGAGTTAAGGTTGTCTCTAAAAGACCTGCAAGGAGCAATTTCCTCTCAATTACCACTAGTTTCTCATCAACATCATTCCCTTGGGAGGCATTAATAGAGGGGAGATGGTACTGGATGATAATGTCAGGGAACCTGCACCGTTAAATAACTTCTGGAAATCCCCAAGCCTTAACGACAATGTTTTTCCTTTGAACTCCTAACTTTTTTTTAAAGCACTCAGCTATTTCATTTTATTGTGCTCAGACCATCCTTTGACGCAAGTGGGACAAATATAGTCATATCTGTCTCTCTGATAGCAGAGGGGGTGGTGCAGTGTCACGGAAAAGAACATGGGCTCTGGCGTCAGACTGCCTGCATTCACTCTCGGTTCTGCCAATTAGCCGCTTTGTAATCTTGGACCAGTGACTCTGCTTCTTTGTGCCTCAGTTTCTACACGCATAAAATGAGGGTTTACAGAAAGTACTATAATTCAGTATTTAACATGTGCCATAGCCTATGGTAAACCCTTTACAGAGATCTTGTCACAAAAATCCTGAAGTCACTATAATCATACCCATAAAGAAACTGGAATTCCACAGCAAGTAGTTGGCAGAATCAGGACTCAGATCGGGGTTGCTGAAAATCCCAAGTTCTGATCAACTCATGGCTAGTTTCTATGATTGACATTTTTCATCACATAAGAAGCTCATATCATCAACTAGAAGTCAGAAAATATTTCCCAGGAAAGGCAATACCTGAGCTGAGTCTTAAAGGCCAGGAGAAGAAAGGGCTGTCAAAGAAGAAAAAATAGGCAGCCTAGCACCAAAGAAATGTAACAAGCCCTTCCTACACCTAAGGGCAAAACAGGAAAAAAGACAAAACTGGAGAGGTAGGCTGAGACCAAATCATGGTGGGCTCTTGAATGCCATATATAGAATAATTAATAGCAATGTTAATAGCAATGAATACTATGAGTCAAGCATACTGCTTAGTATGTTTTCTTGTATTACCTCATCTAATCTTCTCAAATATGTGAGATTAGTTGCTACTTGTTAGTCCAATTTGCAGCTGAGCATGTGAAAGATTCGGTAACCTACTACACATCACACAGCTAATAAACAGCAAAGCCAAGACTTGGACCCACATTTCTCTGATTCCATGGACCTTGCTCTTAATGGCCATGCGAGCTTGACCTGTGTGAGCTTGACCTTTATCCATTCCACAAGGCTTTAGACTTCATCCTGTCCAATGGGATGCTATTGGAAGTTTTTATGCAGGAATAACCTGATAAATTATGTGTATTAGAAATATCCCCTCTGATGATTATGGAGGTTGGACAGAGGAAAACAAAACTGGTCTCCTCTGTAAACCCACCTTTGATTGGCCTCTTCCACATGCTTACCTTTGCCTACATAACCTGCAGGTCACCTCCCATTCACTAAATGGGAGACCAAGAAAACTGATTTGCTCTGGAATCTTAAGCAGAACGTGACCCTCACTGGGCCTCAGATTCCTTATAGGATGCAAAAAGGATGACTCATATATCCTTAAGAGTCTCTCCAGCTCTGACATTATACTTCCCTCTGATGTTCTCTGGGACTATGTGGCTAAATGTGCCACTTTTAGCCCTTTATAACAGCCTCAGGACAGGTGACATCTGCATTTTCCCCCCTACTACTATGAAGTTCCAATAGCTCTTCATCCCAACATAAAAGAATTATTTTTGGTCACTGTTCAATATAAAGTTTTGTTCTCCTGGCCCTCAGGTATCATCACCAACTTGTCTCAATAGAATACTCTTCAAAATACCTTTGCTTACAAAGCCACTGACGCCAAGGAGGAAGTTATTTATAAGCTTCCGACAGTGTGCAATTGCTGATGGCGTCTACCTGAGGAGTTGTCAACAAGTAGCTTTATGCCAGAGATTGGCTCTCAAAATGCCAGCAAAGGTGTCAATTGTCACTTGTTTGAGAACTAAGGAAGGTTTGCATTCCCTTTAAATGTAGCCCAGGATCTAAATTGGGATTGAGAGTTGGGGGGAATAGTTGTAAATCAAATGGTGAACATGGCCTTTGGCCCACTTAGTCTTGGTTGAAGGGCAGCTACTGATGAACAATGGGCACTATGATGCATATGGGTGTGGGTTTTAGAGCCAGATTGCCTGGATTCGAAGCCCAGCTCCAATTCTTATGTGTGATACAACCTTGAGCAAGTTATCTAAAATCTCTGTTCCTCTGTTTTCCCATGTGGAAAATGGGAACATTGTGGATTTGAGAGAATCCTTGTGTGTAAAGTCATAAGAACAGTATCGAGCACATTATTAGGATTCCATGGGGCAATGAGAGGCCCTACTGGCCTAAAGAAGTAAGTATACCATAAAGCTGTGGTCCCTCAAGTGTGATCTTCAGCTTTACAAGGGAACTTGTTAGAAATGCAAATTCTCAGATCTCACCCAGACCCACTGAATCAGACTCTTTAGGGGTGGGGCCAGAAATCTGAGTTTTAATAGCCTTTTGGATGATGTCAATGCATGATGATATCTTAGAATCACTGCCATAGGCATCCCTCTGCTCCTCCTAAACACTGCTGATTGGTTCCTCTTTTGGTCCCTCCCCTAAGATGGATAAATATGGCAGCATTAGCTCTGTGACTCAGGACAGGCCTTTCCCTTAACCCAAGCCTCATTTTTCTTCACTGTGAAATGGATAAAATCGATAAAATACAGGGGTGCTGTGAGCAGCCAAGGAAATGAGGGATATGACAAGCCTGAATGGACGTCCTACCTCTGTTTTGTCCACCTAGAAAAACTTAGGAAGATGTCCTAGGACAAAAGACAAGGGCCCGCTGATTCAACAGTTTTGTTCTCTTGCTTTGGAAACATACAGACCTTTACAGTGAAGAGGAAACCAACAGAGAGAAGAATCTCTGGGTGACTGTCGGCAGGCAATTCCTTCCTCTCTGGGCTCTAGTTCCTCCCAGCCACATGTAATCATTGGAGCGAAGGGCTTTCAAACCACATGACTGGAGGGAGAGGAACAGCCTCAGAATGGCCAGGACTCAAATCTTGGCTCCAGCTGAGTAATGTGGGCAATTTACTACACCTCTCTGAGCCTCCTTTCTGTAAAATGAAAATAATCATCTTCCACTCAGGGTTGCTGGGACAAGTAAATGAGATCTCTCACCCAAGAGATCATTACTGAGTGCCTGCTGTGTGCAGGCTCTGTTCTGGTCCTGTAGATATAGTGGTAAACAAGAAAAACATGCTCCTGACCTCTTGAAGCTGAGGATTTAATGAGGGAGACAGGTATTTAGCATCTGGTTACAAAGCTAATTATCTTATTACAACTGTGATAGATAAATTGTGACACAAGAGGGACCCACCCTGATGTGTGGGGTTAAGAAGAGGTGAAGAAGTGATGTTTGGTCTGACAGCGGAACTTGGTAGGCAAAATTACAGAATCTTAAAGGCCACCTTGAAAATTTTGAGCAATAAAAAGCCATAGAGGATTTTCAGCAGAGAAGGAAAGTGATACAAGATGAATTTTTAAAAGACCCTCTTAGTAAAATAAAAAAACCATACCAAGTGCTGGTGAGGATGTGGAGCAGCTAGAACTCATACATTGTTGGTGGGAATAAAAACGGTACTACTTTGAAAAACAGTTTTGCAGTCTCATATGAAGTTAAAGATACTCTTACTATCCAGCCCAGCACTCCCACTTCTAGGTTTTCGCCCAAGTAAAATAAATGTATGATCACACTCGCACATACACACACACACACATACAGACACACACACCTGGAGGTGAATATTTGTACCAGTTTTATGCATAATCACCAAAAACTGGAAGCAACCCAGATGTCCATTGACTGGTCAAGGGATAAATAAATTGTGTACCTCCCTTCAATGAGCACTACTCAGCAGCAAAAATTACTGATTCGTGCAACAACAGTATGAATCTCATAAAAATTATGCTGTGTGAAAGAAGACAAACTCAAAAGAATACCTACTGTATTATTCTATTTATACAGTATTTTAGAAAAGCCAAAACTACCTGGATAGAAAACAGATCAGTGGTTGTCATGAGGCAGGGAGAGAGAGAGGGGTCAATTGAAAAGGGGCACAAGGGAACTTTGGAGGGTGACAGAACTGTTCTATATCTTGATTATGGTAGTGGTTACTTGACTGTGTATGTTTGTCAAAATTCACAAAACTATCAGGGGAAAAAAAATGGCATAGATGATAGAGGCTCTGTTCATCCCTCTGGTGACCAAATCAAAGTTGTAATGGAAACAAGGAACAAGCAGCAAAGAAAAAGGACTGGGATCTAGATGAACAAGTCATACAACTATGGAGAAATCCAAGAAATTACCCTGCAATGGCAGAAGGTAGGACGGGGTGAGGAAGCAGGGCCGCTCAGTCTCAAGAGGCTGAGGGAGACAGAGGCTGAGGGAGACGGGGGCTGCGGCAGTGGCAGCAGCAGATGCCTTTAAATAACACGTTTACTACAGAAAGGAGAGTAAATAGGGTCAGAAGACAGTGAAAAGGCCTTTACATGTAAAAGATAAGAGATAACCATTTCTGTGCTAGGGCTGTGGTGGTGAGGATAAAAAAAGCAGGCAGATTTAGGAGCTAGTTAAGAGGAAATGCCACATAGCATAAGGCTGGCACCTTGTGGGCTCACTCTCAGTTGCTCTGTTTGTGTCATTTCTATGAGCCATATGTATACATACACAGTCTTCAAATATCTATCTGCAATTCCTGCTATTTAGAGCATGGTATGACCTCACAGTTTTATAAGGGGAAGGAGACAGATACAGTAGTCAGCTGAGTGGGCAGAGGTACCACTGGGGACCCAGTAGAACAGAAATTCATAGGAGGACAGCATGGCAGGCTGGAATCAAGACACTCCTGAGGTGTGAACAGGGTTCTGAGTGATGGCTGCAGAGGAACAATCAGCCCCCACCCAGGGTAACAAGAGATCTTGACAGATCTGTCATGGGTTGCTATGACCCCTTACTATAGCTGTTTATATGTCCCTTCTCATCTGAGCCTCAGAAGAGAGCCATGAATCACAGGTTAAACCTCTGGTCTAATTATTTCCTTGGATGACATTGTTCTTCCTCCCAAATCATGAACACAGAGTGAATCCTATACAGTGAGACCCGAAATGGGATTCATAAGACCTGAATCATCATCCCAGTTCTGACTCTGTGACTTTGGGTGACTTACTTTCACACTCATCCAGCTTTAAAAATAAGTGAATTCTACTGAAAACGTTTTTATTTTATCTATCTTAATTCCATAATGTATTTTTAGAAAGTTTACCAAGAGGAACAGAGAAGGATAAAATAAATTGATTAGGACATTGACATGAAGGAGGCCAGGGTAAGACTATAGGCCTGTACTTTGCTAAAGATTGACCTTATCCTTGACCTTGAAGATTGAATTTATCTCTTACATTTCTAGCAACCAAAGCAAAGAGGCAATCAAGATTCATTAGATCAGAACCGTTCAATAGACAGTTCTGTAATGATAGAAATCTTCCATAGCTGCACTATCCTAATATAGTTGCCACTAGCCACATGTAGCTATGGAGCACTTAAAATGTGGCTAGTGTGACTGAGGACTGGAATTTTAAATTTTGACATAATTTTAATTATTATATCTTGGCATAGCCACATGTGATGAGTGGTTATTGTATTAGACGGTGTGGCATTAGATAATCCACAATGTTTTCCCAGTGTGCCAATTACAAATTTAATGCCTCTCACTTCCAAATTCACCCCTCATTGCCTGGCTTGCAATAATAAAGGTGGGTCTTGTAATTATTTCTCCTTTGCCACCTGGCCCACTGTAAGTTTTGTCAGTAGAGGCAAAGAAGGGACACTGAAGGAGGAAGGAGTCTCTCTTCCTGTTTCCAGTCCACTCCTCTGCGTAGGCTTCTACCACTCTGCCTGGTTTATGCATCGCCAGGCTCTGGCAGTGCATGCGGCTTCTGCAGGTCCCCATTCCAGCAGCACATATAGTTTCTCCAGCACCTGGCTACAGTAACATGAGCAGCTCCTCCAACACTCAGTGCCTGAAGAGCAAGCACCAACTCCTGCAGTTTGCTGCAGCCAGCAGTGTCCAGAGGCAAGCACCTTTCCCCAGAACTTCTTCAAGTGACTTCAGAGTGAAATACTGCAAATGAAGCCTCTCTCTGTGAACAACCTTCCCTAGCACCCCCTTCAGCAAATTCTAAGTCATGGCATGGCCGTGTGGATGGCTTTCCTACTAGAATCCTAGAGGGCAAATTTCCCACAAATCCTGCTGGTGCAATACCTCAGAGACTCATCCACTATCCAGTGAGCCACAACCATGCCCTCTCTAACAAGGTCTAGATCACACCCTGACACTGAGGCGCTTCCTCGGATACACTCTCAGTCCAAAGGGTAGGACTACTCTTAGAGTCTTGTAGCCCCTATTTCTGTACTCTTTGCACTTTAGTTTTTACTAGAAAATCCCTTATTATTTCAATCCTCTCTTGATAATTTTTATGTTAAACTTCCTCTGTTCAAATTATTGTGTGTTTTTTTTATCTTCTGACTGGACTCTGGCTGATCTAGGAGCAGTCTCTGGAGATAAACCTGTACAAATGGGATTTGGCCATCGGTTTGGCCATGCTCTTGGGCTTGAGTGCAGTATTGAGCTCCTTACCAATGGGAAATGGGATGCTAGCAATCCATCGTGTACAGTGCCCATTAAATAAGCTATCATCTGTGATTGATTGTGATGAAGAGCCAACTGAAACAAGTGCCTAGGGAGCCCAATTAGATGTTTCACTTGACTGTGATGGCAGTAATAATGACTGCAATGGTTATAGTGTGGGATATATTTGTTTAAGTGGACTTGAATGCTTACAGAGGGAAAATGCCAAGCTCAGTTCAAATCATGGTCTGAGAAGTTAGAAGAATAGTTTATTTCTTAAATATTTCATTTCTTAAGGGTTTATATTGCTGAAAATATACAAAATGTAATTGTGTGAGTTGCTGAATTACATTATCAATTGGATTCACAGCCTTATCAAGTTGTTCATGTGAAACTTGATTAGGAAACAATGGGATTATAACACTTAAAATGAAGACATCTAATTGGACCCAGATGAAACTGACAATTTTGAATCCTCAAGTCATTCTTAACTTCCCTTATCAGTGGCAAGTTCATGGGTCTATGAAAAAAGTTGCCACGGTGGCAGAAATGGAGGTTATGCATGAGATCAACAATATGGTAAACAACCTTGAGATCTACCTGGCTAAAGCTGCTGTTGAGTGCCTAATATGTCAAGAGATGAGGTCGACACCAAGCTCCCAATAGACACCATTCTCCAGGGGAACTAGCTAGCCACCTGGTAGCAGGTTGACTACATTGGATCTCTTCCATCATGGAGGGGGCCAAGATCCACCTGACTTGAAAAGACACTTATTCTGGATGTGGATTTGTCTTCTTTGCCGGTAATGCATCTGCCAGAACCATAACCTGTGGACTCAGGATGCTTTATCAGTCATCATGGTATTCCCTATAGTATTCACTCTGACCAAGGAACTCATTTCACAGCAAAGAAAATCCAGAAATAGATTCATGCTCATGGAATTAACTGTTCTTGCCACATACCTCATCATCTGGAAATTCAGTTGAAAAGTGGAATAGCTTGCTGAAGACTCGGTTATTGCACCAGTTGTGAGACAATCTCCTGAAAAGACTGGGCTCTGTCTTATAGGATACGGTATGTGCTTCAAATCAGAGACCACTGATTCTGGTTATGAGGAACCATAGCCAGATTCTGGTTATGAGAAACCATAGCCAGACTAAATCCATGAGTCTAGGAATAAAGGGGTAGAAGTAAATGTGTTTCCTCTCATTATTATGCCCAATAACCTACTCACAGAATTTTTGCTTCCCATCTCAAAAATCTTGAACTCTCCTGGTTTAGAAGTCTTAGTCTTCAAGGTAGGAATATTTCAACCAGAGAAGAAAAGAATAATTCCATTGAATCAAAAGATGAGACTGTTGCCTGGCCATTTGGGGCTTCTTATGCCAATGAACCAATAAGCAGAAAAGAAGGTCATTTGCAGGATGGACTGATTGATCCTGATTACCAAAAGGAAATTGAATTGCTGCTAGAAATTGGAAGCAAGAACTATGTCTGGAACACAGTGGATTTTCTGGGTCATTTCTTAGTGTGTCCATGCCCAATAGTGAAAGCTAAGGTAAAACTATAACAAATGAACAAGCAAAAAAGTAGAATAATTGATGACTCAGACCCTTCAAAAGGATGGATCAGGTCACTCCATCAAATAAAGAATCCTAATTAACTGATGATCTGTCTGAGAGCAAGGGAAACACAGAATGGGTAGTGGAAGAAGGAAGCCGTAGAAATCAACTCTGACTCGTGACCAATAGGATCAAGAACTGTAGTAGCTCTGCATATGTTCTCTTTGTTATATGTGTGTGCTTATTTTATATGGCATTTTATTCTTCTCTTCACTGTTGTTTTATATACAAATTTTTAAAGCTTAATTTTATAATTGTTTTTGAAATAACAGATTATTCAGTGAGACTGTGACATAATTGAGGAATAATTAATGTAGCTAGCAATGGACACAATGACTGTTGAGGTGGTGCTTCTCATTTTGAGAAGGAGGTGAGAACTCCTTCATTCGTCATAAGGATAGCTTTATCTTAGAAAGAAAACTTAATCTTATTGAGGGTTTCTGAGAGACAGTGTAGAAGCCATGCTTAAAGATTATTCCCCAGGGTCAACAGAGATAGGGTATTTCTGCACAAACTGCCATCAGTCTGTGGTTGAAAGCTGCTGGGGAGGGGTTGGTTAATGACCTAGCATTTTCAGCTTGCCAGGCCAACAGCAACAGGAAATCCTTAGGCAAAGAAATGCATGTTCCAACTGTTGGAAGTCACTGAGGTGGTAAGGGCAAGAGGATACAGGTGAGATCCCCAAAGTGCCGCTTCATCAGTTTCTTTCTCTCTAAAATGGAGAGAAGATATCCTGCCTCACAGGGCTGCTACTGTGCTGCTGGATTGCACACTCTAGTGATTGTTATTCACAACGTGGTGGTACCAGATATGTAGTAGATTCTCAGTAGGAGTCCATTCCCTTTCCCTTTTCCTTTTAATAATTGTTTCACCGTATCAAGACTGTATTCAGTGCCAGGTACTGTACTGGGTGCTACCCACACCTGCAATACAGGTATTAACCACCTTCTGCAAAAGAAGAAACAGAGGCTCAGAGAGTGTAAGTCACTTATTCCAGGTCACCGGGCATGTAAGAACCATAACCAACTCCAAAGCCCTTGCTTTTAACCTCCACATTGCATTGACATGCCAAGGGCTGATTTTTGACCTGCTGCCCAATTGTGCTTATTTCAGACCTCAGGTTCCAAATGCCTCAATCAGCCTCTTCCTTGTCAGATGTGCCCCAGATTAGCTTTGGGAGAAGCTGCTGCCAGCAACTGGCATGTCTTTCACTGCTTCTCTTCCTTCTTAATTGATATCCCACCAAGATTGCTCAGAGAAAGTTTTCTTTCTCCCTGCCTCGGGCTTTGGCCTCTTCTGCCCACATATGGCCCAGAGGCATCATATAGTGTCACATTTTGAGGGCCTCTTGGGGGAATTAATTTTGGGTCTAGGCCTCCAGGCTCTCAGAAACAATGAGATGGAAAAGTTCTTTATTCTGTCAAACTGGTTCATCTGAGCACAGAAGAAATAGACATTCTGCCCACTTTCTATCTTTCTGCCATTGAAGGCCCAAGCCGTGGCTGCTAACATTTTCCTCACGGGGTTCTTAGTCTAGTGATAGCAGACTGAGTATGTGCTTAGAGTACCAGCAAAGCATGCACCAAAAAGTGACAGTAATAAGTGCAAAACAATGTAGTAAACTAGAAAAGTGGTTCCTATATTTGGAGTGTGTTTCTGACATCATGGGTTGGTTCACTCAACTCCACTCTATACCTCTATGAATGTTTTACTGCATACTAGAAGCTGGGAAACCCAAGTCTACAGATTGGGTCACCTATCTTCCCCAAATGAAAATACCATTGGAAAGCTAGAAGTGAGGTGGAGGATATATTTCCATCCCGTACTGGCAAGAATATTCTAGGAGCATTTGGTTTTTCTTGCAGCAGTGATAGCAAAGGTTCAGTGACTGGTGACCAGCTTTGTTTTGCTGAGAGGAAGGTCAGGGGACATCTGTTTTGTTGCCATCAATCAAGGCAAAGGCAATGTGGCCCTGGAGCCAACACTGGCAACACAGTTTCCTGATTTGTACATCTCAGCAGAGGCAACATGGTCCTGGAGCCAGCAACTGGAACAGGGTCTTCCTGAATCTTCATCTTCCAGATCATAGAGGATTTAGAAGCTTTCTTGGTGAGCCAATATTGCTGATACATTCTGGGAGACATTCCTAAAAGTTCTACCTAGAACCTGCTCCTCCAACACATCCAAAGATCCTGCAAGCAGCTGATCCCCTTCATTAAATCTCTTTTTACTGTCTTTTGACTTAACCTTATCTGCAATGGAACTGACTAATACAGCGTGCTGACAATGACCAGGACATATGCTTTACCTTTAATCTTCATAATGGTCTTCCGAGTTCAATATTGTCAGGAACTTGGTGGCAAGCAACAAAATTGATCTTGACTAATGTAAGCAGAAAATGAACTCACTGAAAAGGTATTTGTTAACTCAGTGACTTGCTGGGAGCGGGAAGCCTAGAGAACTAGGCTTGGAATTTCTGCAACCAAAATCACAGCCTAAACTGTTCCAAAGGACTAGTCTAGTTAGGAAACTGTGCTGCCAGAACACTGCTTCTGTGGCATACTGGACCTTGTGGCTTACACCGCTGCCCTCACAGAACTGGTCACAGGATACTACTGCAGGCTTGGTATGCCCTACTGCTCCCCAGAAATAGAGTGCTATTGTAGTTCTTGCTGCCTTTCCTTCCACAATAAGTTCTCCACCACTCCACCATCCTTGTGTACTGGACCCTGATTTGAAGTGTAGGATACATCTTGTTGGCTGAGCCAGATCACGTGTTCTAACCTAGCTGCCAGAATGCCTGAGACCCAGACACTAGCCTTTTCAGCTTTCATCAAGAGAGGCAGACTCTGCATCCCACAAGGTAAGCCCTGTTTCCCTCTACTCTCTTCCACCTCATCCAATGAAGCCTGTTGGTCCCCATCTGGGTTAAGCATTGTCTTTGCCCATTGGTTCTTTAAAATAAAAATAGGTTTGATTTCTTATTGACAACTCAGCACCATTCTCACCCTTCTATGTTTTCCCCCACATCAGGGATAAGAAGCCTACTAGATACATTCCCTAGAATTCCTTGCCAACAGTTTTCCAGGTTGGATCTGCCAATGGAAGTCACCCACATCAGATCTCGGAGCCAGAACAGAGGCAGAAGGCACAATTTTCTCCTCTGCACATGGGCTTCAGTAGATGGCCACAAAGGGTTCTGGAGCAGCCTCTAGGCATTCTCCCACAAATCACCTACCTTGGAGCTACAGGCAACTGTGGAGCTATAGGCAACAGATCTTACATCAAAAGGGGTTCAGGGAAACACATACGGTTGCCTCATTTAATTCTCACAACAACCCTATGATGAAGAGGCTATTCATAACCCCATTTTACATATAAGAACGGTCTCAGAGAGATTAAATAATCTCTTTTTGCCCTAGATCACAGGTCTGTGTGACTTTAGAGCGCATGCTCACGTTCTCTTACCCCTGAAATCTTGCCTTGCCCACCATCCTTCATTTGCAAAAGCAGACAGAGCAGAAAGTGCTGGAGAGGGGAGATACCGCAGGAAGGACAGAGAGGTTGCTTAGAGCCAGGCTGTGCTGAAAACACAAACTATCCTTGGAATGTTGGAAAGTTCTTTTGTAAAGTCCTTCCGAGCCTGGGGCACATTCTTCTAAAGAACTTTCTTGATTGGAAAAATCCTATGCTTTGAGGATGGAATTAAATGTGTGGGAACAGCCAAAGGTCACTGGGTGCCACAGCTGTGAATTAGGAAAGCAGATAAAGCTAAGGGACACCATCGGAGATCCAGGCCAGCCATGGCTCTCACAGAGACAGGCCCAAAAGTGTGGTTAACACTATCAGTGTCACAGCAGCTTTAATGAAGGAACCCAGAGGACAAATGGTCCAAAGTCTCTCATTAGCTGTGCGACCTTGCAAGTCACTTCACCTCTCTGATACTCAGTCTTCTCATCAACCCTTTGCCTGAGAGGCAGAAAATTATAGCTTTCAAATTAGGCAATTGATTCTTTGGATCTTGCCACTTCCTGTATGGCTTGGGGCAAGTTCTCTCTAATTTTTCTGTGTCTGTTTCCACATCTGTAAAATGAGGATAAAAAGTACCTATGAAACAGGGTTATTGGGACAATTAAATGAATTGGTATAGGAGAAGAATTTTTAACTGCACTACACTAGGTATATAGCAAGCACTAAATAAATGTTAGCTACTGATTTTCTTACCTTAGAGAGAAGTATGAGAATTAAAGGAGACCGTATGTATGAAAGCTATCATATATCATTTGGCTTAGAAGATCAGCTCAGAAAATTCTGTTTATCTAATATTGCATAACGAAATATTCCAAAAACAACAATCAATTACTTTGCTCACAAATCTGCAATTTTGGCAGGACTTGAGAGGGTTGGCTCATCTCTACTCCATGTAGCATTAGCTAGGGAGGTTAGAATAGGGCTGGAGGATTCACTTGCAAGAAAGCTCACTTCCGTGGGTAGCAAGTGGTGCTAGCTGATGGCTAAGAGTTCAGCTGGGGCTCTAGACCAGTAGCCTCCATTATCTCTACAAGAACCTCTCCACAGGGGTGCTTGAGCTACCTCACGGCATGGCAGCTGAGTGCTAAGAACAAGTATTTCGAGAGACAAAATGTGGAGGTTCCAGTCTCTGAAGATCTTGGCCTGAAATTGGCACAACCTCACTTCTACTGTGTTCTATTAGTCACTGAGCCTGCCCATACTCAAGGGGAGGAACATAGATCCCTCCTCTTGAATGAAAGTGATGTCAAAAAATTAAAAGTCATCTTTAATCTCCTACAGGTAGTTTGTATTTGCCTTCCAGGTGCTAGCCTGGGGTACACATACACAGACATAGATGGGTAATATCTTCTTCCCCAAGCCACACCTCAACTGAGAAGAAGGTCCTCAAAGGGGGAAAGAGAGACTTTCTCCAAACTGGGTACCTCTTATGTGTTAAGATTCAGTAGAAGAAAGTCTGTGAATCTCCACTCTCCTAAGATCCCTGTGTGACGTGCCTATTTAATGTCCCTAGTATCCCTGCTTCCCTCTCCCTGGAGCTAGGCAGGAAGCCGAGAAATGTATTCAGGGGCTATAAGTCAGAATAGTGAAGCGCGTAGCCTGCGGAACCTTGGGCTGGCTTCCTAACCTCCCTCAGCCTTAGGCATTTCATCTGGAAAATGGACATGATAAGCCCTACATCATAAAGTCATTCTGATAATTAATTAAGATTACAAGGAGATAGAGTAAGAGCAAATTAACGAGCAATCAATCAGGCTCTTTTAAAAAAAAAATGTGGCATATTCTTAATTTCAGAAACAGATCTCATCTTGTTCTCCAGCTCCGCACCCTACTAGGTTGTAGAAGTTACAGGGGTCAGGAGATTTTAAATAACCAATTAAAAGTATGCCTTTCTAAGATGTGTGTGTGTGTGTGTGTGTGTGTGTGGAGAGAGAGAGAGAGAGACTAAAGGAAATATGCCAAAATGTTAACAGTGGTTGACCCTGTAGGATGGATTATAGGTGATTTTTTTCCTACTGTTTCTTTATAACTTATTTTGAATATCCCCACATTTTATCGGTTTATGTGTGACCTTATAATAAAGACATATATATATATATATGTGTGTGTATATATATATATGTGCATATATATATATATATACACACACACACACACATATATATATAATGAATAAATCTAAAATAGCACCCTTCCCACCCCCCACACACGTACTCCCACACATTTGTCTTTCTATAGAGCAGGTTTTCTATAAGATGATACTATAGGAGCTTTAGACCAGAAAATTTTTCCTTGAGTTGAAATAAATCATGCATTACACAGGACATTTAACATCCCTGCCCTTCGCCCACGTAAGTGCCAATAGCACTCCCCAGTGTCAACCAAGAACACCCTCGCATTATGCAGAAAAAAAATGTTTTTATTTTTCGGAGATGCATGTAGGGTGAAATGTCAGGATGTTTGTAATTTACTTGAAACTACTTTAGAGAAAAACAGATAAAGCAATTATGGCCAAAGGGGGAAAAAAAAAACATAACAACTGAGAGAACTAGATGATGAATATATGTGTTCAATTATTCTTACTTTTCTGTTTAAAAATTTTCATAACAAAAAGTGGGGAAAATGCTTCACTATTTCCAAATGCCCCTATTAGTATGGTACTATTTCTGGTTGAAAATCTGTATGTTCATTTTGTATCGGCTGTTCGATTATCAATTTAAAACCCCTACAGAGGCTGCTCTTTTTTCTTTCAAATGTTTCCTCCTTGTCTTCCTTCTCCCGAAGATGACATCTGGATATAGGGGAAATGTTCTCATGGCAATGGGAAGAAGTGGCCTTCCTACTGTCCTTTAGGGCCTTCCTGTTTTCACAAGGTGTTTCTTGACCTATGGTGTTCGGATGGCATGAATTATTTAAATCCACAGCTACTGAAACTTGTGATCTCTTCTCACTGGCACTGACTCAATGCCACCCCCTCTCTCCTGGGCACCTGAACACCTGAGTCTCAGCTGCATCCTCTATCCAGCCTTGTCTAAGCTGGCCACCCAACTGCTCCACAGGCTTATAGTTTTACATGCCTCTCAGCAATCTCCCCCATTCCTCATTGGGTACACACAGGGACTTATGAATCTCTCCCATCCTGAGATGATCCCTAATACAGCTGAAAAACTGGGATGGGATAAGATGCAGTAATGGGGGGAGCCCAACCATCCACCCACACCTTACATGTGCATGGCATTTTACAGATTTCAGGTACACTCTCCTTTCAATAGCAAACCCTTTCTGAGTACCTGCCTACTCTGTGCCAGATACTATGCTCAGAGTCTGAGCTCCCTGTCCTGCTACATATACATACCAGGGGCCTGCTGATATGTGAAAGAGCAAGAAAATCATAATGCAGCCATACAAGTGAATATCAAGCAGATGTTACAAATAATAAAATGAATTGATATGTGCTGATAAGGAAAGATATCCAAGATACGTTGTTAAATGAAATGGCAAGTTTCAACATAATAGGTAGGGTAGGGTATGATTCCTTTACAATGAAGAAAAAAAGTATAATAATGAGAACTGGAAACAAAGGAAATAAGTGCCTTTGCTCCATGTAACATCAGCTGAGGTCTCTTCTCTGCATTAAATAATATTGGAGCCCAGTAATAATTTAGCTGCTTGCTCTGGGAAAAACCCGCTCTTAAGATAAGATGGAACCAATTAAATCTCTTACTTATCAAAACAGAAAATTTGCTTATCTAGACTCTCTTCAAGTCCATTGCCCCTCTGGGCCCACCAATCCAAAACTCTTATGTCATAAATTCTGCCCAGTCCCAACCAGTTAGCTTCCTTACATGACCCACCTTAAAACCACCCAGTGCAACCTTGAAAACCCTGTATCCTTTCTTAATGTCTTCACTTGGAGACACTATTAAGACCTTTTCAAGGTACTGTTCTCCCTCTCTGCAGCAAATTTAATACATTTGGCTTTGTTTGATCAACAAGTTTTCCTGGTGGCCTTTTAAGGAATCCATGATCAATAATTTTAATAATTTAATATGTGCTGGGAACTGAGCTGATTGTTTTATACCCTAATTCTATGCTGTGAAAATTTTAATACCGTTATTCCCATCTTACATGTGAAGAAACTGAGGATTAGAATTTGAACAACTTGCCAAATATTATACAGGGTATGAGAGACAGAGACCATATTCAAACTCAGGAAGTCTGACTCCAGTGCCTGAGAGTTTAACACCTTAATATTGCCTCTGTTCTAGTTATTATGACTATATAACAAGTTACTCAAAATCTCAGTGGCTTTTTAAAACATGACATTTATTTTGCTCATGAATCTTCAATTTGAGCATTGCTTGGTGGGGATAAGTGCCTTTGTTCCATGTAGCATCAGCTGAGTCACTCAAAACTTGGAGGTTCATTCTTTCACTTACCTGGCAGTTAATACTGTCAGCTGGGGTCTCAGGTGGGGAATCAGCCAGAACACTTGCATGTGACCTCTTTATGTGACCTGGGCTTCCTTATAAAGTGGTGACTGGGTTCCCAGAGTGAGCATCCTCAGAAAAAGAGATTTCCAGAAGAAGCCATATTGCCTTTTATGACCCAGCCTTGGAAGTCATGCAGCATCCCTTCTGTCACATTCCCTCTGTCAAGGCAATCGGAAAGCCCTCCCCAGGTTCAAGGGGAGAGAAAATAGACTCATCTTGTGATGGGGAGTGGAAAAGTCAGGAAGATTATGGAAGACCAGATATATTGCAGTGGTCAGTCTTTGGAAAAACAATCTTCCACAGACCTATATAGTCAGTGTGCATGTGTAAAAATTTGAAATATTATAGAACAAATAGTTAGGTATGGTTATTTCTGAGGCTGATAGGGGGTCTTTTATTTTCTATAATTTTTGGATTTTATAATGTGTGTAAAACATTATGGCAACATTATTTTTAAAGACTTAGCATCCATTCTGAAGAAGCTTATACTAAACGTGAATATGCTAACATTACCTATTTCTTCTCTTATATCCATATTCTGTCTCTCGCTGCTCTACTTTGTCTTCCATGAGGCTGACCTCTAAAGACTGTATCACCTGGACTCCTTTGCCCTCTCACTTCTGGTTGGGCTGATCCAACTGGAGCTGAAGGAAATCAGAGAGTGAGAGAAGAGAGAAGGTGAGGAATTCTCCTCTCCTCTGTTGCCTATGGTTCTCATGATGGTTGTGTTCCCTGATAACTCATAGCATCTCTTGGGCAGCTCTTCTATGGCTGTGGGTCTCACTGGGTTCCATTAGTACTTCCTTCATCTTGATCCTTCAAACCCAAGAGTGGTAATGGTTTGTCTCTGTGGCTAGTCCCAAGGGCACCTCATAGTCCTTTTTGGATTCTCTTAATTCCAAATATTCTTTTGCAATTGTCTCTTCATCAAACTTTCTTCAATTAAGCCCTTTAAGTGTGCCTTCTGTTCCCTACAAAGTCCCTGACTAATCTAGTAAGGAACTGATAGAGACAAACATGCGAACAATGACATTACAGTGTTCTGATTGCTTTGAGAGGCATGTATAGGAAGAGAATATCTAGGTTTTTCCGGAAGAGTCAGGAAAGCCTTCCCAAAGGAAGTGATACTTAAATTGAGACAAGAAAGGTGAGTCAATGTTCAACACCAGTTTGTGAAAAAGAGAAGAGCTTTCTAATCCTGTGAGGTGTCTGTGAATAAAGAAACAGGCCCAGAGAGGTTAGATGACTTACCCATGAGCACACGGGGAGTAGCATAGATTCAAACCTTCTTCTAATCCATCACACTACAGAGAAAGTTTGTTATATCAGTTAAGATGTTCTTGGCTGGGCTTGAACCATAAGAAAAATGTATCATATAATAAATTTATATAATGTTTGTAATATAATAAGAAGAAGATCAAGGTCAGACACATCCAGGGTTGATTAAATTAAACCAGATGTTCAACAAAGTCATCAAGAAGATCTAAATAATATACCATGGATTAAAAGACTCCATATTGTTGTCAATCCTCAAATCGACTTAGAGATTTAATATAATCACAACCAAATTCCCACGAGATCTGTGTATGAAAATTATCAAGCTAATTCTTAAATTTACATGGCAATACAAAGGACCTAGAGCAATGTAGACAATCTTGAAGAACATACACTACCTGATATCAATGCTTAATATAATGCTATAGTAATTAAGCTAGGGTGCTATCGATACAAGGATAGGCAAATAGGCCAATGGAATAGAATCAAGAGTCCAGAAATGGACCCAACCATTTGATTTACAACAAGGGTAACACTGCAATTCGGTGGTGCTGGAGAAATTGCATATCCATACAGAAAATAATCTGTATGAAAAAAATTGTTTTATCTCACACCATACATAAAAATTAATATAATATGAATTATAGACTAAAAAGTAGCTACTCTCCCCAGATTGGGGATGTTAGGGGCAGAAGGGGGAGATACTATGCTGGAAAAGGCCCAGCTCAGCTGAAGGAGCAAGGGGCTCAGGGGCTGTGTCAGATGTGGTCAGGGTTGACGGCTTCTGCAAGTGAGAGCAAGGGGGTTGACCTGAGCCCTGGGGAAATGAGCCCACAGTGAAATGGGAACTGATAGAGACTAGTGAAGATAGGAATCATCCTTAGGGCAGTAGGGTCCCCTCCAAGTCCTGGCATATTCCACTTAATATCATGAATTAGGTCCTAAAAAACAGATGTTCTTAATGAAAATAGCAAAAGGAAACCTATTTCCATTATATTAAATAGGAAAAAATATATACACATTAGCTCAAAACCCTAAACCAATTTCCTGAAATTTTACTAAAATGCAGTAAAATGTGTGTGTGGATGTTTTTAAAAACTATCATGTTACAATGTAAGATGCTTAGCATTACTTCCAGATCACCAGTAATTAAATTGGTTGTTAAATATTTGCTTAATATACAGCCACATGGCCTCTCACTGCTAGCAGCAGAAAAGGTATACAATCCCTTTGTTATCACTCGGTTGATTTTTTATTGTATCTTTTGATTTGATTCATTCAGTTATATTTATTAGTACATGACATATTTTTATCATTTACTCTCAGAAAGAGAAAGAAGGGGAAATGAAAACAACAATGTATCAGGAATGTGTTTGGCAGCATATGGCAGAAGATATGAGAAAAGAGACATAAAAACCAAAAGGCTTATATGTGTCATGTAACAAGAAATCCTGGGAATGCCTCCTCTTTCATTCTTTCCTCTCTGCCCGGAGTGCAAAGACCTACATCTTTGGGCTTTGTAGGCTCATAGTTGCATATTTGCTGCATCTCTAGGCAACACATCAATGTTCCAGGCAGAAAGGGGCAAAAAGGCCAAAGGAGGCAAGAAAATGGGGTCTGTTCCTTCTATAAAAGCTTTCCTAGAAGCATCATCCAGTGACTTCTACTGCATTCATCAGCCTGACCGATTGGCACTGGAGGGTCTGGGTCACTCGACTGATTTTTCAACACTTCTACATATAACTCTGATCTACTAATTTTATTTGAGATATAACGTGAAAGCTTTTCTCTCACGTGATTTTGTTTATTGTATTTTAAGGGTGTAAATATAATTTTCATGTTGCATTTTAGGGGTGTAAATATAATTTTTTTATATAAACGGTTGCCCAAAAAAGCATCGTTGTTGAGAGACACACATACCCTATCGAGTATGGGTTATTATAAACTAAGAGTCGTTCTCTGGTGAAAATGTTAACCAGGGAAACATTCTGCAAGATATGCCTGAGTACTGTGGAGGTTTTTCCTTACATACAGCTCTACCTCCTCTTGGACAACAGTTGTGTAGTAAACATGCCGTTTTGTGTGCCATAATTGATGCAAACTGTCCTCTATTGTTGAACATTTAGAATGTTTCCAGTTTTTCACGATTATAAACAAAGCTGCATTGAACATCTCTGTACAAACATCCTTACCCAATTGTCCAATACTTCTTTGAGATAAATGAAATCCTTAAAATGAAATTGCTGAGCTGATGGTTCTACAAATTTAAAATTTTGATACCTATTGCCAAATTGCCCTCCAGAAAGGTTGTACCAACTCTACTACTTCTCCATTGCTGGAGCAATGAACATGTATCACAGCAGCATATTGGCCCACCTAGATGGAGGGGAGGATGGATGGCCCTGTTAACGCAGCCTTTGGAAGCAGAGAGCTTCGTAATTCAGATGCCAATTACATTTGGAAATGAGATTAGCACATGGAATCTTCCCATTCATCTCTCTGAGAGTTCCAAGGTTCCTGGGCAGATGAAACAATAAAACAAAACCAGTGAAATGAAGTCAATGTGGACTCAGAACATTTACCCTGATAAATGTTTCCATTTAGAACACACTTTCTGGGCAGCTTGCTTAGCTTTGACTTGAATGAGCATTAACACCACATTCGGTTCCCAGTTTTTCCCCATTAGTGACCCTTCCTTCTTAAAACATACACGTTGATCCCACCAGCCTCTTTATTAAAAATATGTCATGGTGCCCCACCCCAAACATGTTCTTCAGAATGATGCCCAATGTCCTAATAGAACGATTCCCATTGTTCACTACATAATAATAATGACAGCATCAACCATATTATAAGAGTTAGCACTTACATAATGGAGAGTTGTTGTTTAAAGAGTTTAAAGAGTTTCAGTTGGGATGATGAGAAAGTTCTGAAGATGGATGGTGGTGATGGTCATACAACAATGTGAATGTACTTAATGCATCTGAATTGGACACTTAAGAATGGTTAAAATGATAAATTTTATGTTATATATATTTTATCACAATAAAAAAAGGTTTTAAAAATCACTGACTTCTGGTTTCAGGTTCAGCATGTAAAAAACTTGGAAGTTGTCCTTCTGTCCTAACAACAAGTAAGAAGCTGAGTAAACTGAAAAATCAACAACTCTTCTTAGATCTTTAAGAGTGAGGTCACAGTGTAAACTGCTCTCCCCCAAATTAGAGATACTGATAGGTGGATACAGAGAATCACAACTTACTGGAGCAGAAAACTCCATGGGAACCAGCGCCAGTAGGAAAGGCTGAATTATAATTGATTAATTACTGGAGGCTCAATGTAGATAAGACTAAGAGATAAAACCATAGGAGAACTCAGTCATGGTGAGCCCCCATAATTTTGTGAGTTTTACCTCCAGAAGCTTGGCAAGGTTCTCACAGTGAATATTGGGATTTCAGTGAAAAATGAGATAAAAATAATTTCATGCTTCTGGCAGGGGGAGAGGAAATACGCCATATATTGAAATACGCCAAAGTACTCTCTTCTAACAAGACCCTCAGGAGAAACTATTTTACCTATTGGTGTTTTATCAGAGCCAAACGGACCTGGCGGGGAGGGAAGTACCCAACTCCAGCCCTCACGTACATGGAGGGAAAAGCTGATGTTCACAGCCCGCAGACACAAAGTCACTAAAAGACTGAGACTTTATCACAGGACTATAAATGTTTCCTCTTTC
>NW_006442491.1:17181611-17187094 GCF_000325575.1 Pteropus alecto | reverse complement strand
CACTAAAGTCCTATTTACCAGAATTCCTTTTATCTAGTCCGGCTTTTAACAAAAAGTACAAGGCATACTAAAAGGCAAAAACAAGATTTGAAGAGACAGAGAAAACATCAGAACCAGACTCATATATAGCAAAGATGTTGGAATTATCAGACTGGTAATTTAAAATAACTATAATTAGTATTCTCAGGGCTCTAGTGGAAAAAAAATAGACATGTAAGAACAGATGAGCAATGTAAGCAGAGAGATGGAGAGTCTAAGGATGAAAAAAAATGTTAGAGCTGAAAATCATTAACAGAAATAAAGTGGTCTCTGCCTCCTATGAAGACTCATAGAATGAGGAATTCTCCAAATATAGCAAAGGAGTTTAAATGCAGGGTGACCCCAAATAGTAATGTCTATTTCACAGAGTGTGTGTTAGGGCTGGACCGATGTAGACACTCATATTCTTCTCCTGACACCCTTCTTCTGACAGATGCTAGCATCTGGTGCCGAATCAGAGTTAATTGAGTTAATTAGAGCTAATCAGAGAGTTGAATTCCCTTGACCAAGTTCAAGTTCACAGTATTCAAAGAGCCTCAGCAAGCCCAGTCCTACTAGATAACCTAAAACCAGAAGCAAAAAGTTTTAATAATTGCCCTGTCTTCCTCTTTTTCTTTTCCCAGTCAGCTCGCTCTGCCTTCCACTGAGCTTTGAAGTATAATTCAAAGACCTGTGCTGATTTACTCCCAACTAGCTACCAGTCCAGCTCTCAGCCCATTAACAAGCACTTTATCCTGAGACTGGGATATTATAAGCAGGTGCTGCCAGGATATTATCACTCGGCTCTCCAGCCAGGCTGTTGGGAGAAGAGGAGATTTTGTATTCAGAGGCAGCAAGCATATTCCTCTAAAGGAGATGAGGAAGGTGTACAGAGGTCTGGGCAGGCACCAAGAGGTCATCCAACCCAGATGGAGGTTGGAGGTCAGAGTTTTCCTGGAAAACTGTATATTTTAGATGAGTCTGGAAGGAAAAGTAGGAATCGACTCTACCAGAAAGGAAAAGGTGCTCCAGTCAAAGTTCTGTGTGTGCAGAGTCCTGAAGCTGTCATGACTTCTTAATGCATCTCCGACTCCCCTGGAGGATCTGATGGGTTATACCCCAGACTTGAGCCTACTTGCACATATACATGGAAGCTGGCACCTACTGTCAAGAGGTATAGGCATCCAGGTTAAGAATCCTTTACATTGTCAACTTTCCATTCACAGATGCCCATACAATCCCAGAGAAGGCCAAAGTGGCAGTTGCAGCAAAGCATTGCCTCTGCAACATTATTTTCTTTGGTCTCTCTCATTCAGATTAGAAACTTACCTCAGGTAACTAATGATCTTTATTTTAAAATGAGGCAATTAAAAGCCGAGTGAAAGCTTTGCAAGCATGAAGAAGAGTTGACCTCTAATGTGTTTCACTGTCGGGCAAAGGACTTCATGAAAACTCCAAATGTCATGATTGCAGGTCTTTTCTCTGGGGCAGTTGGGTTTCTTCATAAAAGGAAGCTCCAATCCACTGCTGGAGGTAGGAGAGAATGTGGCTTATGGAGCCTAGATGTACATGTTCTGGAGCTCAGTTGGGAATGCGCTGGGGTGTCATCATCTGGGATGCAATTTTTTAGGCAACCCTTGTGTCTAGTTCAGCCCCTCCCCACCCCCCTCTTTTCTCCTTTGATGGAACTGTGATCACTAAATCTAGTTCAAATTCTCCAGAGATTAAACCCCTGATATCCTCTGAGAGAAGAAGTGCCTGACTGCATGGGGTCAAAATGCCCCATAACAAAGACTTTCAGTGAATCCTCCTTTTGTACCCTGCTTTACCTCCACCTCCTAAAATACCTGGTCCTGCCATTTCCTGAACCTTCTGGCATTCTGGGGTGAATTAGCTGTTCCTCAACATATGCCCCCTCCTAAGGCAGAATGGTTGGCCCTCTTCTACTCTGCCAAATCATTTGTCGTTCCCCAACCTAGTTCCTGTCTTTGTTTATTTTGTTTCAAGGTTAGAGATGTCTCTTGGTTTCATCGAAAATGGAGAGAGTGTTTACATGTTTTACTTATTGTCTGGAGTAAATTTAATGAGAAGGAGAACAGGATAGAAACAAAAAAAAAAGTGGTTAAGATGGTAAATTTAATGTTATGTGTTTTTTACTACAATTAAAGACAAGACAAAACTCAGCTATCTTAAAACCAGACGTCTCCCTCACTGAATTTTCTGCAAATTTTGAAAAACAAACACAAGCCATTTTTTTTGAAAATTTATTACATGTTTAGCACAAATATTTTTATTCCTTCTATACAATTTATTGAGACAATTATTGGAAATATCTATAGTGGTTCTCAAAGTGTGGTCTCCAGACCAGTAGCATAAGCATCATCTGGAACCTTGTTAGAAACGCAAATTCTTGAGTCCTACCCCAGCCCTACTAAATCAGAAGTTCAGCAATTTGTGTTTTAAGAAGCCCTCCATGATTAAATATTGAGTATCAGCTTGGAGATGGTTGATACATAGTTAAAGTTTAAGAACCACTCATCTAGAGCAATATGAGAAAAAAGAATGAAATCAAGTATAGGGTGAACATCAAAGGAGGGGTCTAACTCCATAACATGGAGAAAAGGTCAAGGAAATCATGAAAAGGGAAAAGAAGGCCACTCATTGAATGCCTACCATGTGTCAGGTGCCATGCTTGCCAGTTCACCTACGTACCTCACTTAGTCCTCAGAGTTCCCTTGAAAAGAATGAATTACTATTTACCCATTTTACAGATAAGAAAACTGAAGTTTAGGAAAGGTACATAACTTAACTAATTAAAAGGGATTTCAACCAAGGTCTGCCTGACCACATAAGTCCTTCTCTTTATTTTCCAGTCTTCCTTCTTTTAAAATTAATCTCATCACTAAAAATATCACTGGCTATGGAAGACTGGGAAAAGAAAACGAGATTTCCCCTCTGGTTGATAAAGGTGACTCAAATGTCACCTCCTCGGGGAAGTCTTCAAGAACTGCCTTGCTCAAAGTTAACCTTCCCATAGCAATTTGCACGTACTTGTCTTGGATTACCTTATATACCTCATTGTAGAAGTTCTCAAAATCTTTGGTCCCACAATCTCTTAGAAAATTATTGAAATTCATAGACGAATTAATGACATTCATAGGCGAATGGACTTCGACATAAACTTAACAAATTACACAAAAAATGACTCAAAATGGATTAAAGATTAGATGTAAAATGTAACGCTATAAAATTTTTAGGAAAGAAAAAAAAAAAAAGGATAAAATCCTCAAGTCCTAGGACTGGGAGAAGAGTACTTAGACTTGACACCAAAAGCATAATTCATAAAATAAAATTTAAAAAAAGATAAGCTGAATCATTCAAAATGAAAACCTTTTGCTCTGAAAAAGATCCTTCAAAGAGTACAAAAATATTGGGAGAAAATATTTGCAAACCACATATCTGACAAAGGACTAATATCTAGAATACATAAAAAAAAAGAACTCTCAGATCTCAAGAGTGAACACAATCCAATTAGAAAATAGACGAAAGACATGAACAGACATTGCACCGAAGAGGATATACAGTTAGCAAACAAATATATGAAAATATGTTTAACATCATTAACCATCAGGAAACACAAATTAAAATCACAATGAGATATTACCACGTAACTATCATAATGTCTAAAAATAAAAAAGAGTAATAACACCAGAGGCAGGTGAGGATACAGAGAAACTAGATCACTCATAAATCACTGAAAAGAATGTAATATGGTATAGCCACTCAGGAAGACGATATGGTGACTTCTTACAAAATCAAACATATGCTTACCATACCATCCAACAATATACTTTTGGGCATTTGACCCAGAGACATGAAAACATACAAAAACCTATACATAAATGTTCACGGAAATTTTATTCATAATAGCCAGAAATCAGAAACAATCCAACCGTGCCCCTACAGGAGAATGATGAAGCAAAATGTGGTGAATCCAGACCACAGAACACTGCTCAGCCATAGCAAAGAATGCATTATTGATACATGCACCAATTTGGATGGCTCTCAAGAGAATTATACTGAATGAAAAAGCCAATCTCAAAAGGTTACATAATGTATTATTCTGTTTATATAACGTTCTTGAAATGACAAAATTATAGAGAGGGAGAACAGGGGTTAAGGAAGGGAGAGAGAAGGGGATGTCTGTGGCTACAAAGAGATAGCATGAGAGACCCTTGTGATAGAACTGTCCTGTATCTTGAGCTTGGTGGTAGTCACACAAAACTACACAAGTGTTGTTGCATAGAATTACACACACACACACACACACACACACACACACACACACACACACACACACGTGAATGTAAAACTGGTGGAACCTGGGTAAGATGGGTGGACTGTATCACTGCCAATTTCCTGGTTGTGATATTGTGCTTAAGTCATGCAAGATGTTGCCTTTGAGGAAAACTGGGTGAAGAGTACACAGGATCTCTCTGTATTATTTCTTACAACTGCATGTGAACCTATGTTCTCAAAATGGAAAGTTTTTAAAAAGTATTGAGGACTGCAAAGAGATTTTATTTATGTGTGTCATATAAATAAGTATTTACTATATTAGAAATTAAAATGGAGACATTTTTAGAGTAGTTATTTATTAACTTACCTTTAAAACAATAATCAACCCATTACACATTAATGTAAACAAAATATTTTATGAAAAATAAGTATATTTTTTAAAAATAGTGAAAAGAGTAAAAATATTTTACAAATTTACAAATCTCTTTAATGTCTGACTTCATAGACAACTGGATTTTCATATCTGCTTCAGCATTATAATATATTGTAATATCATACATCATGCAGCCTCTGGAAAATTCTACCGTACACACATGAAAATTGAGAGTGACAGACAAATAATGCCTTAGTATTATTATGAAAATAATACAGATCCCCTCAAAGAGTCTCAGAGATACCGCCCCCCACCCCACCCCGGCCCCAGGCATCCGGGTACCACACTTTGGAAACTCCTGCATTATTGCAACTATTCCTCCACAGCTCTGGGCCTGCACTTAGTGAGTGAGGATGGGGAGAGGATCTTTTTCATCTTGAAATTCCAAGCAACGTGTACAGTGCCTGGCTTAAAGCTGATTCATAATAAATATTTGATGAACCAATGGAATATTAACAACTTGTTAGCCCTGAGAGAGGAGGCACACTTTGGAAACTCCTGCATTATTGCAACTATTCCTCCACAGCTCTGGGCCTGCACTTAGTGAGTGAGGATGGGGAGAGGATCTTTTTCATCTTGAAATTCCAAGCAACGTGTACAGTGCCTGGCTTAAAGCTGATTCATAATAAATATTTGATGAACCAATGGAATATTAACAACTTGTTAGCCCTGAGAGAGGAGGGGACAGGGGAGAGAGAAAAGGAGAGAGAGGGAGAGGCGGGGAAAGAGACGG
>NW_006442491.1:17174234-17181025 GCF_000325575.1 Pteropus alecto | reverse complement strand
GGGAGGGGGAGAGAGAGAGATCGCCAATCTGGTTGTCAGAATATTGCTTTAGACTTTTAGTTCTGAGTCAGAAAAAAGGTCAGCTCATTCTGGTATAGCTTGGTCTCATGGAACAAGGATTATTCTGAGAAACCAGGAGGCTTTGGGGGCATGAAAAATGAATCTACAATGACTGAGCGGCCTTTTGAGAAAGGTCTCACTGTGTCACAATTTCTCACAAGTCTTGACCTCGAGGCCTCTCCACATCATTCAGACCAAACATAGGGAGAAAGGGGCTTAGTGCACTGTGCAGTGACATAATAAATTCTTCTCTCTGGACTTATTATCCACATGCTCCTAACTCTGTAGGTTATCCCCAAAGCACCCATTAATGGCCAGTCTCAGTCCATTCGGTCCACAGCAGCATTGGGAAGAGGAAAAGTTTCTAGCCACCAGTCCAGATTACAAACTAGTTCTCAGTTCTCATTGAGGTATTCGTCAAAGCACAATTTATCAGGGAGCATAGGAAAATGCAGAGGCTCACTTAAAATGGCCACCAAAATGTTTGCTGATATCAACTCTGGGTCAGACACTGAGCCAGACCTGCGGAACATTCTGAGATGACAAAGCTCGATTCCTGCCTCAAGGAGCCCCTGCACTAGTAAGGAAATGACTACACTGGCCAGCAACAAGAACTGCAGTGAAATGACCACCTGGAGAGGAAGAAGCTTCTCTTCTCAGATCAGGGGAAGGAGGTGCATTTGATTTTGTCCTTAAAAGGAAGGAGCAGGCCTTTGCCAAGGAGGTGGAGGAAGAGCACACTGAAAGGTATTATATTAGGAAAGACAGAGTCAATTGTGTTCATAAGATCTCAAGAAACAGTGATAAAATGGAAGTTTTATTTCTTCCTATTATCACAGTCTACACTTAAGTGGTCTATGGTTCCTATGGCAACCTCACAGTGTCAGGGACCCAGCCCCCTTCTTTCCTGATGCTCCACCACACCTGAGGCCCTGCCCTCATCTGTTTGCATGGTCCAAAACCATCACATCTGCATTCCAAACAGCAGAAATGGGCAAGCAGAAGAGTAGGCATGCTCCTTCCTTCTGAGGGCCCAGTTCCTAGCTGCATACTTCACTTCTGCTCACATCCCATTGGCCAGAACATAGTTGCAAAGGATGCTGGGAAATACAATTTTAAAATGTGAGCTTTTATTGTTCTATAAGAAATTGGGGGACACCTCTAGGTTTCTGCCCCAAGCACATAGGTGAGAAAGTGGAGGGGGGTTTGAGAAGAAGCCAGTAGCTCAGTGTGTTTAGACGTTATGGGAGGGGGAAGGAAATAGAATAAGAAAGTTGGGCTGGTACTAGGGGATGGAAAGGGGCCACTTCTGTGAGTCAGTGGTTCTCATACTTGAGTGCATGTCAACATCACCCAAGGGCTTGTCAAAACCCGGTTGCTGAGCCTCAATTCCAGAACATCTGACCCAATAGGTCCACAGAGGGGCCAGAAAATGTGTATTTCCAACCATTTCCTCAGTGATGCTGGTACTGCTGGTCCAGGATCTTTGAAAAATGTGGAGCCACAGAAAATTTTAAAGAGGAGAGCTGATTCTGTTACAGTGACAGGAAACAAGCCATCCTGAAGCTTCCCAGAGCACTGGAGCTTCTCACCTTCTTAATCCTTAATGTTCTTGAAAAATTTCATCATGAAAAACAGATGATAAAGAGCTTGAAGGGAAGAGTTCATGGAAGTTTAGTTCCCCAGGGTCGTTTACCCACTTCCCAGCAGAGCTGATGGCATTAGTCTCAACCTAGACCCACCAGTTTTTTGTTTCGTGTAGATAGAGGTGGTGGTGGGCAAGTCCCCTCCTCCCTGCACCTGAATTTTTCCATCAACAACAATAATAAGGACCATTTATCTATCTGGGTGCCAAGGACTTTCAGATGGCACAGATCAAAAAGTTGGACAGTGTCCCGAGGCTATGGGGACTCATGCATTCACCTATACCATAGGTTAGAGAGAAAATTGACACAACCCTTGGAAGTCAACTTGATGATCAAACCAGAATTGAAAACGTCCATAGCCTTTGACCCAATAGTTCTATTTCTAGGTATTGAGCCTACAGATACACTCATCCTTACCTGCAAAAAACAGGTATTCAATGCCTATTGTTTCTACTGGCAAGAGATGGGAAATATCCTAAATATCACCCAGAAGGCTGGTTGCATCTCAGAAATGGAACAATGGGCAGCCCTTAAAAATAACAAGTTAGATCTATGAGTGCCAGTTTAGAATAATGATAGCTAGATATATTGATATATGTATGTGTCTCTCTCTCACTCACACACACACACACACACACACACACACATATGGCAAGGGTGGAACACTGTTATGTCATGTTGCCATTTAAAAAATACATGTATATACATGTATACATGTTTATATATGCAGAGCACACCTCTGGAAGGTTTCAGAGAAATAGGCTGCCTTTCAGTACAGGAACTAGAATGGGGGGTCCTGGTTGAGAAGGAAACTTACTTTTCACTGCATTATTTATTTAAATAAATAAACACAGAAACAGTGCCATGTGCATTACATACTTTATCTCACTGAATCTTCAGAATAACCTAGAAGGGAAGTACACAAGGCACAGGGAAGTTAAATAATTTGGGGGAAGGACAGAGAAGGAATGAAAGGAGACTTGATTTGAAGAGTTAGCCAGTTTCCAGGTCCCAATACTCCCACCATGGCTGGTTTCAAGCTGCCGAAGGTGATGTCACTGAGCAGAGCTGGGAAGAGATGCACACAATCAGCTCCCATAAGCTCGGAGGAACAAGCTCCAGCACATCCCTGAAGGGGACCTTGCACACCCAAGGAAGGTACCTGACCTTTTCCAGTTCATACCTAAAAGGGTTCATACCTAAAATATTTCGTTCTTTTCAAGAACGAAACAAATGTAAGCAGATACATCACTTCAGGACCTAAGAGCAGCTTCTGGGGATCTTTGCAGGTAGATACCCAGGCATTTATTTATGGTATAAACAACCTGCTTGTTCTGCAATGGATTTGAAATGAAAACCCAGAAATTAAAATTGAGCATCTGGGTTTTATATTTGTAAATTGCTTTGCCATTCTCTTTATGAAATATTGCACACAGCCATACAAGCATAAGGCGATAAAAGAATAATAAATTAGTGTTAGCATTCTGTCAACACTTCCCCCACATTTCTACCAGGGCCAGCAATCTAAATTAGGAAGGTGGTTTAGAAACTCCCCCAGTGCTTTAATGGGAGAGGCAAGGGTGAGAGGATTAGACAGACTTGTATTCAAGTTGTATTCCAGATTGGCCACTTGCGAGATACCTTGGGCAAGTCACCTCTCCTTCTGAGTGGAGACTTATTCATGTGTTAAGGGAGGACAGTGCCCACCACACAGATTTGTACAAGCAGGTTTGCCACATTTAATAGATGAAGTTAGCATGGTGCCTATATCTGGATATAAGGCAGATGTTTTTCCCCAAAAAGTGTGCCTCAGAAGAAAGAGTTGCCTCATATTTAAGTTCTTGTGAAAGCTCACAGAAACTTTCATATTCCCTAATCTTTCCCAATCTCTTTACTTTAAACAACAAAGCATTGTTTAGAAGACTAATTTATAAAAGTCACCTGAAGGAACTGTTTTTCTTTTTAAGAAAAAGCAAACAATTTTGACACAGATGTAGTCATAATACTGAGTGTTGACCTCATACCCCTAATAAAGATGCAAGCCTTATGAGGAGCATTTTTAAAAACAATACATTAAAATGTTAAGATGTTGTGATGCAAATATAAATCAAAAGGACAAACGGGGAAACAATACTGTCCTAAGGTTGAGTGACTTGGGACTTCGAGGATAAAATATTTCAGTGACAGCATCGTATAAAGGATCAAAAAGTGATGGATTGCAAACAAATTAGATGGGAGTGAAATTTATGTGACCTGGAAAGGGTGTTGGATGATTCAGAAACCATCCCCAATAATAAAAAAGATACTAAGATCAAGGGTGCACAGGAAAAGTTGTTTTGCAAAACGTGACCATGGAAAAAAATGATATTTCTAAAGTGATATATTATTTATTAATGTATAATATATTCTAAATATATATCATTAAAATAATATATTACTAATCTTGAAATTATGTGCATACTTAAAATAATAAATTAAATACTCTACATAGACATTTATTTCATCTATAGCCTTCAGAATTTACATATTCAAGTTGGCCCCCAAATATTTTCTTTTTTGCAATCTTCTCATCGTGAAAAATATGAGTCGTTTTATATTTGAGAACACCTGATACTGAGACAAGTCTGTGCAAGCACTTAAAACTCACAAAGCTCTGTGTGATTTTAAAAATAGCACTAACAACCATAATATCACCTGCCGCAAATATTGCAGTTGTTAATACTATTTTTATTATGGTTGTTCCACCACATGCTGGGTACCTTGGTTGGAACTCCCTGAGCTTCTGCTTTCTAGCTGTATGATCTTGGGCAAGTTGCCTAACTTCTCTCTGCCTCAGTTTCTTTGTCTATAAAATAGAGATACTAATAGTATATCATAGGGTTAAAAATTCAATAAATTAGTATATGTAAGAAGTATATGAACCAGTGCCTAGTAAGCACTGCTTAAATGTTAGTAATCATCATTATTTTCACCAATGAGGAACTGTAACTATTTGTAAACACAGCAATTTTCTTCACAATACCAGATTTTAACAGCAAGGAACTTTTCTTTGTCATCCTGGGATCCCCAGTTGACACATAGGGCCTAATGCCTACTAAATGTTGGTTGAAACAATAATAAGTTTTATAGAGAAAAAAAAAAGATAATGTAAAATGTTCAGGGCCCAGCACAGCACCTGGTTTCCATTAGCTGAAAGAAGCAACGCTTTGAGTGTTGATATCATTTCTCACTGGCCAACCAAAATCTAAAGTACAGTCACAGTGCAATATAGCAGGAAAAGACCATGGACCGGATATTTCTTTCTTTGTGTCTTCACTAGGCTATGAATTCCTCCAGGACAAGAAATGGGTTTTATTCATCTCAGTCCCCAAGCTGGTAAACAGGAGGAGCTTAATGAGTACCCATCGAGCAAGTGAGCAATAGGGTGTAGTCTATATTATTGCCCATTATTTTCTTAAATGAATTTTGTCTTTTAATATCTACAAAAAAAGTATTTAAAATTAATATCAAAACAACATATGTAAAAAGTTCAAATCATAAAAAAAGTTGAAAGTAAAAGAATCACCTAGAGAAAATTCTTCTTGGCATCTAGATTGTTATTTATTCAGATGTTTCTTTTATGTGTGCATAAACAAATACATAAGTACAGAGGCTGTATCATGTGATGATTTAAGACCACGAGCTCTGGAATTGGATATCCCTGGGTTTGAAACCAATCTCCACCTTCTTCGTGGTATGGCCTTGAGAAAGTCACATAACCTCTCTGTGCTTGTTTCTATGGAAAATGGAGATAATTATAAAATCTACCCTATAGGCTTATTGGAATTATAAATTAGTCTACAGAGAGGACTTAAAAGAGCTCTGAATACAGAGACAACTCAATGAAAGTTAACAATTATGTATACATATTTAAACAAAATATGAGGTCACGCTATAGATCCTAGTTTCCATTTGTTTTTTTATGTAAGAATATAGAGTGAATATTTGTTCGGTGGTAGTACATACAGAGCTAATTCCTTCTTTTTGATGGCTACATTATGCTCAAATGTGTGGTGGTACATAACTAATCCCCTGTGTCTGGTACTTGAGTATTTCAATATTTTACTATTGCAAACGACCACCAAAATCCTTGTTGCACATACATCATTCCACACTTGGGTAAGTATTTCCATAAGCTAAATCCTAGAAACAGAATTGCTGGATCAAAGTGTATTAATTTTAAAATATATTAATAAACAATGAGTCATCAAATTGCCTTTCTAAAAGACTGTTACTACTTTACACTTTGATCAACGTGTGTACTCTGTTGCCTTATGGTTGTGTACATTTCAACCAGAATCCCCAGTCATTTATTTTGAATGTCCCAGTAGTTACAGAATTAGACTTTGCCCTGCTTGTTCTTTATCTTTCCAAAAATCATAAGCACCTGCTAAGAACTTAGCAACGAATTTTCTGCAGCAAATATAGCCTGACAAAGAACTTTCATGCAATTTCCAGACGGGAGAGGAAGAAATGTTGGAATTTCTGAGCCTTTCAGTGGCTGGCAGGAAGAACTTTTGAAATTTGAAGCAGGGTGGCTGTAATTGCTTCCAGTTTTGTTTTCTATGACTTGCATCATCTTTTAAAAGACAAGAGACCATCTCTGTTGAGTCTTACTGGGTGCAATGTCTCTAGTGCAGTGTCCCCAGGATGTGATTTGGCTACTTACTACTTGTAACCCTCCAGGTGCTTTTAGGTAATACAGGACAACAGGTGAATGTCATGGCCAGAAGCTGAACAGCGCCACCAAGCTGACAGGCTGCTTCAGTGGTAGCTAAAGCCAACGTCCACTTTTATTTTTAATTTTAATTTTAATCCAAGCAATAAATATTCATAATTTTCAGAAGTTAGTTACTATTTCAAGTTAGATATTACTACAAGGCTTATAACAAAAATCCCCTGTCCTATCCCTAGTCCCATCCCATGAAGCATTAACTAATTCTGTTGTTACCTTTTTAACCCTGATTGTGGTGTCACTTCAAGATATGCTAATGTTAGACCTTTTCTATTAACTTACAGCTATGAAAGAAAAGAATTTAGTTCTTC
>NW_006442491.1:17171543-17174212 GCF_000325575.1 Pteropus alecto | reverse complement strand
GCACACACACACACACATACACACACACATGCACATACATACACATACACACACACGCATACTCCAATTTTCCCCAAATAATTATATCATAATTTTTGGTTAAATCAATGTGTTGTTTTTATATTATAATGACAACGTAATGTTATTTCCAGCTGAATGTTGTACTTAATGATGATTACCGTGTTTTTCTTATAAATTGATTTTGTTTTCTTCCCTGTAATAACTACCTCCTGTCTTATTTGCTTACTTTTCTGTGTAATAGCTCCGATTCATTCCCATATTCTTTTTCAAAACCCCAGTCCTCTACAATCGCCCCACCTTTGAGCTCAGTCTCTGAGCAGTATAGTGCAATGTAGCATTGTTAAGAGAGTGGTCCCCAGACCAGCAACACCAACAACAGCACTGCCTGGGGCCTTGTTAGATATTCGAATTATCAAGTCTTACTAAAGATTTATTGATTAGCCGGCAATCTGGGCTGTAACCAGCCCTCCAGGTGATGCTGATGTGCACTCAACCTTGAGAACATTGCTATGATGGTTGGGATCTCGGATACCAAAACAAGGCTGCCGAAGTTCAAATCCCAGCTATTCCACTTGTCTGTGGTTTAACAGTTTCCGAGGCTCAATCTTGCCATTCATAAAATGGGGACAAACCTCACTGCTCCTACAGTTGTCGTGAGCTACATGGTGTTAGGCAGCATGACGAGCTCCAGTTTTTCTTAGAGATGGCCCTTGAGGTACCCACATCAAGTTTCTGTCCTTCAGCACCTTGACAGCCCTCTGAAGTTCCCCTCCTATACCCCTGTGTCAGTTTCTCTTCTTTTAACCCTCAGCTCCCTCTGCTAAAACTCTCAGCTCCCTCTGCTAAAACTACCATTTCACGTGATTCTCTTTCAGAGCCCCATGCCACCTCCAGCCCCCAATTCTCCCTCCCCATTCCCAATGACATTTCACTCAGCCCTAGAGCAATCTCAGCTTCCATCCTCCCACAGTCCTCCACTCCACCCAACCTTTCCCTCCCAGGCCAGACCTCCCTGCTTCCCCCAAGGCTGGTTCTCGCCTCCTGCAGTACAGGGCGTGGGAAAGGAGCATCACCATTCTATCTTCTCACTCTTTGACAATTCTTAGGATAACATCCTACCCGAGAGTCAGTTCTTTCCAGCAGGATCGCTTGCCATAGTCCTTGAAATACTGCAAATGCTTAACAAATCCAAAGTCCTCACCGTGGCCCACAAGTCTCTGCCTCATGCCCACTCCACATCCCACATCTCTTCTCTCTCTCTCTTCATTTCCCATAACTTTTCCCCATTTCCTTCACTCCAGCCACATTGGCCTCCTCATATGCTCCCATCTCAAGGCCTTCACACTTGCTCTTCCTTCTGACATGGAATGCTCTTCCAGTAGATCTGCATTTGGCTGATTCTTTTACTTCGGTCAGGTCTCTGCTCAAAGGTCACCTCCTTAGAGAAGTTTTCCCAAATCATCCATTCTAAAATAACACCTGCCTCCTCCCTTGCTATCCCTTTACCTGCTTTATTGATCCTCTGTAGGATCAATGTTATTCGGAATCAATAATTCCATTATGTCTTATTTTCTATGTCAGCCCCTCAAAGGCAGAGACCTAAAATCTCACTGCTGCCTTTCCCTTTTCCCTCTATTTCTTCTGTCACTAAATATTGAGTCCCAACCATGTGTCTGCCACTCTCTGAGGCTCCAGGGATATGGAGGTAGGCATGTTTGTTGTAAATTTTTACAAAAATGCTTATCTCGGGAGGGCTGAGTGAAGTAAGGTGGTGTGAAAAGCCTGGGGTCTCAGTTCAAATCCCAGCTGGGCAGCCTCCTCTCTCGGTCTCTTTACCTGTAACATGGGGCTAACGATAGTCACTACCTCACGGGATCGACGTGGGAATTCTTTGTTAATTCCTATGCCTGCTAGATAGAAAACTTTAACAAAAGGGCTATTAGTCATAATAAAAAGAAAAGGTTGCTGCTGTAACTGAAGAAAAACGAAAATAAAAAAAATTGGCCAAGCCGTCAACAATTTTGTAAGTGTCTGGTCCTTCTCACATCATACAAAAGGATTTATACTCCTTGTGGTTCTCTTAGACTTTCAAATCTAATTTCTCTTAAAATTCAGGTCAAGAAACTAACCAGAAGGGAGACTCCACTGGTCTTGCTCAACCTATGGGACCAGTGATTGCAGGAATGGGGCCAGCCTTGCCTGAGCACAATGCTGCCTTCAATCCTTCAAAGCTCTAAGTAAAGATACGGGTGTTCCTGGTGGCAGGGTTTTGATTTTTCATCTTTCAAATCAACTTTATTGCAGTATAATTTACATAAAATATAATTTCATCACCCAGAAAATTCCCTTGTGTCTCTTAGTAGTCAATTCTTAGCCCAAAGACAACCACCGGTATAATTTCTACCCCCATGGATCAGTGTTCCTTGACTTTATACTAACTGAATCATATAGTTTATTCCCCGTTTCCCCCATTTTTTTACAGCTTTATTGATGTAAACCTGTAAAATTAATGTACATAAACTACCTATTTAAAATACACAATCTCAAGTGTTTTTAACGTATCCCCCACCTCGAAACTGTCAGCACAAGACAATTTCAAGGTGATAAACATATCCATCACCCTGAAAAGTTTCCTCCTATACTTTTGT
>NW_006442491.1:17154065-17171531 GCF_000325575.1 Pteropus alecto | reverse complement strand
CTTTCCCTTCCCAACTATTGATGTGCTTTCTGTCATTATAAACTAGTTTGCATTTTCAAGAATTGTCTATAGAATCATATAGCATGTACACTTTTGTGCCTGACTTCTTTCACTCAGCATAATTATTTTGATTCATCCATGTTGTTGTGTCAATACTTCGTTCCTTTTTTGTCCCTCTAAGCAGTATTTCATGGCATAGGAATACCACAATCTTGTTATTCATTCATTCACGGATGAACATTGAAGTGTTTCCACTTTGGGGACGCTTATGGGAAAAAGCCACTATAAACATTCTTATGTAAGTGTATTCCTGAATGTAAGTTTTCATTTCTCTTGAGTTAATGCTTTATAAATGTATACTTAACTTTTATTTTAAAAAAAGAAACTGCTAAACTTTTTTCCCCAAAGTGGTTGTACCATTTTACATTCTCACCAAATTGGCTGAAGTTTAATAACAATCTTGTTCCTGTCTCACATCTTCTGTACTTGTTCCCTCTGCCTGAACTGCCTTTCCACTAGTTTTATTATGGGTAGCGTCAGGTCTCAGTCCAATGTCATATTCCAAAGAGGCTGTTTATAGACCGAATTGTGTCTCTCCCTCAACCCTACCCTCCCCCCAAATTTGCATGTTGAATTCACAAGCCCCAGCACCTTAAAATGTAACGTATTTGGAGGCAAGGTCTTTAAAGAAGAGATTAAGTTACAACGAGTCCAGTAATATGGGGCCCCAGTCCAGTATAACTTGTGTCCCTTACAAGAGAATAAGACACTTAAACTGAGGAAAGAGCTTATGAGGACACAGACAGCAAGCAGGCTATCTGTAAGCCAGGAGAGAGGTGTCAGAAGAAACCAAACCTACCAGCACTTCAATCTTGGACTTCTAGCCCTAGAAATATGAGAAAATAAATTTCTTTTAAGCTATCCAGTCTGTGGTATTTTATTATGGCAGCCCTACCAGACTAATACAGAGGCCTTTCAATCACCAAATTGCAACCATTACAATAATAATTGATTCAGGCAAGAATCATCAATGAATGCTATCATCAGTAAGGGTCTGGTGAAGAATGAGATAGTCTCTAAATATCTTCCCACAATATACTTAACAGTTACAAAGGGAAAAATAGTTAACTTTTTTGCAGAGTACCTTGGTACATACCACCTTAATCAAATGATTAAAGTTAACATCACCAATATTAGGACAAACCAATGTCATGTGCCTCTCAACAAGATACACTGAGGACATAAACTTTTTCTTTGGTTTTCCTGACAAAAAGGCATAACCTGAATCTGAGAAAATATCAGACAAATCCAAATTTAGGGACATCTACGAAGTTAACTCACCAGTACTCTTCAAAAATGTCAAGGTTGTGAAAGATAAAGAAGGGCTGAGTAACTAACTGCCTTTCCAGATTAAAAGAAACTGAACGGACAAGACAACTAAATGCAACAGGTTATCCTGAGTTGGATCCTTGGGAATAGCTATAAAGGACAGTGTTAGGACAATTAGTAAAATTTAAATATGGAAGATGTATTAAAGGAATCCTGTCATTGTTAAAATTACTGATTTTGATAATTGTATTGAGATTATGCAAGAGAATGTCCTTGTTCTTAGGAAATACACACAGAAGTATATGGTGATAAAGGGACATGTCTGAAACTTCCTCTAAAATGATTTAAGAAAAAACAAAACGCATGTTTTATATACACACATATACACAGCAAAGAATATGATAATGAAAATATAGCAAAATATAACAATTCGTTTTTCTGGTTGAAAAGCATATGAGAATTCTTTATTCTTGCAATTTACATGAAATTTTGAAGTTTTACATGTAAAAAAAGTTACATGTAAAAAAAGTGGCCTGTCCCCAATCTCATGACACTCTTTAGCTCATTCTTTTTCTCCATCACACTTATTGTCAAAAGTTATCGTGTATTTATTTAATAATACCTAACATTTATCGTGTGCAAAGCCCTCTCCTGTTCTAAGTTATACAATTAACCTGTTATACAATCAACCATCCTACAGACACAAGAAACTTGCCCAAGGTGATGGACATGACTGGTCTCCATCCCGTGGTACAGAACTTCAACTAAGGTAAGTGACTATCTTGTTTACTGCTCTTTCCCCCAGCGACTTAAAGGGTGCCTAGCACATTATCGGAATGCAATACATATCTGTAGATTGAGTTAACAAATATCGGGCATCTACTAAGCATTGAGGTACAGAGCAGTTAAAATATTCGAAAACCCATGCAACCCTAGGAGTTTAGGCCCAGTCGACACATTTTGCAGAAGAGGAAAATGAGGATCCTGTTGGAGCAATGATAAACCCAAGATCAAGGGGCTAATTGGAGGCAGGCTGTGGATTCCAACCCAGTCAGCGCGGTTCCCAGGAACGAGCTATGAATCAATCAAATCGACCAATCTGATCAACCAATTAGTATTTATTAGGCGTCTACTGCATGCAGTTCCTAATCACGCAGCACTGGCGAGGTCAGAAGGTTGCGGTGCGCAAGCGGCTGCGAAGATCTGGAGGCCGCAGCGGATCGCGGGAATTTGGCGCCTACTTTTTGTAGGTTGAGTGTTCTCGCCTGTGATTGGGCCCCGGCTGCGGCTGCTCGGTCGACCTTGGCAAGACCCGAGCGGCTCAGCACTCGACCGGCCTCCCGGGGAATGGGCCACCAGGAGCCCCCGCTGGCCCGAGTGCCTGCGGGAGGTGCGGCTTATATAAAGAAGTTATGTAAAGGGATCAGCTGGCGCGAACACGTGGAGAGCCGCGGGAGCCTGGACGCTCGGTTCTCCCCCACGCGCGGCGCTGCTCCTACCCGTGCAGCAGCAGACTCTAGCGCGCACCCGTTGCTGGCCACTGCTCGCGCCACTCGGTACCGAAGGCTGCCCTGGCCGGGAGTGGACCATCCCCAGCCGGAGGCTCCAGGGGGGAAACGGGCCGCCCGGAAGTGGAGAGGCGCCGGCCAGGTAAGAACGCAGTCTGCAGAGTAAAAGTAAGTGCCGAGGCTGGAGCTACCCTGGTCGCCTCGGGCCTTTGGGAAATAATACTGGGCCCTGGATTTGCCGCGCTCCGAGACGCCTAACTTTCAAGCCCACCCCCTCTACCCGCCGCCCTCGGGGACTTGGGTCATTCCGCTGGGCTCTGCTCGAGCTTAATTCAATGGACTGTTTACACCCCGGAGAACACAAGGCGGAACGTGGGGAGGGGGAAACTCATGAGGGGGGCTGCAGGAAAAAAGATTTTCATAGTCAGAATTGCTTCTTAAGGAGATTTTAATAAATCGGGAAGACCATTGGTCCTTGTATTTCCTATTCCTACACGATGAATTAACAGAAATGGGGGGAAATTGCTTTTCTTTCCGGTTCCCCCTCTGAGGCACTGCCAATGGTTTCGTCTTTCCCGCTTTCCCCTCCCCTCCCTGATTCTATGAGCAGCCGGGCTTCCGTCTTAAAGGGGCCGCGGCGGCCGGAGGAGGAGGAGGTGGGACGCTCTGCGGCCTGCGCTCCTTTCCTCCCCGCCTCGGCCTGGTCGTTTAACCGATTCTTTCACCCGTAGGTCACAATCCAAGCTCCCGCTCCTCCTCGTCCCGGGGCCGGACGGAGGGATGAGGCAGGGGGGGCCCGGGCAGCGCCGTTGCTGCTCCCCCCGCCGCCCGCAGCCATGGAAACGGGGAAAGAGGACGGCGCCCGCAGAGGTACACAAAGCCCGGAGCGGAAAAGGCGAAGCCCAGTGCCGCGGGCGCCCAGCGCGAAGCTGAGGCCGGCGGCAGCGGCCCAGGCCATGGATCCGGTGGCGGCCGAGGCCCCGGGCGAGGCCTACTTGGCGCGGCGGCGGCCGGAGGGCGGCAGTGGGTCCGCGCGGCCACGCTACAGCCTGTTGGCAGAGATCGGGCGCGGCAGCTACGGCGTGGTTTATGAGGCAGTGGCCGGGCGCAGCGGGGCCAGGGTGGCGGTCAAGAAGATCCGCTGCGACGCCCCGGAAAATGTGGAGCTGGCGCTGGCCGAATTCTGGGCCCTGACCAGCCTCAAGCGGCGCCACCAGAACGTGGTGCAGTTTGAGGAGTGCGTCCTGCAGCGCAACGGGCTAGCTCAGCGTATGAGCCACGGTAACAAGAGCTCGCAGCTTTACCTGCGCCTGGTGGAGACCTCGCTTAAAGGTAGGAGCCCTGCGAGCCATCCCTCCTGGGCAGGGTCTGGACCCAGTGATGTGGACGCCTTGGTTCAAACTGACCTCGGGACTCCTAGGCCCTAGTCCTGTCACCCTGGGCCCAGACACACCCTCCTTTTCAGGGCCCAGCTATTTGGGCCTACCTCTCAACTCAGGACCTTGGCGCAAACGTTAGCTGGCATTTTCATAACAAGCGCTTATTAAGTGCTAATCATTGTCTTAATAAGTGCTCAATATGTGTGAGCCATTATTATGAAACGTCTAGTACGGTCAGCGAGTGGAGGGGGTTGGGTTCAGAGTTGGTGGAAGAGCTGCTGAAAGCCCCCTCTCTCTAGGGTTTTTTTTTAGCAAACAGAAAGAAAAAACCGTACTAGATCCCACACCCCTTCTCTGTCTGGTTACAAATATCCTGACCCCCCAGCTCCACTTCCTAAACTCATGCTTCCTAGTCTTCCTTTTGCTTTGAGACCCCCAGTCATTCATCCCAAGGCAGTCAAACAAACTTGGTTTTCTGGCTAAGTCCTCTGGGGCCTGCACAATAATAACCCCACAGGTGGGCCCAGAGCTGTCACATAACAACATCTAACAACTTTTTAGTCCTTTTTACATTCTTAATCTTTTTTTTTAATCCTCTGAGGCTGGCTTGGGAGTGGTTTTATTTATAGGGAGATGGGATTCAGTGAGGCAAGAGGCCTTTATAGTCTTTGGGAGGGCTAATCGAAGTTTCAGGGTTTTCACTACAATTAAGGAGTGTGTTCATCCTGAGTACTCAGTACTCATATCTTGTTCGTACTACAGGTAGCCAAGGATTTGTTCAGAGGAGAGGGCCACTGGGCTTGAAGAGCCTGAGGAGACTTTCTCAGGGGAGAGGTTACTAATCTGAGTCCCAACTATGTCCTAGATATCTTACAAAAGTGACTTTAGGTAATACTAAGAGTAAATCCTCTTTCTATAATCTAAGGATTAGCTATGAACAAATGTAAGTTAATGAAGGTTAATCAGCTTATAAGGGGAGTCACATTGTACTCCTGGTTTCTTTACAATTTTTTAATAAATTAAATGATGTGAACTTAGATCTGTCTTGATTCAAGGACTAGATCCTTTTCCAATGGGTGATTTTGCCCTCCTTACCCTAGCATGAATTAGAGGTGACTGAATGGGTCGGATTTGGGGTGGTGTTGGATAGAGCATTGGAGCTTTTGCCTGACTTTAAAATCCAATGACCCCATCCCAGGAGAACTCCCTGACCTATTTCAAGTCATTGTTTGACAGTGGGGTGAAGGACATGATCAATATCCCATAGAGTTCTTTTTCAAAATAGGCTTCCACTTTTTATGCCCATCCCTGCCTCATCCATCCTGAAAAGCCCACCTTCCCCCCAGGGCAGCTATATTTGATTTGAAAAGACTTTCCAGTAGATTCTTTTAGTTCACCTGTATTTTACAAGCTCTTAATTCTTAGATTGTCTTCTCCACTACAGTTAACGCATGTTGTGGACTTCAGTATTACATGACTGCCTTGGGATGTGGGAATTTACTTCGCCAAATGATCCTCTTCTACCCTCAGTGCATTGATGCCAGTCTTGAAACTTCAGCCTGAATTTGAAGTCTTTGCTTCATCTCCCTACATATAAATACAGTTGACCCTTGAATAATGCAGGGGTTAGGGGTGCCAACCCTCCCTTGCCCACATATATGTCCGGAAGTCTTACCGATAACAGTCAATTAACACATATTTTGTGTGTTATACATATTATATATACTGTATGCTTATACAGTAAGCTAGAGAAAGTGTTAAAATCATAAGAAAAAATACATTTACAGTATTTATTGAAAACATTTACAGTATTTATTGAAAAAAATATAAATGGACCCACGCAGTTCAAACCCTTGTTCAAGGGTCAACTGTACTGTTCAAACTTCCCTCACCTATAGAATTGATCACGACTCCACAGTAAACAGTGGCAGCATAGCATCGTGGTTAATATAATGGGCTTTGAGGTTAGACTTACTTGCAGCCATGACCTATCTAAATTGACTGCATGAGACCGACAAATTGCTTCAAACCTGTGCGAAGCATTCCTTTATCCCCAAGATAAGGATACCTTTGTCACAGGGTTGCTGTGCAGCCTGGGATGTCAGTAAGTACTCCAGATAAGGAAGAATTCACTGCCTCAGTAAGTTCAGGCTGTATTTCGAATCTTCTGCCATCATCCCATTTGAAATTCAGAGTTTTTATTCAAGTTTCCCAAGCTTGTTTTATCATGGAACACATTCTATTTCCTGTGTTGTCAGAAACACCAAGTTGACAGAAATACTGGTATTTTTTTCTTCCCTTTGTGAACTAAAACAGGCCTAAAGAAATATATTTTGCTTTATGTCCCTTTTAGTAGTTTGGAGTCTTAAGTATTTGAGTATTACGAGTCAAGTAAAGTTGGGCTCAGAGATAGAGCATTAAAAAGACTAAAGCTATTGCCTGGGCTTATGAAACTGATGTTGAAATTTACATGTCAAGCGTTACTTTAGAAAGCAGTAAATAGGCATTAGATGGGTTTTTTGCTCCTTAATGTTAACCTGGAGAACAAAGACCCAAATTATTCCATTTTCCGGGCAGTTTAGCAATCCTAATCTGCCCTTGGGCACTGGGTTTACAGCATACTGATATCATGCAGAAATGTAACAGCTAGAAGGAATCTGGTTCAGCTTTATTATTAAATAGGAAGTCCTTTACCATCACCTTTTCCCAGTCTTCTGCAACTTAGAATACTTTTGAAACACCAAAAAAACGTTGATCTGCCTTTAAATCTCAATTGATCCAAATCCACGTGCAGGCATACTTCGAAGATATTGCTGGTTCGGTTCCAGATACCACAATAAAGCTAGTTGTAATCTTTGTGCTGGTGGAGAGTATTGCCTTCAGTTGGTTAAAAAGAAAAAAAAAGCAACACCTGTGAAGCACAATAAAGCAAAATGCAATAAAACGAGGTATGCCTGTACTTTTACTGAATCCCTACAGTGTTATTTGCAGGGAGGGAAAAAAACACTCTTTGCCCCAGAGGAACTTAATTTGAAAAGTTTGAGGACTTGTAGAAGACTTAAATGCTAATCAAAGTCCCAGGAGGAAAAGGCAAGTTGGCTCATTAACAAGGGCTTTTTACAGAGTGTTGTACAGAATTAAGAGGAATAAGAATCAAAAGTTGGCAGAGAAGGTGGGCTTATAAGAAGGGAGCCTAGGAACGTGTGGATAAGTAATCTTGACTTATCTTTGAACATAGACCAAACAAGTCCTACCTAGAGCATTATGTAGAAAACAGAAGCTTCAGAGAGTCTACAGCAGTCTTAGATGTCTGATCTGGCCTTCTGTTTCACAGGGAAGGAAACTGAAGCCCAGAAAAGGGACAGGACTTGCCCCAAAGGAGTTAATGGTAGCATTCAAACCAGCCCCTGGGGCTTTTTAAAACCAGATTAGCAATCCTGTAAATTATTTGGTTGATGGGATGGTGTCTATTTAACTTTTGAATACTTTTCACAAAAAGTTAAGACATCTATAATTTTTATCTCCTTGTTTCCATTGCTCAAGGACCTTGTCCTGAATGCAGCTAGAACTAAGTTTAGGATTACTGCCACTTAGAAGAAGACAGCAAGCAAGCCAGAATTCATTGTCAAACTCAAGAAATTCTAGTGCTTTCTCTAAAGCACAGACTGAGCCTAAGGACAGAAAAAAAATATATACTGCAGGACAAACTCTTAAGGCTCATGAAACCAAATAGAAATTTGGAAAAGCTGGGAGCCCAGCTTATCTCAACTTGTTAAGACACTAGCTCTACTTCAGCAATTATTTGACGTTTGCTGTACCTAAGGTACCTATAGGTAACTTGACATAGATGGGAACCTTGGCCCGTGGGGGTGGTCTTGTCTATGCACCAATGTTCAGTGGTGACTGAGCCAGGCGCTGTATTAGAAAAGGCTACACAGTTTCCTGCATGAAGCATGCGGAAGACATGCCCAGGTGAGCACAGTATAAGGTCACAGGTGAGTGGTAGGTAGAGGTTCTCTCTGGGAGTGTGAGAGGCATGGGGAAGTAGAATTTAGTAAAATGAGGGGAGAATAGTGTGGGGAAGGAGACCAGGGTCTTAGCAGTGGATTGGTTGTTGGCCTGAAGACCCCCTCCCATCCCCTACTCCCTATGCCCTCCAGCCTGTTGAGTGCCTAGGGAAACCTTAGGCTCAGCACCTGGCCACCACTGCCCAAGGCCTCTAAAAAGCAACTGAATTCTCTGCTATAGCTGGAGGCCTCAGAGTTTAGAAATCCCCTGGGTAAAGGCAGATTGCTGAATGGTGATCTTTGGGTACCATGACAGTGACATAGACGAAAGGTGGCATTGGGGCCCTGGAAATTAATGGGATACAGTAGAACACTGGTATTGACTTGGAGTCAGGAGGTCTTAGTCCCAGTTTCACTCTGTTACTAAATTAAAACTTACTGATTGTGATGGGCCAGGTCTGTTCTAAAGGCTTTATTTATACCTGTTAACTGATTCAGCTCTCCAAACCATATTTGGAAGTCAGAACTATAATTTATCCCTATTTTACAGGTGAGACAACTGAGGCACTGAGGTTAATGAAATTGCTCATTGTAAAACAGCTAAGCAAATAGCCAAGCCAGGATCCAAGCCCAGGCATTCTAAATTGAGTCTTGAGTTGTGCTACACTCTTGGGACAGGTAGCTTAAGTTCTGGTTCTGTTTTTCTGGGTTGTTAAATGGGCATGATCGTATTTTACACAGAAACGAATGGCTACTCTTTATTTTTAACTATATATTAATTAGTATTTGTGGCACTGCTGATCTGTATTGGTGCCTTCCCTGTGTGTCTCAGCTGCTAGGGACTCTTTATCTCCTTCTGGTCTACTCTTGAATGTCTTGGGACAACCATACAGACCTCTCCTGCTACCGACTACCTTCTATATGCATGGGGGATTTTAGATGCCAGCCCCGGGAGATAGAAACAACCTTTACTTAATTGAGAGCTTTGGTTAATTGGGGTTGCATTGGGTGGGGCTTTTTATAGTATGTAAACTCAGGGAGAGTTTAGCTTCCTAATAGAACATCAGTCTGTTTTCAACTCCAATTTGGCCTTTGATGTCCTGAGGGCCAGAAGCCGCCCTGCTTAGTGACTCAAATTCTGGATACTTATCTCATTGTCTTTAATTTACATATCTGTATGCCCTATACTAGAACTTTCCCTGTTCTTTCTCTTTTCCAAGCCTCTCCAGCTCACAATTCTCAACTTGATTCATTCTACCCAATTATTGAGTTGCCTGCTGTGTGCCGGGTGCGCTGAGGGGGATCCCAGAGACTTGGTTTCATTCCACTGCGGGCACCCAGTCTAATGGAGGAGATGGTCACAGCACGACAGATGTTATTTCACTGCTGTCTACGAGAAGTGCTCTAGGGGGAACAGCTGCCAGGAACGTGCACTGAGTTTAGGGGAGAGAAGGATGAGTTTTAAGAGAGTAAATCAGAAGTGATCCTGGCAAGAGAGGTAAGGCCTAGGTATGTGGCAAGGCCCACTGCATGTGGAGAGAGACACGAGCCAGGTCTGCCGTGGGTCATTCCCCACTCTGCCTGGCTGTTGGAATTTTAACAAGATCCCTGTAATGTTCAAGTACTAATAGCTAGCTTTTCGTAGTATTTTCATATTCTCTCATTCAATTCTCTCCCCTTTAAGTTGGTGTTTTACACATGAGTAATTCATCAGGATCAAGTAGCTTGCCCAGTTTCACACCAGTAAGGAGTCAGGCTCTAGATTTACCTCTAGACGTGCTTTCCAGTTTCCATGTTCTTGATGTGCTGCCTCATGACTGTCAGACCGCTGCCAGTGGCGTCCAGACACATTAACATAATTCACACCCAGTGGTTGTCTGCTCGGGTGTCCAGGTACCATGCAAGATATTCCAGCATTCCAATTAAGCGTTACAACAGCCTTGCAAGGAGATGTCTCTTCCCAACTTATGGGAAATGAAGCAGATTCATAGTCTTAAGACATTTGCCCAGGGTCACATAACCATGTAGATGGAAGAGTGGGGATGGCATTGCCCCAGGCCTGGCTGGCTCCTTGTCCTTTCTGCTAGACCTACAAATTCATAATGAGCCTTTTGGCCTCAGTAGGACACTATGTTGCCCTGGCAGTCACTCTAAGGGATCACAGTGACATTTGACTAATCTTAGGAAGTACTTTGAACATGTCTTGAGGTGTTGACACTGGACCCAGCCGCTTATAGTAATACAGCCCAAGGTCATTGAGACTGAGACTGGAGCTTGGTCTAGATGCTCATCTTTCCTTGAGAAAACATGCTTCTTGTCTTCAGTAGCTTCTCAGGACTTATCTTCAGATGAGCCACTTAATTATATTAATGTACAGCTCTTAACTAATCAAAATCAGGGATATCTATAGTCAACAAAATCAAACTTGATTTCTCAAAATTTCTAATTCTTCAACATTATAATTTTTTTTTTACTTCACATTAAACTTGCTTATGAAATGTTTTTGGTTTTTATTTAAATTTTGTTGAAGTATAACATGGCTCTTTAAAGCTTTCAAGTGTCAATACTATAACCATTGACTACTTTCAAACCATTAAGTCGTTTCCAACTCTTCGTTTTTTTCTTGCTGTATGGAATGCTAGTTCTGGGTGTTTGGGGTGCTTGATATGGCTTTTTTTGTAGCTGTTGATGGTAGGGTCTTAGTACTCTTCTCTGAGACTGAATTGCTAGAGTGGGATTTTTATGTCAAATGGATTGAGCATTTTTAAGATTGGTGATACATATTGCTGAATTATCTCAGCATATTTAAGTCAAAATCATAATTCTCTACTGAAAACTGAGCCTGCGTGTCGTGTGGTTGGACTATGGGCACTAGGGACTGGATGAGCATTAAAGTCTTTGGGGGCATACGATACATCAGAATGTGCTTAACAAGGAGCTTGGTTCAAAGTGGAAATAAAACATCTAGATGTTAAATTCTGCTGTTGGCACTAAGAGGCAATAATAGTGGAGCCTCACAGTTAAGAATCCAGGCTCTGGAGACTCTGTGGGACCTGCCCCTAACTAGCTGAGAAGCCATAGGCAAGTTATTTAATCTAAGCCTCAGTTGCCTCACCTGTGAAAAGGGATATAATTATCATCTAAGTAGCTAGAGGTTTGGAGTAAGAAAAGAGAATTGGCTAGAGTACTGTCTGAATTCTTCCTGTCCATCACAGGGGTCCAGAGATAAGTTACCAAGTTCTGTTGATTCTAAACCTCCCAGACCTCTTTCTCCCATCCCTTTCTCGCCCCCTTCCTTGCCAGCCCTTGCTTCTTTCAAAACCTCCCTTTGAGTGTCTTGGCCACTAGTTTCCCATCTCCAACTCCTCATGCCTCCAGAGGGAACGTTTCATTCATTCTCAGACATGCTCTTTCACATATTAACATCTCTGAACTCAGAACTCAGCTTAGTCAGTGGCATATAATGGTGTCGTCAGGAGCCTGTAGGTCTTACTTAAATGGTATATCTTAAAATCAATGACTTTTTAGATTCAACAAGCAGTATATTTTGCTAAAATAGATCAAGAACTTGCTATTACTTCCTATTTCTTAGAGTTGAAGTTTAAATCCTTTTCGTCTGCCATTGTTTCTCATGACCTGACTCCATCTTCATCTCCAGCCTGATTTGTACCCACTTCCTACTGCATCTCTTCTGTGATTACCCCAGATTACTTGTGTCCTTCGCTGCAAGCTCACACCCCGCTGTGCTGCCTGCTCATTCTCTTCATCCTGGGAGACACAGCTCAAGGGCCACACTTGCAATAATTCTTAGCCGGCCTGTCTCTCATCCTCACCACTTTTCTCTGCTCCTCAGGCAGAACAGTACCCTATTCCTTGTTATTGTAGCTGTAGTCACTCTGCTTTAATCACTGGAAACCTTTATAATATAAGGATTCATCTCTGGTGTCTGAAAAGCACTGTGTTCTCATGAACTGTTTCAGTGGAATTGACAGCATGGAAATCTAACTTCTGGAGGAGATTTGGGAATAGGTTTATAAAATCCTAGGCATTTTGTATCCTTTTCCAGCAGGTTGCCTGCCTACCTTTCTGCAGCTAATACTGACTTACCCTTATGGCTGAGTATGCTTACTTCAAGTTTCTGGACAGAGCAGGCCACATTTGGGGGAGACTTCAAAACTTCTTATTCCCATAAGTAATGAAATCTCTTTACTGAGACACCTGCTTGGTCCTCCCCGCCCATTTTCTCTGTCTCCTCATGGGCTGTGGCCTAGGACACTTTTTGAAATAGTATATTTTGTGATCTCCTGGCTATTGGACTTGGGGGGAAGATGATAAAACCATCCCAAAGGTAGACTACCTCTGTTTAATCAAATTGCATCTTTTAGCACCCTGCAACCTGGGAGATAGCATTGTCTGGTTGAAGGACTTGGCTGTAGAGGGTCATGTCCTACCCAGCCACTCATGGCAGTGGTCTTGGGCAGGTCGCTTAACCTTTCTTTTAGTTTTCCCACCTCTAAAACAGTGGCCAGCGAGGTGAGATAGCTTACATATATTGAGCCTTTAAAATAATGCCTGGACCCTAGTGGGCGCTCAAGGATTAATTTACCTCAAATCTTTACTACCTCCAAATAACACTCTCTATTCTCCCCGTCTGGGAAGCTATAATTTTAACTCTCATCAATCTTATAGAACTTTCAGATTATATCAAACAAGGGAATTTATAAATCTTATAGTATGTAAAGTTTGTTTCTGTCAGTTTAAATCATCAAACTGCAGATTTCATTTGGGGGATTCTGCTAGTTGCCGCATGTATCTTGTTCCACTCGTACATCCTGAAACTGGGGAAATTACCACAGGCTGGTTTCAGGGACCCACTGGGTCCACTGTGTGATGGACCTGAGCTAAAACTCCATTGATCACGGACCTCCATAAGCCCCTACTATGAATGGCAAACCACAGAGAGGTTTGGAGTCTCCAGGAATTAGTGTCATTTCAGAACTAGCATTTGGTAATTTCTAAAAATTTGACCCTTTTGCCTTCTCCAACTCAAAGTCATCTTGGTAAATTATAAGACTGGGACTTTGGCCGCTTAGAAGAGGGACGTTACCTGGGAGTTACAGGCAAATGTTAGTTGGCATTTATGCAGGGCCCAAAGGTACACATTCAAATGCACCTGCAGAAATTTGGGGAAGGGGTGCTTTTTAGGTGGAAAGATCATTCAAAAAAAAAAAAAAGTGCGTTAGTTGTGTTTGAGTTGGAACAGCCTGAGAAGTGTAATGTGTGATCATCCACTTTCATTTTCTGATTTCAGTTTCATCTTTTGCCTAACGTGAAAGCTTCATTCTGTGGCCTACAGCCTACAGCACCAGGATTATTGAAATCAGTGACGTCGTAGGACTCTGGTATAGTCCAGTGGGAATGATGATGTTAGTGATGGTCAGGATGTGATGCCCTCAAAGTATGTTACACTTGGCAAATGTATTTCATGCCTATGACTTAACTCACAGTAGTATGTGGGGTATGTAGGTGTCATTCTCATTTGCCAATTACAAGACTGAGGCTCAGAGAAGTTCAGGGATTTGCCTAGAGTTCTAGGCATCTTTGCATCATTTCTCAGTCTCCTCATATTTTCCTCTGAGCTAAGAAATCACCCAGTAAACCCATGGGCAGAGCTGAGGTCTAAACCCAGACTTTTTGCCTTCTGGTCTGTCCTCTTCTGTTCTTTACCCTGGCCCACTTCTTAAGGGAAATGCCTCAAGTGCCACATTCCCTCCCTCCATCTTACTGTGAGGTAACTGAGAGGCCCAGATAGGCAATCTGCCTGAAGGAAAGGACTGGAACGCTGACATGCCTCTTATGTTTTTTAGAGGGCAGCTGGGGATTCCTCCGTGGAAACATATGCTGCAGTTTCTCATGAAATAAGCCCAAGGCCTTTGTCTGTGTAAAGAAGTACTTTTCATCTCTGTGACAAGTAACTTTCCCAGTTTTCCATTCTGTCATGCTCACTGATGCTGTGTCTTATTCTGAAAATGCTGCTTCCTGTCCAGTGCTTTCCTCTCAACAAACAGCCCCCTCCTTTAGCACCTCCTGAATTTAGCTCACTTCCCCAGAGCAAGCTCTTCAATCCCGGGTCCCATCTACCCTACCCACTCACTACCTTACAATATTTTTTACCCTTACTTCTTTCCCTGGATTCTCATAACCTGGACTTACATTGTAGTCTGTTTTGCAGACTTGTTTTCTTTTCACTTCAGTTGCCATAGTTCCCAACTTTGTATATAAAATAATCATCAGTCCCCACCCTCTAATTTCCCTACTGTTTCAGTGAAAAGTTGCACTGTTTTCTGATGTGGCCTTTACAAAAGGGATTTGATGGTTTTTTAATCATTTCCTTTCTGGCTCTACCACCAGCAGACATTTCTTACTCTTCTGTTTATGGGTCTTTACTCTGGAGTCTAGATTGATTTGGGATTCAGATCACTGCTCATTTTGTAGTGTTTTGAGATAAAGAGCCTCAGCCCACTAGAGCTGATGACCTAGAAAGAGGATTATGAGATGGGAAACAACTGATTTAAAAAAAAAAAAAAGGAAAGAAACCCATCTGCCCTAAACTGGTTCTACCTGTATTACTTTGATTGTGAGTAATAGAAACAAATTATATAATTACAGGGGAAGTGAGGCCTGTCAGATCGTGGTCAGAAACCTAAGGCTTTTGCCTTGTCCATCTTCTTGCTTTAACCTAGAACTCCCAAACCACTGGCTTCAGTAGACTGTGTGCCTTGGTAATTTCAGGGCCTTTTGGGGTGTCCCAGATCACTGGTTCTCTTTATATTAGAGTAAATGACTGATAAAAGGAACCCTCCAGGAGAGGTCGTATGAGGAGGTGCAGCTCTCGTTTTGGTAGAATGGAGGCACCATAATGGGGATCAGAACTTGTCTTCAGGCCCTGGCTCAGTCATGATGATCCCTGTAACTACCCAGGGCAGGCCCAGCCTCATCAGCTAGATAAGACATCTGTCTACTTATGCTTAGCTTCTTGGGCACTGGCAGTCATCAAATAACTTCACTTAAGGGCTTAGTGGGCCTTGAATTGCTTTGTAAAGAATATTGAGATTTGTTTGGGAGATGCCAATTACCAGCTTTCCTGGAATGTCAAAGACTATTGGAAAGATACAGCTGGAGTTTCAAGCCAGCACAACTTGATTCCACCTTATACATTTGTTCCCAGTAGTTTTCCTGTTTATACCTCTAGTTCATTTGTTCCTTTGTTCTGTTATCCATTTCATCTCTGTCTAGAATTCCCTTCTTTTTTTCTCCCTGTCCTTTATGTAACTTAAGTCTTGTTCCTTCTGATCTTTTTAGATCTAGCAATTCCTACCTACCCTTCACTGTTCATAAAATGACCGTGATACAGATGAACAGCTTACCTTTTAGTTATCTCCTTGAAACTAAACTTTATAGGGATAGGCGTACTCACTGTGCTAGGCGTAAGATGGGCTAGGAGAAAACACTGATGAATTGGAGTGTGTCTCTGGAATAAACAATCATAGTGCAATTCTAGATGCATTGACAAGAATCATTATACAAGTCAGGAAAGAAGGGAGGAAGGTCATTTGCCTAGCATGGAGTAACAGACATTTGACAATCTTCTCATGCTTTACCTGTCTCATCAGCCATGGGAGGTATGGGTGGTATGATTCTGCCTGTTTGGATACAGTGATGGAATACAATGGCTTTGTAGCCAAATGAATTTGAGTCTCTTAACTCTTAAGTCTCTGTGAACCTCAGGTTCTTCATTTTATAAGATGGGACTGTTTCCTCTTACCTCCTTGGGTAGTGATAAATATTAAGTTGACTGTCAAGTGCCAGTGCAGGCACTCTGTGAGTGTACTCTTTTTGTTGCACATGGCCATTTACAGGTGAAGAAGCAGAAATAGAAACTTGAAAAGGTGAACTAAGTTGCCTCCTGGCTATCCACCCAGTCAGCAATAAACCAGACTTCTTCCCAGGCACTCTTAACCCTAAACCCAGGTGCTTGATGCCAGTCCCTGCAGCCTGTGTTATACCACGTCTTGTCCCTTGACTCATCCTGTGTGAGTAGAGACGGGCCAGCTTGTATAGAGTTGGCTTGTGCCAGTTGTTCTGGTCCTTTTCGATTGGAGCGATTGTCACCACTGTCGCTCTTACTTTAATACACTGCATTCCTTTAGTCTAAAGGTGGTATAAATGTGCCCATCTCACTCAAGCTCTTTCCGGTCTTCCTTTGATTTAGGAGAAAGGATCCTGGGTTATGCTGAGGAGCCCTGTTATCTCTGGTTTGTCATGGAGTTCTGTGAAGGTGGAGACCTGAATCAGTACGTCCTGTCCCGGAGGCCGGACCCAGCCACCAACAAAAGCTTCATGCTACAGCTCACGAGTGCCATTGCCTTCCTGCACAAAAACCACATCGTGCACAGGGACCTAAAGCCAGACAACATCCTTATCACTGAGCGGTCTGGCACCCCCATCCTCAAGGTGGCAGATTTTGGACTAAGCAAGGTCTGTGCTGGGCTGGCCCCTCGAGGCAAAGAGGGCAATCAAGACAACAAAAATGTGAATGTGAATAAATACTGGCTGTCCTCAGCCTGCGGCTCAGACTTCTACATGGCCCCTGAAGTCTGGGAGGGACACTACACAGCCAAGGCTGACATCTTTGCCCTGGGCATTATCATCTGGGCAATGATAGAAAGAATCACTTTCATTGACTCTGAGACCAAGAAGGAGCTCCTGGGGACCTATATCAAACAGGGGACTGAGATCGTCCCTGTTGGTGAGGCGCTGCTAGAAAACCCAAAGATGGAGTTGCACATCCCCCAGAAACGCAGGACTTCCATGTCTGAGGGGATCAAGCAGCTCTTGAAAGATATGTTAGCTGCTAACCCACAGGACCGGCCTGATGCCTTTGAACTTGAAACCAGAATGGACCAGGTCACATGTGCTGCTTAAAATTCAGGGCAAAGCATCTTGGGTGTTTTTAAACTAGGTGAGTGTACTCTTTTTGTTGTGCATATACTCTTCCCGGACTGGATGTTTCACTCTGGGCCTTGGGGTGGGCCCTGTAGTTGGGGGAAACACAAAGTTGAAGAGAACTAAATGCTTGTTATCAAAGATGCCCCCCTACACCAAGTCTCCATGAGATACATGGGATTATTTGAGTACAAGTTGGAAAGTCTGGAGTTTTTTGAGTGGAGTTGCATTTGAGCT
>NW_006442491.1:17136703-17154023 GCF_000325575.1 Pteropus alecto | reverse complement strand
GCTTACTATAGAAAATGTGCAAAAGAGGTATGGTACAGATTTTTTTCAGAGAATATATGCTGTCTCTGTATCCCTCCTACTCGCACATCCAGTTCTACGTAGTTTAGATCTTGCTGTAGTTAAGTACAGTTTTGTTTCCTGCTCCTTCATTCAGCACTAAAGAGCGTTTCCCCATGTCATACTTTGAAAGTGTGGCTTTCGACAATTGACATTTCATTATGTGTGCCATAATATAGCCATTTTCCTACTTTAGATATTGGAAGATCCATTTTTAGATATTATAAAGAGTTCATGAGTGAATATTCTTATCTGGAAGTCTTGCTTATTTAACAGATTTCTCATGTACCGCGTGCTAGGCTCTGGGATAACAATGGTAAGCAAAATCAGAAACTCACCCCATCCTCATAAATTCTGCAGCTTAGTCGGGGAGAGAAACAATTAGTATTTATCATAGTTGCTTTAAGACGAGGTATTAAGGGAAACTGACCTTTCAGAGGATGGTGCCCAGAGGCAAGAGTAGGTAGGGAATTGGGTCAAAGGGGAGCGTTCTAGGTAGAAGGACTGGCCTCTGCAAAGGACCTGAAGCCAGAGGGACCCTAGAGCATTTGAGAGACTCTACCAGTTTGAGTTAGTGAAGAATGTAGACGTGTAATCAGGAAACACAGTGACCTACCAGTAGGGTGTGGACAGAGCTGAGGTAGGAAATCCAAAAGTGTACCAGGAACAACAGATTGAACTGGACCAGAGACTAGGTGTGAGCAAGGGAAATACGATCAGAAATTAGGTGAAACCTAGGACCCTGGAGTTTGACCTTGGCTTAACAGGCTTGGAGCCATCTGCAGACCAGAGCAGAACAATATAGCATTAAGAATTTAAGCATGTGCAAGTTGAATTGAACATGCTTAAACTGGAGACTGGGACACCACTTGGATTCATTATTTTATTCACACTAGTAACGGATGTTGTTGAACTTGAAATTGAGTAGCCCTGAGGACAGAGGAATGCCTTGATCTTCAGGGCAGAGAATTGGCGAGACAACTTGCCAGATATGGAAGTAGAAGAAAGTAATAGATATGGGAGGTTAATGGGAATAGACACAAATGCTAGCTAGTATATTGGTCAGATTTGAATTCTTTTGCTTGTTTTGTGGGAAGGGAAAAGAAAAGAACATTGACCACCATATTTGCTTGGTATTTTCACATGTGTCATTTTGTTTCACTTTTGCAGCCTTGTAAAGAAAGGGTTAAGTTGCTTACCCAATATCCTACTAATTTAAGGGCAGGTATATCTTACTCATGCCCCTCCTCCTCCCCCCTTTTTTCTTAACATCAATATGGCAAGCTGGAAATAAGGTAGGTACTCTTATTGCTGAAGCCTTGAGATGAGGTGATGGGGATGGCGCTGATCTCAATGGCCACAAACAAGGAAGGAGCCTCTCAGCACATCGGGCACAAGGCCCTCCTTCACCTGGGTGGGTTCTTAGTCCCCACCTTTCTTTTCGTCACCCTTAGATTTCTAGTTGGAGTTGGTTAATACTGAGTTAAGCCTAGTTATAGCTGTAGTGTTCACACTGAATTTATTTCTGGTGAGTTACCAAGTTTAATTCTTCCATTCCATAAACATTGATTGAGTACCTTCCAGGTGCCAAATCGGTTTGTCCTACTGCTCAACGAGTAAGAGAATAGTGTTCCTTAAAGCTAAGTTTGGCTAATACCACGTTAGAGCCCCTCAAAAGGGTTGGCTAGACAGTGTTTTAATTGTATTTCATGCTGTCATTTCCCATTTCCATCTCATCTTTTCCACTTTTAAAAAACCTCTTAGAATTCAAGTTTGCTCTGGAGTAGGAAGAAGGTTGTCATTGAAAGAGAGACCTGAATTTGGGTTAGGATTATGGAGTTGTCACAACTAATTGAGATCACAGCTTGCATTTGGACATCCACAATTGGGATTTGTGCCGTTTTGCAGGGCAAAGTTTTAGCGAAATAGGAATGATCCTGCAGGAGAACTAGATGGCCTTGAGATGAGAAAAGATTAGGAACATAGTTACTGAAAAGTGTCCCAGGCCCTGACAGCCAACGAAGACAATACAGTACTTGGGTCTTTTGCTGCCTACTTAACCATAGCCTATCCTGCCCTGTCCTAGCTGGGCACTTAGAATTATGGGCCTGGGTCCAAGTCTTTGTTATCAGGAGCTGAGCCATATGTCTAAACAGTTTTCAGATCACCTTTATGTGTGAGCTCTCTGCCTAGTTAGAGAATCAGAGGCTTGAATTGGGAGATATTGAGTCCAAGCACCCTTCCCTCCCACTAAGTTTTCTAGACAGAAGCTGATTCCATATATTCATTCAACATATTTATTGGGAAACTATTTGTCAGGGACTATTTCAGACACACAAGATACATTGGTGAACAAAACAGACAAAAATTCTTGCAGTTGTGGAGACATTCTATTAGAGAGGCAAACATAGGCAGTATGTTAGAAAGTGCTCTGGGGGGCAATGTAGAGCAGGATAAGGGAGATCAGTGTTGGGAGGTCGGGGGTGGAGGTGTACTTTTAAGTGGAAGAGATCAAGGTGGGTCTCCTTGAGACAGTGACATTTGAGTAAAGCTTATAAGGAGTTGGAGTGAATCATGAAGATTTCTGGAGAAAGAGCATCCCAGTCAGAGGGGACAGCCAGCATAAAGGCGTGAAGGCTATATAAAGTGAGCAGGGACGAGAGGTAACTAGGAGTCAACTAGAGTAGGCCTTACAGGCCATTGTAAGGATTTGGGCTTTTATTCTTGGGTAAGATGGAAAGCCATTGGTGTGTTTTCAGCTATGTGTGATATCTGACCTTTTGAAAGGGTCACTGTGACTTCTGTGCTGAAACTAAATTACAGGGGCCAAGTAAGAGGATCAAATGGGGAGGCTACTGTAATAACCTAGGCGAGAGAAAATAGTGGCTTTGAACAATGGAGTAAGGGAGGTAACTATTGAATTTAGGGTGAATTTTGAAGTCAGCAATCAGCTATGAGAAGTCAGCAATAAGCTATGAGATATATGCCATGACATTTCTCAATAAGGATCGAGAAATGAGGATTGACCATTGGATTTAGTAACTGGGAAGTCCTTAGTGTTCGTGAGCAATTTGGTGACACGTAACGGGGGGAAAACCCTTAACTAGAGTAGTTTTGAGAAGGGATGAAAGAATTGGAAACAGTGAGAGAACAGACCAATGATTCTTAGTTTTTGGCCTGAAGACCCTGTTACACTCTTAAAGCCAAGGACTCGAGAGAGCTTTTGTTTTAGGTTTTTACCTATGAATATTTGCGGTATTAGAAATTAAAACAGAAATATTATAAATATTCCTTTCAGATGAATAAATAACAAATTGGTTACATGTTAACATAAACATCATGATTTATGAAAAATAACTATTTTCAAAAACTATTTTGTGAGTAGAATGACACTGTTTTGTATTTTTGCAAATCTTTTTAATATCTGCCTTAATAGTCAGCCAGATTCTCATATTTGCTTCTGCATTATAACCTGGTGCCATGGAACTCCTGGAAAACTCCACTGCACACTTAGAATGAAAGTGAAAAAGGTAGATAATGTCCTAGTGTTACTGGCTTCATGGACTCTCAAACTCCAAACCACGCTTTGAGAACCAGTGGTATAGATGACTATTCCTGAGGAATTTTACTGGGAAGGAAAGCTGAGAAGTAGGGGGCAGCTGGAGACCTAGAAAGAAGGGAGTTATTCAAGGTCCTAAACGAAGGGACAGAGCTTGAGTGTCCTGATTCCTAGCCAGTGTACCTATTAGATAGATCAGTTGTCGTGGCTCCAAATATGGCTGCACATAGAAAACACACTTGTCCCCAGCACCAGCGTGATAAAGAAATGCCTCAGTCATCTAGGTTTGTAGATTTCAGAGTATTGTTTAAATCAGGGCTAAATGGTTTTAATGTCTTGCAACAATGAACGGAAAAGCACATGGGGTTCCTCTAAAAGCAGTATTGCCTAGTGGACTGTCTAGGATTGAGTCCCGTTTCTGTGGTTTACTGGCTATGTGACCTCAGGCAAGTTATTTTACCTCTCTGGGTTTTATTAACCCATAGAATAGAGTGGATCATATTTATCTTATTGAGTTTTATTATCCGTAAAATGGAGTAGATCATATTTATCTTACTGAGGTTGTAAAGTATCACAAGAGGTTGCAAAAAGTGCCCTATATAAACTGTCTAAATGAAATGTTAAATGGTAGAATTTTTAGATACACACTTTGGCTTGAGGTATTGTCTTGTCTTTTGTTTTTTTCTGAAGACAGTGATCTTTACTAGTGGCCTTGCTTCTGATGTTTACCAAATAGCTTTTTTTAAACAAAGCTATGCTCACAGCAACTCTGTCCAATTACTTGTCCCAGAAAAATTACCTGTTTTTAAAGATTACTCAATCGATTCTATCTTGCCCTTATTTTTGTCACTTTTTGAAGATATTTAATAATCGCTAATGGTTTCTGCCAGCCAGCCACAGTCTTACCCAAAGTGGGAAGCCAGCCAAACTGATGTTCCAGGTGCCACCGCCCACATGTTACCAGGGAGGGTGTTGTGGGATGAGGGAATCTGCATTCATGGCCAAGTTTACTGTCTAATACACAAACCTCGGTTACTAAGGCCTTTTGAAGCCAGGGCCCTTGAATGACGTTTATTTGGAGCAGACAGCTCAAGCCTGCTGAAGGAAATCAGATGTTGGTGTGACCTGAGGGGTCATAGAAAAGATTCTTTCCTTCATATGCAATTTTGGTAGCTGCCGAACACCGAAGAAGTGAAGCCTAATTTCTTTTGGAAGTAATAAATAGTATCTTGATCCTTGGCCTTGGTCTAAAGATGGGGCTCTGGTCTAACAAGCTGGATTACCTGGATTGTCCTCTTGACCTGGGCTTTGGATTTTGTTTCTGTTTTACAAGATCTAATTTACCCAAACTCTGTGATTGGGTCCCTAATGGTATTCTGGGGATTCACAAGCTTTTTTCAGCTCATCTAACAGGCGGTAGCACGTTTGCTCACATTGAAGCTGTAGAAGCCAATTTGGCTGGAATTATACCTCAAACTGTCATATTATAGGTGTCAAGTTAATCAGAAGTGATACTAAAAACTAAAAATGGAAAATAAATGCTTAACTAATGTGGTTTGTTTTAAACAGCAAGTCTTCAAAACAGAGTCCCTCAGGGGTAGATTTAAAAGGGATTTTAGGTGGAAAAATTGGGAATACAGAACTAGATAGGTCTCTAGGTCCTTTCTCTGTTGAGTGTGACTTCCTGGCCCAGCTGTCAGGATGGCCATGAACTAACCCAGAAGCACCTAAGATGTGCCCTGCCCTCACAAGACTGCCCTCCCTAAGAGAAGTGGCAAGATGAGATTTAGCCTCGGGCTATGAAACCTCCAACTGGAGCTTCACCTTGTGAGTGTGGCAGGCCAAGGGGTTAGGTTTGGAAGGAGGGTGACAGTGCATAAGATGACCAAAGGTGATAATGAATAGTCATCCCTGGGCTAAGTGCTTTATGACCATTATTTCATTTGCTTCTTTTTGAATAACTTCCTGAAGGGCAAAGCTCAGATCTGAACCCAGCTCTAAGCCCATGACTACCCAATATGGCATATTACCTCACTGAATCATCTTTAAACTGATTTCAACAAACTGAGCACCAAGTAGATTGAATTTCCTGCTCTCCCACTACCATGCATTCTGAGACAAGTAACATGGATGGGAGGCATTGGCACTAAGTAGGTTTCTAATCGGGAGGTCATTTCTTCTACTCAGCTCAGTGTGCTGGTGAACAGCTAGATAGGCCAAAGGAAAGTGTAAGCAAGGAAGGTTTCATGGAGAAGGCATAAGTGCTGAAAGGACCAAAGTCAGAGGGTCGAGTCTTACACTCCAGAGACTTGTCCCACTTAGTCTCTGGTGGAGCCTTGAACTGCCTAAAGGGAGGGTAGGAGGAGGGGAACACCACCTTTACCCTGAAGTGGATGATTAGATTCCTAAAGAATAGGGATTTTACTTAAAGTAGAGAGATCATTGGGAGAGGAGTGTATTTATCCAGTGATTACTAATTTGACTCATGTAGACCTGGAACTTCCGAGCCTCTTTTGAGTCCTTGTTTGTAAAATGGAAATCCAGTCTTGCCTTATTGTCTCACTAGATTTCCCAGAGCTGTGCATGAGTGGAGGGGTCACGAGTAAACAACTAGAGGGTTTGCGTCTCTTTTCCTGGAACTGAGAGCTCAGCCTTCACTGTGAAGACCTGGGAGCCCTAAGAACTAGCATACAAGGAGACGTCTCCTGGGGCCTGGTCTGTCTACTGGTGTTTTCTGGGAGTTCCCTCAGGTGGGAAAGGCCAATGTTTGTAAAGCCAGTCAGTTACCCCAGGCTGCTTTTGTCCCCGTTGTTGCCATCCCTTGTCTGCTCCTGCTGTATCAGTGGGAGGGGAGGGAGGAAGCTGAGCTGTGAGCTCTCCGTTATGTAATGGTCCTGGTGTCCCCCAGGGATAATCTGTCCCTTAAAGCTCTGCAGGACATCAAAGGATCTGTGAAGGGACAAGTCTGCCCCAAGGCTGTTGCTGCTCACATTCTCTAGCTCCTTGGCATCCCTGGCTCCTCCTGGCCTCCCTTTCGGCAAATCAAAATAACTCTGGTAATCATCCATCTGTGGGCAAAGCTGCCTGATGGTTGCGGTCCTTCCAACTCCCATTTCCTCTTACCCCAGGGACACACAGATAATCCTCACCAACAATAACAGCTCCTGGTTATAAAAACCTGCTTTGAGAGGCCTCCTGACTTGTGTGGGGCAAAGACCCTGCCCTTATAGCTCTAGCCTGAATTAAGTACTTTCCATATGTTACTATCATGCAGCATCTGCATAACTGTTGTGTTATCTGCCATCATTCTGCAGATTGAGGAAGCTGAGAATCACTTTCCTAAGATTTTGAGAGTCAGGATTTGAAACAAGGTATCTGACTGGAAATTCCACTGTTCCATTCTGCCTCCTACAATTTCTTTAAAAGCTTTCGATGGGTTTATATTTTGAGGCAGAGAGTGGTTCCCCTCCAAATAGCACCATGACCCCTTGGGTATTAGTGGGCAGTGCTGCCTGGGGGTGTCTTTCAGAGTCTGACAACTGACCTGAGCATTGGTATACTGCAGTAAGGCCTACCATCTGCTCCTCCAGGTGAGGTCACCTGTGAGTGGATTACTCTTGTGTCACACTGATACAGCATCGAACATAGGCAAATGAGGTATGGCTGGGATAACCAAGGATCAGGCAACAGTAGGCAGAAGCCACATAAGCAGGCAGACATCAGAATTATCAAAAGATTGGAAAGTGGGAGAGCCAAAACATAGCCCCCACGTAATGGCATCCAGGCACTAAGGGAGTGCTGACAGAACGGTCGGTGGCATCTGTACAAGGAAAGGACTCCGATGTGACCCAAAGGCACCCTGTTGTCTCTGCTCCCCAGTACCTTAGCAAAAGGCAGTTCCAAGTGAACTTAAGTTGAGCATTTGAGGTTGATGAGGACCCAGAGCAAAATGGTAGGGGTTGCTGGGCTTCTCCCAACAACCCTAGTTCATTTATTGGATCTTGACTAAAGCAGGGGATTTCATCATTTGCGCCTGTCATGATGTTTGTTGGCTGCCTGCAGCCCTGTGGAAAAATTCTGGAGCCAAGGTGGATTTGGTGAGCAAGAGCCCTCCTGGTATATGGCAGGCACTTGCCCAGTGGTGTGTTGATAGCAAAGACCCCTGTCTTCTAGGAGCTCAGCTTAGCAGTGAAGATAAGACATGGACACTTCATTGTGGTAGGTGGGAGAGAGTAGAGGGAAAGCTTCCTAGGGGAGGTGGTGCTTTGGGCTGGTTCTTAAAGGTAGATTTAGGGGTACCTTGTCAGCCAGGTGATAAGTGAGGCAGTCACATCTCACAGTTTGTCAGAAACTCTCCTTGTCATGCTGAGGCTTTTGGGGGTACAGGACTCAGCTGACGACGGGAAAGGGTATTGTTCTAGTAGTGAAAGTCTCAGCCTGAGATGCATTCTAGGCTCAGGACCTAGGGAGACTGCCCAAGGTTCATTCTTGATAACCTAGGGCAGCAGCTGACAAGCCCCTAGCCCCTCATTTCATTTCCACAAGCGAGTCCTCGGTGGTATTACAAAATGAGAGGAAATGGAGACCTCCTGCAGCATTTCTAGGATTCAGAGGCATGGCAGACCTTAAAACTGCCAGCCAAGTTTAAAATAAATCAATACCGTAAAATACTGTGATGAATTTCCCAACTTAAAGGAATTTCACTTTCTGTTAGAGGTACCAGGGGAAAGCTATAACTCAGTCTGCATCATACACAGGTCAGAATTCTGTATTTTGTTTCTTTATAAAAGAAAGTGACGTCTAGGGACTCGGGAAGAATGGATTAGAGCTATCCAGACATACCATAGGGCATAGTGAAGATGATGAAAATGCTTCTCTTTCCCCCATGGCAAAAAGAGTTGGATGTGGGGTCTGGGCATTTATTCTTATGAATGGTAATCTTGATTTTTTTGTAATTCCGAGGCATGGTACTGTCAAAAGAATGGAAGGCGGATAGGCTTTGGTATTTCATATTGGATTTTAGCATTGACCATCTGTTCCAGTGGGAAAGTCACAGAGATGATGTGAGCCAGTTGACTCATTCTGCATTTACTTCCATCCTTTTGGGAAAAGGAAACCCTAAAATATCATGTACAGCACCCTCTTGTTTTTTCCTTTCTGCTTTTTTCAGACATGTCTAAGACATGTCCTCCCAGAAGGCTCCAGTCTAGAGCAAATCTAAGGCATGGACTGAAGTGTGGTGCTGTCAGATCTTGGCAGAATGCATGAGCCTTTCCAGCACAGCCCAGCCTTGTACCAGACACAAGAGAACTGAAAGTCGCAAGTAAAGACTCATTTGTTGTTAGTAACCAGATTGCATGCTTGGATTTGTCGAATGTTTGGAAGGAACCCTTGGTTTGCATGGGGCAGCAGAAATGAGCATGAGCCTACCACACCCCAGACAAAAAACAGGGTGACTTTTACCTTAAAAAAATTACTTGGGAGTTTAGGCCAGTTGCCTAAACTGAAATGCAGATGTCACCACCGATGTGATTCAGAGATCCTCCTCCCTCGCCTGTCCGGAGCATCTCAGGGCATGAGTACCAACCAGGTGTTGCACAGAGAGCTTTTGGAGAGCATTCACTGCAGCCCGGTAGTTTCTACTTAAAAGTCAAGCTTCTGTCCTGTGAACTTGATGTCGACAAGCTGTTGCCATGCTCCTCCTCACTAGCCCCCCCGGCAACACACAGTGTCAGTGACAAAGCTAGTACCAATGGTTCTCAAAGTGTGGTCCCCAGACTGACAGCATCCCCTGAAAACTTGTTAGAAATGCATTATTTCTGGCCCCACCTCAGACCTACATACAGAATTGGAAACCGGGCGGGCATGGGGAACTGTTCAACAAGCCTCCAGTGCTGCTGCTACACACACTGGTGTGAGAACTGGCAAAGAGGGTAAAGGCACCATCCGCCACCTTATCTGTTAAACACACAGCCCACTGCCTTGCCTCTTACCCCTTTGCCCTCAAAAAGCTTAGATCTAGGCCTAAGGGCTAGGAGGGCCTGCCAGGTTCAAAACCAGGCTCTGCTTCTATAATTACTTAGCACTGGGACTTTGGGTGGGTCTTGGTTTCCTCATGCAGAAAACCATGGTACCTAAAGGACCACTCTTGGCCCCTGTCACCTACTCCCTCATCTCTGGCATGTTCACAGTACCACAGTGGATGTGGTTCTAGGACTGGGGACTCCTGGCTCTTGCCTAGTTCTTCCCTTAGTACATGTGTCTTGAGGATGAGGTGAGGCCCTGTGGCCACTGGCTCCTAGAAAAAGGAGAAGGAGAAAAGCAATTGAACTTCTCCATGGACATCCCTGGACCTAGGACAGTGGGCTTCTGAGTGATAGCAGCAGTGAGCCTCTTCGGATGCTCTCAGGCGAATACCATCAGGGGAATTGCAGGTCCCTGCGAGGTCTTTATGGTAGGACAGTAGATCCTCCTTAGAGAAAGGGTAATTTGCAAGGCAGTGAGGCATAGGGAATGGGGAAGCAATGAGATGCCACGGGGTAGGGCTTAAGTCTCCACATGGAGTCTTAGACATGGCTTTGAACTTGACTAGAAGACTTCATTTGTTCATGTCAGTGGCCTATATTGAGCCATGAGATAAAAATAGCCCCTGACCTCAGTCCATGTTAACCTTAGGCATCTCTCTGAGCCTTGGAGTCCTCATTGATCAAATTGGATTTCTAACACTTACCAACAGGTTTTTTATGAGGAATCAGTGGAAAATGTAAAGCTAGCCTAAGCATGCACTGGATACTCCACAGCTGTTGAGTCCTGCTGTCCTTTCATACAAGTTCCTTGGCCATGCTGGTAACAGAACTAGAAATAGTATTTCAATATGTGCAGGTTCATGTGCTTTCCACCTCATCCCTGCCACACGTACCCCGCAGGGGCCCATATATTTTATCGATTGCCTATGGATATTCCAGGCACTGTGGTCAGTGCTTATAGTAGTACATCAGTGAAACACCAGATGTGAGCCCCACCCCTGAGGCACTTGTATCTCAATTCACATGTCATACAGGAAAACTACAGATACGGTTTCAGGTGTGTATGGATGAAGGAAATAAAAAATAGACCTACCCAAGACAGTCAGAGAAAGTCTTTCTGAGGAGGCAACACAAACTAAGACCTGAAGGATGAGGCATCTGCCCAGCAAGGAACTGGCAGGAGTGAGGTAGACAGGAACCCGATTGCGCCAAGCTTTGTAGATCATGATAAATCTTTGAACCGTGGCTTCGCCCATCCAGTTGACATGTTTACAAGATCACTCTAGCTCTGTGGAAGAGAGACAAGCACGGAAGCCAGGAGCCCAGTTAGGAAGCTGCAGTTTTCCAGGTTGGGGTGGATGGTAACAACAGATGGCCGAGGGGTGAATTCAGGGTATGTCTTGGAGATTTCTAAAGGGCCTCCAGGTAGACTGAATTAGGGAAGTGAAGAAAGGGGTGGCTCAAGGATAACTCCATCATCTGGCTTGAGTCACTGGGCAGTGGCGCAGAGCCATTTAAGAGATAGTGAACACAGCAGGAGGGGACAAATTTTAGGGAGTGAGGAATACACAAATATATCTTGGTTGTGGGATATAAACCCATCCTCTCTCTAGGTTATTTGTAAGTTGCAAGTGATTGAATCTTCTAGGAAGACTGCTGAGTCCCAAATTTGGGGCTGAACACAGGGTACTACTTACCTTCATGAGCACGGAGTGACCTTAGACCCAGGGCTGTGTTTACAGCCTTCATTTGATAGCTGAGTCTTGCTGTGTTTTGTTCTTTGTAATCAGCGTCTCATTAGGTGACTGATGTGTCTAGCTCTTGTCTTCATTAGCATATGCACTCTGCTATAATTTTGTCTCAGGAACATAGCATTTATTGTTTCGGTATTTACTTTTGCTGAAAACCTGTGTAGTGTCCTGTCACATGGACAGGCTGGTGTTTCTGCCAAAGAGCTTTCTAGCACCAGCATCTCACTCTTCGTTCTTTGGGTTTTTTGTTTTTGTTTTTGTTTTTAATGGTTATGTAACATCAGGACCATGATTGCTGGCTATACAATTGATTTTGAGAGCCACTTTAATTTGCAAATTAGGAAATACTTTCTATTTTAGGTTAAGTAAAGGAGCACAGGGGAAGAGGGTGGAGGGAGAAGTCCTGGTCTCAGTTGCCTTCAGATTTCTAAGTGCAAGTACCAGGAGCACAGGGCTGGCCCTCCGGCCGTAACTTGACATCCAGCTAGTGGAGTCAGTTCTTCAGCTATCCTTTCAGACCTCGGTTTGAATTCTACATAGGGCATTAGGTGGTAGCTGGCCCCGCCTGCCTGTTCACTACATCTCCTTTCCTGGAACCTAGAAAAGTCTAGGTCTTTTTTGCACTGATTTAGCAAATGCTTACTGAGAGCTTCCGCAGCTTGCTATTAGTCTTGTATTCACTCTTACTTGCTTCTGGATAGGAACAGGCCTGGTGTAGCCTGGAGCCTTTATCATCATAAGACACTTGGGGGTGGGGAACTCCTTTTCTCTCTCACCTGAAGTTACTGAGTACATGCTCTTTGCCAGACTTCATACTTTCCACCCTGTTTATTATTTTGCTAAATCCTCGTGTGTATCCTGGATATGGTGTGTCTCCCCACTCCCACTCCAGAGAGGAAGTGATTTGCCCCATTTGCCATGTGGCTAGGGCTCTAGTGCCATGATCTTTTCCATAAGCTTCCAAGAACAGGTCACATTAGCAAGTCTAGTATCTTATGTAGTGGCCCTGGACTGTCGCAGTGATCCTAGGAGCTCAGAGGGGAGAGTGTGTGCTCTTTGTTGAATAAATAAGTAGTGGCTACATGTAGGACATGTGGCTTAAGATGACCCTTGAAGAAAGGAGAGCAGATGAGGAGATTCTGTAAGCAGAGACAGCGTGAGCAAAGGCAGACACTGGGACTTTGTGGGAAGAACAGATCTTTGAGTCGGTTTCCACAGAGGCCGAAGTGAGAGAGCACAGTTGCACTAAGTTGCCAAGAGCCTTGAATGTCAGCCTGAGAAGGTGAACTTCATCCTGTCAAAAAGGTGGAGATGGCTGGGTGAAGGTTTACAAGGCTGTTTTGGCAGATGAGTCGGTCACAGTGAAGACAGATAGGGGAGGGAGATGAGATGCCACACCTCACAGTACCAGTCTTCAGAAGCTGTGAGACTGCACAGGCACCTTCCTGAGCATGTGAAGTGAGAAAAGGGAGCTGACGTAGGGAAGTAGAAACCCTGTGCTTCCATATTGGTGCAAAGACATTAAGAGACTTGCTTTTGAATCTGATATGCTGATAACCCTAGGTTTGACTCACAGCTCTACCACTTACTAGCTGGATGACTTTGGGCCAGTCACCTAACTTTTGGGCCCCCATCTCCTTGTCTGTTAAATGATGCTCACTGTACACTGTTGTGAAGACTAAAGGTACAAGAATTATAAAGGCTCCAGTGCAATTCCTAGTATACAGTAAGAGTTCAATAATGGTGGCTCTGTGTGTTACCCCTGTCCTGTTTGTTTTTGCCAAACCCTCATAAGCTAACCCTTCGTTTTCACTTCATTTCTCATGAACAATTTGACGTGCCCTTTTCCCTAAGAGAACCCCAAACCCCTTAGCAGTGCCCGCAGTGAGTTCCCCTCGGCATAGGGGGCCTCGGGCTGGTCACTGTAACCATATGGTCTCCTTTTGCCCAGACCACTCTGGGCATGACCTCATTTGAGTCTTTTATAACCACAAATTGTCCTGGCCCCATATGGAAGAGCGACCTCTCTCTTCCCTTTAGTTATAACTGCACCTTAGACATCTCCCTTCCGGCAAAGGGCCCATATGGAGAACTCACTCGGGAGCCCAGCCGCTCCCCTGAGCCATTTCTCCTGCTAATCACAGCAGCCACAGCTGAACCTCAGTCTCTTTGGGGGCCCGTTGAGGCAGTTGGCAGCTTTCATTTTATCCCCATACTTAATAAGTTGAAGAAGAGAATTAGTTAAGGTATCCCCGTAGCCTACTACTAATTACTAAGGCTGCTAATAGAGACAAAAAGTTCCCCCTTAGTTTATTTTGAGTGAGTGCCACCCGGTACCTGTTTACCATCTAAGGGGGAAATCACCAACCCTGGTCCCCTAAGGGCTGCCATATGTGACTTTTCAAATCTTAGCTCTTGCCCAGCGATTCCTGTTTTTGTGCATTTGGCAGACTTATAAACACTAGGATTTTTGGCAGTACGCTCCAAGTATTGAAAAGTTTAAAACAATATGAAGCAAGTTAGCGTGGTGACAACATGATCACTGCTGTAATATGACCAAGTCTCCATGTCTGAGAGCTTCCGCAGTAACTGCTTGCTGCATTTCACGTGGAACCGGTCACTGCCCTGACCACACTTTTGCACGTGCTTGAGGTACAGCGGACATTAAGCTCTGCTAGTTCTCTTTCTGTCAGTAAGCCGGGCCCTGCTGCCATTGGGCCTGCAGTTGCTGCTGCAAGGGTGTGTGTCCTTACTGTGGTGAGTGGACCAAGCCCAGCGGACATGGCATAGAGCCCACCTCCTCAGTGGCGTTCGTCTGCTTTGAGGGAGTCTCAGTCTACTCAGCCTGCGGGTGGAGGGACCTCACCATCCCACTGTTAAGGGCTCTGATGCAGTGAGCTGAAGTCGGCCTCCCCACAGCACTCCCCTCACCGCCCTGACCCCACGGGTGGTCCCACCACCTTAGCTTGGGACAGCCCCACATAGCACTCCTGTGCTGCTTTCTGGTTGGAGTTTTGCTTTAATAGTTAAGGAGCCTAGAAAGATCCTCTTGGTTCTCAGTATCTCTTGTGTTACGGATCCTTCTCAATCTGAATGTTGAGTATGTTGTAGAAAAATGCACATGATTTGCACGCTGTGGGACTTCATGTGCCTTTAGAGGAGGTGTAGAACCTGCTGCATCCTTGGAGTTAGAAGGACTCCAGGTTGAGAACCCCTTCCCTGGTCCTAAGCCTCTCATTGGCACGTGAAGAAATGATGTCCCCAGAGAGAGTAGGGAGAGCTAGATGAGAGCGGAAGCCAGGTTTCCCGCCTCTACTCACCACCAGGTGAGATCATTTATCATTTTTCTGCATTTTACTTAAGCGTCTCCTTATAGGTTGCCACCCAGGAGTACATTCCTACCCTTGTATTTGTACTGTCACAGCCTGGGCGACAGTCCATCTTTCTGAGAATTCACAGGGCTGCTTCCTCCAGACACGCCTAAGTAGGTGAAGAGGACGTAGAAGATGGAAGGGGTGGCTTCTTAGGCAAAGGGTGGACCTCTAGCTGCCCAAGGGCTGGTGCGCCCATTTCCTCATAGGGCTGTCCTCCCCCCACCACACCTGGCAGCACCCCAGCCAGGTCTCCACCACCACCTCTTGAGCCACTTGTCAGCTAAGGAGAGATGTTGGGGGCATTTTTGCCATGTTACAGGTGGTCGGGCCTGGAAGGAGGCCACCACAGTGGGTCTAGGGAAGTCCACAGAGTTGAGGCCAAACCCAGGTCTTCCAGTCCTAACTACCCTTTTCATTAACTTCTTATTCTGACTGACAGAGACTCAGGGATTTACTCTGAAGCCAGGCCAGCTCCAACTGGCCACACCCGAGTTTCAAGCTCCTTCTCCAGAGTAAGCTGACTGCATTTGCGGACAGTGGGCTATCTCCTTCCCCTTCGATGGTGGGCCTCCTGTTGGAGAAAGTCTGTGAGTAGAGGAGTTGCGGCGAGACAGGAGCCTCTGGTTCTTTAACCGGTAGGCAGTGTCTTGGCAGGAAAACCCTTCACCCCTGTATGCCTCATTTCTCCTACCAGCTCCGCAGGTGTGGGGAGGGGAGTGGCACAGTATAGCATGGGAGAAAAATAACAGGTGAAATCCCAGCTTCTCCATTCCCAGCTGCTGGAGCCTGGAGAAGCGGCCTGGCCCTCTCTTCCCCTGGCTGGTTGGAATGTTCAGTGTGGGCTCAACCAGAGGCAGGGATTTTTATAACCATATTTTTATATTAAAACCCTATTACGTGGAATGAATTATTTGGTGAAGTCTGTGAATTAATTTTTTACTGCCATGTACTAGCTCCCAGTTTCTATCGATCACCTAGTATCTGCGCTCTTATTTTGCTTGGCAACTTGAAGGCTTAGAAGCAGGAGCCTTTCCCTGTCCTTAAGGAAGCTTGTGGTTAGGAGGTGGTAAGAGTGGCACACGCAGCATGGTAAGTGGGGGCCTGTGGTCGTTCATTCCATGCCTGCTCACTGGAGAGTAAGAGACGGGTCCTCTGAGGGGCACGTGGAGGGGGCCTCTAAGGGTGAGTGCCACCTGAGTGGACTGAGGGGACAGGCTGGGGGACTGGGGCAGGTGGGGTGCCCAACCAGACCAGCAATTGCTGAAGCCTAGACCTGAAGGGAGGCGGTCACTTCAAGAGAGGACTGACTTGAGGCTGAGTTGTCTTGTCTGGAATTTTTGCTTGAGCCAATGATGGTCGTGAGGTTTTGTCTTGGTTTGGGGTTTTGGGGACGTGATTTAACACTGCCGTCTCAGCTTATTAAGTACCTCCTATGTACCTCACAGTGGCTGTTACAAATAGCGTCACTGGGCTTCACAGCCTGCAAGGTAGACATTTCCTCATTTTAGTTGAGAAAACAGGCTCAGAGGGCCTTGACTTTGTAAAGATCAAAGCTAGTGATTGGTAAAGTTGGGATATGAATTTTAGGTCTTCCTACTCCGAAGGCCATGTCCTTGACAGAGTACCCACTCTTTGCCATTCCGTAACACATGCTCCCTGAACAATGCTCCCCCCAATATGGGACCTGCTCCTTGATTTCCACCTGGTTTTGGTCTCCTGGTCAGGGCTCAAAGACCATAAAGCATGGCACCCCTGGCCTTCCACGTCCTGGCTCTCCTGAAGCTCCTGGTGGGTATGCTTTGATAACCTCTAGGCTCTTGTTCCCTTTTCCCTGACACTATGCCCCTTCTGTAGACCTGAAGGCTGAAAACACTGTTAGCCTATTTGTGATCCCCACCCCCATTTTTTTAACCCTGACAACAGGACCCCCATATACTGTGCTGGGTCGGCTTACGGCACGGTCGTCCTGGTTTTTGCCCTACTCTTAGCACCACCGTTGCCAGCTAAGCCTTAGAGGAATGACGCATTAGAAAGCTTGGCCTCAGTCCCTCTGACAGATTGGAATCGACAGTAGTGCTAGGGCCACTGAACTCCCCAGGGCTGGCATGTTGATAGCTGAGTATGAAAAGCCGCCTGCTTTGTTTGGTGTATTAAACAAGTGAAGAGTGACTCATTTTGAAGCTAATCCTATTTAGGAGAGGCCTGCTGTCTGTGACCCTGAGATTAACTTTCCTCTGTGCCTCCACAGCATGACATGCTGAAATTAATACCTGAGCCTCGGTTTGCTCATCTGTAAAATGGAGAGAATTCCTGCATGCTTCTTTGTTTGGATAGTAAGCCTTGCATGATGTCGAGCATATCTAAGGTATCATTAGCTACAGTGATGATACCAACACACAGGACTGCAGGAAGAATTTGGGTAAGGGTGAGTTCTCAGCTGTGCACCCAGAAACACCGCAGTTTGAGTTTATGCTGTGCTTTGATCTGTGAGCACACCAACTGGATGACTTTCTTTTCTGAATGTGGGCCCACCTGGTCCCCAGCCATCGTTGC
>NW_006442491.1:17086786-17136645 GCF_000325575.1 Pteropus alecto | reverse complement strand
CTCTTTCCAGCTTCTGTTCTCAACACTGCTAGTGGCCTTAATGGGCGTAGTTTGGTTCTCCGGTCTTTCTGAGCAGGCCACACAACTGCTTGGCTGGCGGAGGAATTTGCCAGAAGGCTCCTCAGTGCCTGGTTGGCACTGCATCCACCTTTGTGCTCTGGACACCAGACCTGTGCAGAGGTATCTAAGCCAAGCCTTTTGTGAGCATTTTTCTGAATGATTTTGTTTATGAATGAAAGGCTTAAACAGGTTTTTAACTCCACCTAAACTCTTGTCTCTGTAGGAGGGGATTTTACGTTCTAAAGTTGTGTGTTAAAAACAGGAGCTTTGGAGTGAGACAGACCTAGGTTGAAATCTTTTTCTCTACCACTTCTTAGGCATCAGGATCTTCTCTCAGCTTCAGTTTCCTTATCTCTTAAACTGAGCCACCATAGTTCCTACCTCGTAGGGTTGTTGGGTGTAATGAGGCGGTGGGTGTAAAACACTTGGTCCATTTTGGGACACGATGAGTGGAAAGCAGCATAGGAGTGCTGACAGTCGCCTAAGTTGTCACGTAGGAAGCGTCCTACCTAGATAGGGCATGCCTCGCACATACGAAACGCTTGACAGGTGACTGCTGTTATGATAATAAGAGAAATAAGAAGGTCCGTTGTGCTGAGGGAACTTGGTCTGAGAGCTGAAGTAAGGGGAAAATGTGCCAGCACACCTTCCCTGATCACTGACACCTTTCTCCCTCAAGACCATCCCAAATGCAGGCTCTTAGAATCACTGACTGAGCCAGCTCTGAAAACACCAAGGGGAGACTGTCGTAGTAAGGAAAGACTTTGGGCAGTAAAAGGGCTACAAAAGTTTGGATTGAGCGCCGGTTCTACTGCTCAACAGCTCTGCGATGTGGGCTAAGTTGCTCCATCTCTTGGGGCCTCCTCCCTTCTTAAAATGGCAAATCCATCCTCACAAGATGAGGTGATTAGGAAAGTGATAGGTGGAGTGCGCTACAGATGTCAACTGCAAGTTTATCCTTATACTCAGCAGGTATGGCTTTGCCCTCCAGGGAGGGCTCTGGTCAGAGGTAGGGGTTCCAGTGGAAGGGATGAGTCAAGCCCTGGTTGAAGCTGGTAACCGAGCAGTCAAACTGCAGCCTGGGCAGCCAGAGAGCTGAGGCGTGGCTTCTAGGATGAAGGGTGAGGACCCACCAGGCTGGGGCCCACATCACTTACTATTCCACTAAGTGCCTAGGAGGATCTGCTGCTGCTTCAACCCAGAACTCTGTGAACTGAGCCATTTCTATTCATGGCCATAGAAAGGGCCCCCACTGTCTTCCAGTGAGGTTGCTGCTATTGGTTCCCCAGGAAGGTATACACCTTCTCTAATGGGAGACGAGAGAGGAATTCAAACCCTCTCTCATGAAAGGGCACCCCCTCATTTCCCTGTGGGCCGTCCTGAGGCCTACTAGGAGAGCTGAGCCAGTGCCAAAGCTGGAGGGAGGGTGGAGGAGCTTGTGGGAAATGTCAGCCTTGCTTCCTGGCAAGGGACCCTGTAATTACAGCGGTCATTACACGCTGGTGTGTCAGGAGCTCTTGCAGAGAGTACTGTGCTATTGGCTTGACCTGCGGTCACACTCTGTTCCACCAGTTTATTATGTAAAAAGGGACTCTGGTTTCCGAATCTTTCTGCCTCCTTGACCACACGGCTTTGCAGCTGTCATGGGCCACCTCGTTGATGATCATCCTTTTGAGGAAGTTGTTGTCACCTTGGGTCCTACTAGGGGAGGGAGGAAAGCAGTGTTAAAAAGGTCGTAACTGGTCCCAGAGATTATCTTAGCCGATGACACATGAGCATACAATCTCCCTGGCTTTTCTTGTCATGTTTCACAAGGAGTGGCTTGGATGGTGGGGTTTCCCCTAAATCCTCCCTTCCCCCCATCTTCTGGTTGCTCTGCTTTGTCTACTGAAAGCACAGGAAGAAGGCGATAGGCATGCTGAAGAAAGCTGGATTTGAGATGGCTACTGGCTCCTCACAGGATGTGCATATGATGATTTTTTTTTTCCAAGTCAAAAACTGAGATACAGGCCCACCATTGGATTTTTGTCGAAAGGACTTAACAGGCAGGGGAAACAGAAGCAGCAGAGGGAGAGGCTGGGCCTGAGAAATCCGGTATTTTCATTCTAGATCAAACTCCTTTTCGTTGGCTTTATCATCCATCCCCACTTTACTCGTCACACAGACGCCGGCTCACCTTACCTGTGCAGTGGAGGAGGGAATCACAGTCTCACCTCTCATTTGACAGGTATAGGCAAGTCTCCATGCCCACAGAGCATGGAAGAACCCAGAAAAGAGCCTGGGTCTGGTTTCTTGGACCGCTCGTTAGTCCATGGATCTTTCTGTCAGAGCTGCCAGTTTTTCTTGTTGATTAGATAAAGTACACTGTTTTTCCTATTATGAAGTAGAGCGTGACAATGTGATGTGTACTCAATACTAAAAATACAGAGGAAAAGTGGGGGAGGAAGAAAACACACCCATGACAAATACAGCATTGTGATGTATTTTTGCCAGATTTCCCTATACATAGTTATGGTTATACTATATGCCCCAGAACTTTGTAGCTGACTTTTTCACACTTAACCTAGGAAGTGCTTTTGCCATAATGTTGTTTAAAATGCCGCATAGCCTTCTCATTTCCTCTGTAAATATCATTGAATGGATGGATCATTTGCTTAAATCTCTTATTTTTGGATATATGGATTGTTGCCTCATAATTTAAACGTACTTCAGTGACCATCTTTATTCAAAGTCCTTTTCATATTTAGGATTATCAGTTAACCTGCGTTTCCACAAGTGGAATTATAGGGTCTTCAGGTCAAAACACATCTGAAGCTCTGAAAACACATGGCCAAGTTGTTCTCCAGAAGGCTGTGTTGCCCTCCTCTGGCGGGCTTTTTGTCCTCTCCGTGGCACCCGCACCCAGCCCCAAGCAGCGTTGGTGGTTAAATAGCTGAGGACTATGGCCTGTTTAAATCTGACACATTCATCATTGGTGGAGACGAATGGCTGAGAGAGGAGGGACTCATAGAGTATGTCCGTTCCTACTGTGGGCCAGGTACTTTTTAGTTATTATTTCTCTCGACCCTCAAAAAGGAGCCCTCTCTCTCAGAAGAGGAAACTGAGGCTGACAGATAAGTAAATCGTCCAGTATCACCATACCCCACTGCTTCACGAGGACTAGCGAGACATCTCCCCAGGACCTGAGGACAATGGGCCCTTGTCATCAGACTGCACATGTGGCAAGTGCTGGGCTGGGAGGGCACACCTCTCATGCTGCAGAGCCTCCAGAACATTGAAGCCAATGGGGTGGGGGGTGAGGGAAGCACACAGTGAAAGACTTGTCTGATTCAGTCATTCAGAGTGCGAGCGGGCCCTTTGAAGCTCTTAGATGATTTACATGGAGCGCAAATGGAGCGTTGCTGTCCTGGATGCCGCCCTGCCTAGGATAAGGCCTAGGATAAGGCTGTGCTTAGCTCTGCTCAGGCTCATGCTGGGGAAACCAGTCTGGGGTGCGGGCTGGCCCAAAGCTAACCTCTGTAGGTACTTGTAGTCTAGGCCTCCCCTGGAACAGGACCCTGAGGGGCAGGTGGTTTGTCTCCTCCCGAGGTCCAGCAAACAGAACAGGAAGCCTTTGGAGAGGGACAGTATTCACGGTCAGATTTGTGGCTGGGGCCAGCATGCCTGGGTTCCCCGTCGGGGTCTGCCCCTCAGTCCAGGTGACCTTAGCACATTACTTAACCTGCATCTCAGTTTCCTTGTCCGAAAAGTAAGAATATTGCGTGTCTGGCAGGGTGGTAATAGTAAAGCTAGATTTACTCCAGATAAAGTGTTTAGAAACCTCCCCCATAACATCACAGCCCCTGAGTTTATCCGGGCTGGGTGTTGGCATCTAGTCGGAGGCACCCCAAGCCCACAAAGCCAGTGTCCTCTAATTCCCTGCTTTCTGTCTTCCAGGTTGATCCTCGGGACCTACAGTCTCATGTGTCGCACAGAGGACGGCAGAGGGTACAGGTGGTGGCTTGGCCTGTTGGCGATCTCCCAACAGCTGGATCTCTAGCAATGTGAAGCTTTTGTTTGGGTTTTCCCCTTTAGTTTTGCTTGATTTTTTTTTATTTTTTGTCTTCCTCTTTTTTGTTTTTCTTTTTTATTTCTTTTTTAATTTAAACAATTAAGACTTCAAAAGAGCAGAAGCTATGCTATGGACAGGCACCAATTTCTTTAAAGAAATTCAATATGGACAAAGCATATGTATAAATTTCATTTTTAATTTTTATAAGGGGTTAGGGAGCTATTTTGTTTTTGTCCTTTATTTTCCTTGTCTTTTACCCATTTCTCAGTTCTGCTTATAACACCTCACTTCCCCAGAGAAGGCCTGCCTCTCCATGGAGAATTTGGGGATTTCTCCTGGAACGGGGGCGTGAAGATAGGAAGCCTCTGGGCCACCTCCCCACCAGATGCAGGAACTGCTAGACTGTCTGGTGGGCTGTTCCTGGCCAGCCCTTGGGCCTTGAAAATGATCTTTAGTGAAGAATCACCTGGAAGAGGAAGACCAGGGTTTGGCCAGGGGAACTCAAGAAAGAAGCTCTGAACTGTGGGTGTGTTCTCTTTAAGTTTTTGGAAGGCCCAGGCCACACCAGGACTTAACAGTGGTGGGAATCCATTTTCTCTACTGCCCTTTACAACCAGGAGCTCTGAGAGGGGGAGAGACAGAAGGTGACCATCTCCCACTTCCTGGGGGTTTCAGGCCAGCCCACCCCAGCTTTTATAGGCCTACCTTCCTGTTAGTGATCTCCGTCCCAGAGGAAGATCCCCAGGAAAAAATGTTGTGCCAAACCTCTGCCTGGGACAAAGCTGGGTCTTCAGCGGGCATCTTTCACTCCTGTGAGCTCAGCCCCCATCACCCACTCTCTCCTGCATCGTTGTCTTCCCAGATATGCCCACCAAACATCTAGATTGTCACAGAGACTGTCCAAGTCCCTGAGATCCATTTGTGACCATTGCCATAAGAACAGAGTGTCCTGGACTGGCTGCCGCTGTCACTTCCTCACAGGGAACGGTGTGCCCTATGCGCCAGGTCCTATGGTGTTACTTAACAGCGACAATGTCAAGTGCTGTCTCTCTCATCCCAGGGATAGACTGTTAGGTACCCACCTTCATTGTAAATGTGTCTGAAAAGGGAAAGGACGGACCTGCCGAGAGTAGGGAGGTGACTGGGCAGACGTGGTCTTTAGATGCCCGATTGTGGGCTTGCCACCTTAGAGCTTCCCCAGCCTTGAGCCCTTGGACCCCACCACCGGTGTCCGTCAGTGTAGCCGTTCGTCCACTCTCCGACGACACTTGCTGCCTCCCTCCTCGCCGGCCTCTGAACCTGGCATTTGCTCCCTATACAAGGAGAGGGGAACCCTTCCTGTGCTGTCTCCCTCACCTGGACACTACTTCGACTGCTCCAAAGGCTTTTCACCCCATGACAACCAAGCAGGAAAGGGTCTTTGGGAAGGGGGAAGGAATTATTTTGTGTTTATTTTTGTTTTTTGTTTTCTCTAAACCAGCATAGGATCAATAGGGGAGATAACTGGAGGGCATTGAAGTTAGCATATGACCAAGAGGGGTTTCCCCCCGCTCCCTCCCAGCAGCGGTCCTGATCTTGCAGCCCTGAGACTTTGGGAGAAGCCAGCACAACATCAGCCCAAACTTGGCAAAACATTTGCTCACATTCTTTCAGCCTGTTCTCAAAGCCCCTCAAATACCAAGGCTTCTTCCTCTCCGCAGACGGTTGGCTGTGGTTAGCAGGACCCAGCAGGGCTGCAGGTAGTAACCAGGCCCTTCCCTTCCTTGGCTGAAATCCTTTGTGATCACCTGTCTTGTCTCTTCTGATTTCTCAGGCGGCCTCCTGTGTGTACTGAGCTGCAGTTGGGCGGGTTGGGAGACAGCATCTCCTAATGGCAGTGCCCATTCTTCTGCCCCACCACCCTGCCTTCCCCTGGGGAAGCTCTCTCTCTCTACATGAGCACATGGGGAAAACAGTCCCCACACTCAGCACCTCCAGCACTCCCTGGCTGCAGCTCATGCTCTCATGTCCCTCGTGAGGGCTCAAGCCTAACAACTTATTACCATTTGCTCATCTTTTTCTTCTGCCTTCCCCAGGTCTCTCAGCTCTGTCTGAACAAGGTCTTGGAGCTGCAGTGCTCCCCCTTTGTTATTTTTCCTGGCACCAGAGTATCCCTTGTAGATCACAGGATGTCCATACCTTTGGGGTGAGGTGGGCAGCATGGAAGAGGGGAGCCAGCTTTCACGTGCCCTTATCCTGCAGGACTCCCAGCCTGTCCTGGCTTGGTGGTGGGACCTCCTTTCCTAGCTCATGAGGGCCAGCTCGTTAGCCCCAAGTGCCTGTCTCTCACTCTTCCCCTCCCTTCCCTGCTTTCCGCTTTGTCCACCCTAATACTGGCTCTGCCCCGTCTGGACTAGCCTTGGGGTCAGGCCTGGACTAGCTCTTGTCATTCTTTCTCAGCCACTTGCCACCTCCTCCCACCGTGTTCAGCTTCCTCACCTCTTTTGCCTTTTCACCCTCCACCTGGGTCTCAGGCCCGGCAGCAGCTCTGTGGTACATCATCTCAGCACCACCAAGTTTGTTAGGCCTGTCCACGTTCTAGAAGTTTCCAAACCTTAAAAAAGCAGTTATTCTCTTCTCCTTGGGTCTGTGAAAAGGGTAGCCTGTTGGAGGGAGGGTCTGGGCCTCAGCCCTGTGGGTCTGAGCTTGGTTTCCCCCTCAGTGAGAGAAGAATCAGCAAGACAGATCATAGTGCCTTATTCCATTGCCTTCCCCTGACCAGACCTCCTGGCTCCCTTGAAGTATGGCTCTTCTTTTCTCCCTCTCTGTCTGTCACTTAAACTCTCACTCCCGTTCACAGATAGCTCCCTGAGAATGATTACCCTCCCATCACCCCCTCCCTCCATCCCTTTCTGAGAGCTGCAGCCAGGAACGTGTCTCCCCATCCCACCACCAGGGCACTCACTAGCAGCTTTAGCCGAGGACAGAAAAACTACTTCAGAGAGGTGCAGTCTGCCTCTTAACTACCCAGCAGGTCCCTGCCTCTTACCTCTAGCTGGGGGGATGTCACAGTCTGTTCACTCAAGACTGGCTCTGACCCCTTCTGGGCACCAGGGACTAAGGTTGCAGGCCTCAGCCTCTTCTCATCCCAGAGGCACTGGGACAGGAGGATGGGAAATCCGTCCTCCCACCCGGATGTGGTTTGCCCCTCGCGGCTGCCTTTCCGAGGGAGTGTATTAAATGTTTACTTGAGAAATAACCTGTTTACAGCCAGAGGAGAAACGTGCCCAACAGTAGGTGGAGAATAACTCTGGAAGGCCTAGCCTCCTTTATGGCACTGCCAGTGGTGGCCCCAGAGTGAATGAAGGCAGAGATGCCAGGGGCAGGGGTGCACACCCTGCACTTCCTCTGCTCCCTGACCCTGCGGTGCTAAGACCACTCGCCACCTTCCTCACAGCCTTTGGGCCCCTGGACATTCCCTGCCTCGCATTCCCTTCAAGATTCTCAGCTCCTTAACATATCAGTTGTCTCCTAGAGAACCAGTGTTCGGAGCAATAACATTATTTTTGCTTGAGTCTTTTTCTAAGGAAAGGAAAAGAGCTAGCATTGTGAGACTCTTTTATGCTGTTGGCTGTTTACCTTCTTAGAAGACAGATCTTAATAGGATGGGTATCTGGGTTTCAGCCTCACAGTATCTTTCGGAAACTTGGAGAATCAGGAGTCAGGCTTCCACCCGCTAAGGAGAGGACCCTAACTCTTCCGTGGCCTTGCTCCATGCCGCCTGGGCTTCCGGTCCTGCCCACCAAGTGCACCTCCCCATCCAGGGCACATGGGGCTCTTGGATTGTCATCCCCCATGACTCCTTTTCCTTTCTTGTCTGGTGGCCCCAGACAGACACAGCTGCTGGAGTCTCCTAGGAACTGGCAGCTTGACAACAGCCAAGCTTGAACTCTTCAGCTCTTCAGGCCGAGGGGCTTGGGGCTGAGGTCCAGAGACACTACCTCGGCCATCCTCCCACACTAGGCTGAGGCACAGCCTTCAGGACAACACAGGTCCATCTCTGATCCTGCCCACCTAGGCTTGGAGGGCAGGGGCTCCTGTTTGGAGAGAGGCCCTCTGAGAGAAACTGGGAGGTGTCCCCTCTTTTAAGGTTGACTAAACATCCACAGCCATTGTTTGCCCAGAGCCCCACTAAGATTGCAAGGGGCAACAGAAGGAAGACACCCACATCTTTTTCCATGAGAGACCACAGGACTTGGAAGGGAGTTTATTTAGGGACATTTTAAAGACATCTTTTGTGCCCCAGGGGCTCTTCCCTCAGAGCAGGGGAGTACATTGTGACGATTCAACAGTCGTGTGGGGCTGACTTGGGTGTGAGAGGTTTTAACCCAGGCACAAAGTTCGTTTCAAATACAAGTTCATCTATTTTTCTTTATTTTCTTTTTTTGCACAGAAGCTGGTAATCTAGGACCTACGTGTGAACAACTTTATATGAATATTTTTTGTACTTGGTTTACTTGGGTTGGTATGATACATTATATTTAAGTTCCTTGAACACTGTGGATCCCCCTAATGTGTATGAATGACTGAGGCTTTGTAAATTAAGGGACGTTTGTGTGAATAAAGTTATTTGATGGGGTCAAAGAAGCCATATGTGATTTGAAAATGAGTGTTTGTGGTTTTGTCACCTGTTTGGAAGGGAGGAGAAGCCAACCCATGCCACAGCTCCCCGGTCTGCTGGCCTTCGACTAGTCTTTCCACCCCACACCTGGGAGCAGGCACTCAGAAGCGAGGAGCCTGCACTTGGGGGAGCAGGAGCCCACACCTCATCTGGCCTGCCCTTTGCAGGGATCCAGGACCTCAGCCAACATGGCAGTCTCCTCCTCCAGACATCTCAAAGGCCCTTTTCAGCCCCAGCCCTGTGCTTCTACAAGTTCTTGTTAATGTAGACATCAGAAGGGTCTCCAAACCATAGCAGCAAGGGGGAGGGTGTGCTCTCAGAGGAGCTGGGTGGAACAACTCTGGGCTGAGAGTGTAGCATCCATGTCTGAAGAGCAGAGGTCGCTAAGCCAGGCCATAGTGGTGGGTCTGGGGGTGAAAGAAAGTGCATATAACTCATCTCCCTCTGGTCAACAAAAGCCACATTTCCTGAGGAATGAGGACTAGCACTTAACTAAAAGGCGGGCACTTCTGTTACTTCCACAGGCCTGTGTGGTAGGTGTGGTATGAGCCCCTCTGCTGATGAGAAAAACCCAAAGAAATCCAGGGCACTGGGTGAATGGTGCTCTGGGAAGAATGGGAACTTTTGCCACTTGCCACTGGGCAGGTGATTTAGCCTTCACTGCACATCCCCCTCTTCATGTAAAATAGAAGAGCAGCTGAAGGTTAAATGAGAAAGAACCTAGTATTTGGCCCAGCACTTAAGACTCTCAATAAATGGTTCTGTAGTTCTTTTTCCCAAGCAGACAGGTTTGAGAGTCTTCCAGAGTCTGATAAACGCTGGCACCACACAGCCTCAGAAAAGCTCATCAATCTAGTGATGTTTGCTGTGGGACTCACCACTCCCACCTATTCTGAGAAGACCTGGTAAACCAGGAATCTTAAAATGCAGGAGGATGAGCCAGGACTTTGGAATGTTAGAAGAAAAGATAAGACAGGCTTCCTGCCTAATTGAGAGCGAACAAGCTGCATTCCAGGCCCAGGCTTTGGTGTCCAGCGCCTGCTGGGGATGAAGCTTCTTGCAAAGGATATTTCTGTGCTTAGCCTAGACGGAAGCCTGGAGCTTGGAGAACACAACCCACAAGTTTGTTTTTCTAACAACTTTGTTGAGATAGTTCACTCTTGAAGCGTTCGTGCCAGTGGTTTTTATTGACTTGTGCAACCAACACCACTAATTCCAGAATATTTTTATCACTTCAAAAAGAAACATATACACATTAGCTGTCATTTCTCATCCCCTCCCAAACATTCATTTCCAGCCCCTGGCAACCACTAATCTATCTTTTGTCTCTATGGATTTGTCTATTCTGGACATTCCATGTAAATGGAGTCATACAGTATGTGGCCTTTTGTATCTAGCTGCTTTCACTTCACAATGTTTCAAGGCTCATCTATGTCGTAGCACATATCGGTACTTCATTCCCTTTTATTGCCATATAGTATTCCTTTGTATGGATAATAGCACATTTATTTTACCCATTCATCAGTTGATGACATATAGGTTGTTTTTACATTTAGACTATTATGAATAATGCTGCTATGAACATTCATATACAAGCTTTTGTATCGACCTATGTTTTAATGCCCTTGGGCAAGTGTATATATATATATATATATAGAGAGAGAGAGAGAGAGAGAGAGAGAGATGGGCAGTACAATTGCTAGGTCACACAGTAACGATAATTTTTTTGAGCAAGTGCTAAATGGTTTTCTAAAGAGACTGCACTGTTTTACATTCCCACTAGGACTATGTGAGGGTTCTACTTTCTCCACATCCTTGCCAACACCTGTTATTGTCTTTTTTACAGTCATCCTAATAGGTGTTAACAGGTGTCTGTCTACAGCATTGTACCACCAATGGCAGATAAGGGGAGAATAGCACATTGGTGCTTTAGATGCTTGATTCAGTCACTGATCCAACAAGTATTGGGTGCCTAGCAGAACTCAGAGGTTGCAGGTGGGCTCTGCTCTTCACTGGCTCTTGGACCTTGAGGCAGATCACCTTTCTGACTTCATTTTCTCATCTGAAAAGTAGTAACTATCCACTTCATAGGATGCTTGGTAGAACTAAAGATTTTTATACAAAATACATGGTGGGCAGTCTTCTTGAGCAGTTCCTTCTCTGTGTCCTAGGCATCCATGCAGTTGATTACGTCAAGGTTCAGAAACCAAGGGGCTTTGAGGATCTCTGCGTCGGGTTTGGGTGTGGGTGATGAGGAACTTGAGATGTGTCACTATAACACAAGGGTCTATTCAGTACCAGATTCTACACAGGTGAGAGAGGTATGTCACCCAGGCCCTGAAGGGAAGGGTCTGGCGTGCCTAAAATAAGCCAGTGTCCACTCCTGTGGAAGGAGAAGCTACACGTCCAGGCCCTCCCTCACTGCCTTCCCCTCCAGACCTGCTGCCACTGCCTGTCGGGCTCCAGCTTCTGGCTTAGATGTTTGATAAATCCACACTCGCAGCCACCTATTCAGTGCTTGTGAACCAGACAGCCCCTGCCAACGAGGAGCTCCAGGTCCAGAGTGGGAAGGACTCAGAAAAGACATATATCATCATGGCATGCTAGGCCTGAGAGAGAGGGAAGCTTCAGGGCATGTAGAGGGAGGGCGTAGCTGAGACTTGCTGGAGAAAGTGAGGCCTGAGAGCCACTCTCAGTCCAGCCTGCTGCCTGACCTGGGCCCCCGGCCTCTCCAGGCCATGCTGTGGCCCTCTTCAGCCTGCAGCCCTGACAGACTGCAGTGGGCCCAGCACCCTCATGCTCTGCTAGCTTTTCAACTTGAAGAGTGGTGGCATGACCCTGCATCCCAGGAGGTGTTTGCCTCATCATATCCTACCACGAGGGTACAAAGGAGGGTCTATGGCATTGAGACCTACACCTTGATTCAGTCCCACGTGCACAACAGATTTCCTTTTAAATAAATCATCAGAACTCCACCGATTTCTACTGCACTTAGGATATTATTACCCAGACCCTCTCCTTGGCCTAAAGGCCCTTCTCCACTGTCCTACTTACTCCTCAGCCTCCACCCTCTAGCCATCTTGCCCTTAATGCTGTCCTTTAAGCAAACACAGGACGTCTCAGAGTCTGCACTGGCTGTACCCTCTTCCTGGAATGCATTACTTCATTGCTTCATATAGGTCTCTGCTTACACACCAGAGAGATCTTTACTGACTCCCTTCTTTAAAGAAACACTTCATTACCATTGCTATTTCTTTAACATGTTTAATTTTTCTTTATAGCACTATCACCAGAAGAATATTTTATATATTGCATACATATACAAGTGTGTGTATATATACAGATGCTCCTTGAGTTTCGATGGGGCTACATCCTGATAAACCCACCATAAGTTTAAAATATCATCAGTCAAAATGCATTTAATACACCTAACCTACCGACCATCATAGTTTAACCCAGCCTACCTTAAATGAGCTCAGAACACTTACGTTAGCCTACAGTTGGTCAAAATCATCTAACACGAAGCCTATTTTATTATAAAATGTTGAATATCATGTAATTTATTTAATACTGTACTGAAAGTGAAAAATAGAATGGTTGTAAGGGTTTTGCTTTCACAGTCAAAAAATCCTAAGTTGAACCATCATAAGTTGGGAGCCAACTGTATATAAATAATCTCCATAGCCTTACACAGGGCCTGACATGGCCCATAGTAGGCATTCGATGCATATTAAGTAGATTGGTGAGAGCACATTATATCATTAGGAACATGGTCCCAGTGGAAGAAACTTGCTCAGGATCCTACAGGGTCAGGGTAGCCCCAGGACATGAACCCTGGACTCCTAAGCCCCAGCCCACCACCCTCTTTGCTTGGCCTGCAACTTCTCTCCATTCCTGAGGTTTACTCAAAGTCCATTTCATTCCTGCCAACCCCTCTCCAGAATGAAAACTGCTACTTGAGAAGGTATCACCTGAGGTGGATGAAGATATTATTAGGGTTTTATTTCATTCACCTGAAACAGAAATTAGCCAACTTTTTCTGTCAAGGGCTAAAAAGTAAATACTCAAGGCTTTGTAGGCCGTGGGCCCCTACCACAGCTATTCAACTCTGCCATTATAACACTTAAGCGGCCAGAGACAAATGAGTATGGCTGTGTGCCAATAAAACTTTATTTATGGACACTGAAATTTGGATTTCATATAATTTTCACAAAAGTCACAAAATGCTATGTCTTTTCAACCATTTAAAAGTGTAAAAACTACACTCCTAGAGCAGTCTAGGGCTTGCTTCTCTGAGTGGGCTCTATGGTAGACAGCATGGCCCATAATTGATGTGTCCAGGCAGGGGTGTGTCCCTGTGTCATGTGTCAGGCCCATAACAGTGAATGAGAGGTTACTGTAGCATGATGGTGATAGGGCAAGAACCAGGCCCGGAAGTTCTACTTCACCTCCAGCTGGCCTCTTGGCCACAGCTCTGGGTGTTTGGGAGGGGGGTACAGTGTAGGGAGATGGATGTCTCCCACCAACCGACATATGTTCATGGATCTAGAAACAGGAAAGTATGAAAAAACAATTGGAATAGGAGTCAAGAAACCTGAATCCAGATCCAGCATGGCTTCCTGCCCGCTGTGTGGGATGTGACAAATTCTCTCCTCTCTGGGCTGAATAGTATGCTGAATAGGATGGAATCAGACAAAAGGGATTGGAATGCTGTTTTACCACTTACAGTCTTGCGACTTTAGCATGTTACACTCTGAGCCTCAGTCTTCTCACCTATAAAATGGCAGTAATAATGTACCCACTTCATACATTTTCCAAGAATTAATCAGACAGTGCATATGTAATCTATAGCACAGTGCCTGGCATGCAATAAATTATCCATAAATGGTATCTATTGATAATATTTTTTAAGAATAAAAGCATCTTTGAGATACTCCTCAGGGGGAAAAAAAAAAGGTTAAAACTTTAAATACTGTTAAGGAATGCTATATATTTCATTCCCCTCCTGTAGTGTCCCAATGCATGAAAGGCTCTAAGAAGTCCTATATTATGTCCCGTTTCTCAAGCTTCTTGGATCACCAGTGCTTCCACAATGAACACCTGTTAGCATCTCCTGATACTAGTGTTCAATGCAGATGCCTTCGAGCTCACTTTGAGAGATGCTAAACGAGATCATCTTTGCAGCTCTCAAATCCTAATTCCCTTTCAGGGAACTCCAGCCGCCCTATTCTGTCTCACATGAAGCTGGAATCGCTTACCTCTTGCAATAGCCTCCAACAATTGCCTCTGCTTAGTCTACTGATTCCTTGAGGGCAGATCAGAATGAGGAATTTAATAACCATGGTCTGGGTCCCTTGCCAAAATGCTATAGGGCTCTGTCCCAGACAACTCAAATGTGGTGAGAACACAGAGACCAGTTTCCCCCACCAGCAGACCAAGGCCACTGCCAAAACCCCAGCATTCCTGGTTCCCATATTGGCAGAGCCCAGCCATCCTCCAGCTAGTGTTTACCCAGCACAATGAGCAATTAACATTCTGCTGGGAGGCACCTGTAGTTTAGTGGTTCTGCACACAGGCCCACCGTGAGACTGCCTGGGTTCCAGTCAGTTTCCTTCTATGTAAAATGGGGATAATAACTGCACCTGTGTCTGTAACTATTAGGTGTAGCTGCCTAAACAGGAGACTCCAAATAGCAGCAGCTGAAATGAGAGTAGACCTCTCTCTCACGTAACAGTATGAGGGGCAATACGGGGCTATTGTGCTGGTAACATGAGGTCATCAGGGATCTCATCTCCTTCTGTCTTCCTGTTCCAACATCTTCAGCAAGTGGCTTCCATCTTCAAAGTCACCTTCAATCCAGGATGGCTGCTGGAGCTTCAGGCATGTTCTCGTCCCAGGCAACGGCAAAAAGGGAAGGAGGAAGAGAGCTTGCCTCTTCCTTTTGTGGAACCATCCCTAGAGTCCCACACCATGCTTCTACTGACATTTCATCATTGTCTAGGACTTAGCACGCAGCCACATCTGGTGTCAAAGAGGCTGGGAAACAAAAGGGGCAGTGGTCCTATTACTATGGTTGAGGGGAGACTTGGTGCTGGATAAGGCAAGTAGCCACTCTGCCCTATGACTGTGCTTCTGGCTCATTCTACTAAAGGTTAGGTATTATCTTATTAATAATAGCTCTGTAGACCTCCTGCATTTGGAAAAGAGAGGGAGAGAGAGAGAGAGAGAGAGAGAGAGAGAGAGACAGAGAGAGACAGAGAGAGAGAGAGAGAGAGAACCAAATTTGCCAGAGAAGATCCAGACTGCCTTATTCAGAGCTGAGGTGTTGTGTAACCCATGGAACTACCTGACGCTGCGAGAGTTGTAGACTTAGGCTGTTGTCTGTCAGCATGTCATTTGTTCCATAAGTGTGTATTGAGTGCCATCTCTGTATCAGCACCCTTCTATGGCTAGAGATACAGAAGAGAGATGGGTGAAGAGATGTTTCGTAGTGATTAAGAGAGTAGGGTCTGAAATACAATGCCTGGGTCGGAATCCCAGATCTTCCACTTGCTGTGTGATCCTGGGCAATTTACTTAACCTCTCTGGGTTTCGTTGTCTCTGTCTCTATGACGTAAAAGATAATAAACATCATCACAGGATTATTCTGAGGGTTAAATGAATTAATACATATATGGTATTTGTTCAAAGTACTGATAAAAATAGCCCTGATCTCTTCAATGGACCCATAGAGTTCCTTGATACAAGCTTTGCTTTCTTCCTGCCTGCCTGGAGCATTCACTGAGCACCTACTATGCTGGGCATTGGAGATTCAAAGATGAAATAGAATTAGATCTGATTCCTTCACCATAAAGTTAGTTCATGAGCCCCTACTCTGTGCCAAGCTCTGTGTCTCAAGCTGACAGTCTGGATGAAGACTAGGCAGAAGTGTGGAGTCAGGGATGGGACACAGAGGACATATCCGGAGAACTTTGGCTCAGGCAAGATGAATCTAAGGGGCTAAGAGACTTAAATGCTGGTCCCAGCTCTGTTGGTGGGATGCAGCTTGTGGACATCTGTGTCCCACAAATCTGGACAGGCAGCCAGGGAGAAGAGGTCACCAAATTCCAGCACAGAAAAGTAGTCCTTTATTTTCCTGGGTCATCAGATGAGCAGTAATCTGGGAACAAAAGATGATTAGCCACGGATGCCTGTGGAGCCAAGACAATTTCCCTCACCCCAAAGCCTAGCCAGTTTTCTGCTCTCGGAGCCCCAAACTTTCTTCCCAGGAGTGTTCCTTTGACCCTTTCCTCACTTCTACCCTATTCTTGAGACCCTCACGGTCTCTCTCCAGCTAGCTTTGGAGAGTAGTTAAAACAGTATGTTCTGCCCACCTGTTATTTATTCGTTGCCTCGGTTCCAAGTGCTCCTTCAATATGTGCTCAATGATAAGCAAAGCAACAAAATTCCTTTAAACATTTCTCCCTTCAAGTGAGCACAATTTTAAGGACTCTGGAGGGACATTGTAAGAGGAAAAGGCTTCCTACAATTTTCAACTCAGGGTGAGGGGTTTGCAGTGGAGTCCTACCCCAGTCATAGGCACTGAACACCATCAGTCTGTGACCTTGCAGCCTCAGCCCAGTAATATCCTTTCTACAACACTCCTGAAACCAAAGCCCCTTGGCGGCCTGCACACAGTTGCCTATGTCCTGGCGAGTCTCACATAGCCAGCAATGTTTCTTCTACAAGCCCATGAGCGACCCAGTAGTCTGAAGGCCACCTGCCCCACCAGTGCCCAGTCACCCCACTGCCCATAACACTGTTTGCCAAGGGCCTGCTGCTCCCACACACATATACTCTGGAAGGTCACCTATTGTTTACCCAGAAACTCCAGACCAGCTCCAGTCTAGCTAAACCATTAAACTTCTCAACTATACCTTTCCAAGGGATTTAGATCCCTTCTACGTTTGTCTTTCCTTGGACATTTATGATAAAACTACAGCTAACATCATACTTAATGGTAAAAGACTAAACACTTTCCCCTAACATCAGGAACAAGAAAGGATGCCCACTCTTACCATTTAACATTGTATTAGAGCTTCTAGCCAGTGCAAACAGAAATTAAAGAAATTAAAGGCATGAGATTAGAAAGAAGTAAAACTGCCTTTATTTTCAGATGACATGATCATCTATGCAGAAAATCCTATGAAATCTGCAAAGAAAGGCGACTAGAAATAATTGAATTTAGCAATGTTGCTAGATACAAGATCGATATACAACAATTGTATTTCTATATGCTAGAAGCGAATAACTGGGAATTAAAATAGAAAAAATAATACCATTTTTTTCATATCATCAAAAAATATCAGCTACTTAGGGATAAATTTTGCAAAAGTTATGAAAGATTTGTACAGTGAAAACTATAAAATATTGCTGAGAGAAATGAAAGAAAAGCTAAATAAACGAAGAGGTATAAGTTGATCCTCATTATTTGTGGATTCTGCATTTGCGAATTCACATACTAGCTAAGATTTATCTGTAACACCTAAATTAATAATGACAATGCTGTTCCAGTCACTCACAGACATGCATGGACAGGGCAGCAAAAAAAAAAAAAACAAAACGACTAGCCTGATGCACACATTCCCAACTGAGTTCTTGTTTCAGCTCTCATACTATAAGCAAGTGTCCTTTCGGCAGTCTATTTAGTGCCACATTTTCCACATTTTTTTTTTGTCGGTGATTTTAAAATGGCCCCCAAGCATAGTGCTGAGGTGCTGTCTTGTGGTCCTTTATGCAAGAAGACTGTGATTACCTTATTGAGAAAATTTGTATGTTAGATAAATTATTTAGGCATGAATTATAGTGATGTTGGCTGTGAGTTAAATGTTAGTAAATCAATAATAGATACTATATAAGGCAACTTTAAACAGAAACACATCTAAAACAAAATTATGCATTGATCAGAACCACAAAAGACCCTGAATAGCCAAAGCAAGCTTGAAAAAGATGAACAAAGTTGCAGGTAACATGCTTCCTGATATTAAATTATACTACAAGGCTATCGTAATCAAAGAACAGACACATAGATCAATGGAACAGGATATCTCAGAAATAAATCACACCTATACGGTCAATTAGTCTATGACAAAGGAAGCAAAAATATATAATGGGGTAAAGACAGTCTCTTAAATAAATGGTGTTGGGAAAACTGGACAGATATATGCAAAAAAATGAAACTAGACCACTTTCTTACACCATATACAAGAATAAACTCAAAATGTATTAAGGACTTAAATGTAAAACCTGAAACTACAAAACTCCCAGAAGAAAACATAGGTAGTAAACTCTCTGACATTGTGCTTAGTAATAATTTTTTGGACATGTCTCCTCAGGCAAAGGAAACAAAAGAAAAAAAATAAACAAACAGAACTCCATCAAACTAAAAATGTTTTTTTTTCTAATTATTTTTATTTAGTTTCGAGTATACAGTACATTTGTTGCCAGAGAAGATTAACATATGGCAAATAGCACATGCAAAAATGCTCGACATCATTTGTCACTAAGAAAAATTAAATTTTTTAAATGTTTAAATTTAAGTTAAAAAATTAAAATACGAATGAGATATAACCATGCACCTAATAGAATGGCTAAAATGAAAAAGACTAACCATGACATTGCGGCGACTCCGTGGAGGAACTGGAACTCTTCTACTCTGCCAGTAGGAACGGAAAATGGTATAACCACCTTGGAAACACTTTGACAGTTTCTTAAAAGTTAGTGTACACCTCCCATATAATTTGGCCATTCCACTTCTACATATTTACCAAAGAGAAAAATAAATATATATCTATACAATGACGTCCACAAATGTTCATAGCAACTTTATTTGTAATAACCCTAAACTGGAAATAACTCAAATGTCTATCAACATATCAACATGTAGATAAACAAATTGTGATATAACCATACAATGGAATGCTACTCAGCAACAAAAAAGAATGATCTATGCCCTATAACACGGATGAATCTCAAAATAATTCTGCTGAGTGAAAAGGACTAGACATAAAAGATTACGAAAGCATGATTCTATTTAAAAAAAAGTTCTAGAAAATGCAAATAAATCTACGGTAACTGAAAGCAGATCGCTGGTTGTCAGAGTGAAGGGCTAGCAAGAAGGGAGGATTACAAAATGAGAGTGAAAATATATGAGGAGACTTTGGAGTGATAGATATGTGCACTATATCGAATATGGTGATGGTTTCATGGGTGTGTACATACATCAAAATTATTAAATTGCACACTTTAAATATGTGCAATTTATTCTATGTCAACTATGCCTCAATAAAATTGTTATATTTTAAAAGTAGGGGACATAAGAGTCAGCTTGAAGGGACATTCACAGGATAATAAAATCTCCATTTTGCAGCCACCAATGAAATAATTGGTTTGGAAAAGGTAGCAATAGCTACTAAAAATCAGTGAGTGAAAATTTGTGGGGGAATTCCCACAGGATAGTCACATGGTCTCAAATATATAATTCATTACACAGATGAATTGCCGTTTACAAAAGGAAAGATTAACTTTACAATGGAGAGATCTGCTGGAACCACTTTAATCGAATGATCACATTTAGCATCACTAATGATAGAACGAATTGGCAGGATGCCTTCCTTATATAATGCATTGGGGAGGACACGACCTCACCTCTTTAGTGTTATTGCCCAAAATGTTCCACCCGAATCTAATCACGAGGAAACAATCAGATACGCCCAAATGGAGGGACATTCAACAAGACAACTGGGCTGTCTCAAAAATGTCAATGTCATGAAAGAAACAAAAGGCAGCGTGGGTGGTACTGTGGGCATTATTCATTCCAGATCAGACTCTGAAGGAGTAAACCAACCAAACGAAGTATCTAATCCTGATGGAGTCCTGGATTTTTTTTTTTTTAAGTCAAAATAAAACAGCTGTAGAGGCCATTATCATACATTTGGGGAACTCAGAATATGGGCTACATGATGATAGACTGTATGCTGATTGTATTTTAACAATGTATGATGATAATGTAACAGTGTTAAACATTTTGGTTATTTTAGTGTTTGGTGTTTTGCTATATAGAAGAAAGCCTTGTTTTGGGGTGATACATGGGTATATGCTGAAGTATTTAGGAGTGAAATGGCATGATAGCTAAACCTATATCTCTATTATTCTCTCTCTTCCTCCCTCCTGCATTTCTCCGCTCCCTTTCTCCCTCTTTCTGGAAAGAGAGAGGGAGAAAGGGAGCTCATAGGTGAAGGGTGCATTAGGTGTTCATTGCACATTTCTTTTAACTTTTCTGTTGGTATAAAAATACTCCAGTTAAAAGCTGGAGGAGAACAGGTGTGGGTAGCTGGTCCAGAAGGATCCTTCCAGCTTGGAGAGTCAGCCTAGGGCTCAGACCTTTGACCACCAGGCGGCACCTGAGCCTTTTCTGACCTAATCCCCACCCAATGGCTTCTTTCTCCTCTCAGCAGCCATAGTCTTTCTGGCTTGGGCTAGAAGGTTGTCTGTCCCTCCCCGCCTGGGCCTTTCTCTCTCTGTAAGTTCCCTTGTAGGCCCCCTGGAGTGGAAAGCAGGGTCAAATTACAGGGGGAGGGAGCAAATATGGAGAAGCAGTGCAGTGGCAGGTGCAGATGTCCTCTCGACCTCCTGCAACAGCCCCAAGAGATATGAGGCCAGCGCTCCATGTGTAGGTGAGTGCCGTGGTGTATGCTTACTGGGCTGGTTCACCCTGCAGTGGCTTCCTTCTCACTGAGGGTGACAGCTGAAGTCCTGCCATGTCATACAGACCCTTAGCCGGGCACTGTCCCCTCCCTGACTCATCTCTTATCCTCTCATCTCACTCGCCATGTCCCAGCTCCATAGCTTCTGTGTTATTTGGGGGACAATTCCTGCCTCAGGGCTTTTGCACGTTTCCTGTTTTCCCCCTATGCCCTGCTGCCACGCACTTTGCTATCTACCCAGCTCCTTCCCTCTTCTCTTGCCTCCTTTGCTAACCTTATTTTTATTTTTCTCTCCCCAAGGGCATTCATGTTTGTCCATTCTGTTCACTGCTATATTCCCAGTGCCTAGCACATAATAGGTGTTCAATAAAGATTGCTTGGGTGACTAACTCTAAAGCCAAGTTTCTGCTTTCTGTTGGACAGTGGTGTGCGTGCGTGTGTGCGTGCGTGCATGTGTGTGTGTGTGTGTGAGAGAGAGAGAGAGAGAGAGAGAGAGACAGACTATTGGACAGGCTGGGGTGGGGAGTGGTGAGCCAGCTGGACTATCCTCCTGAGACTCATTTCCTGGGGTGTAGGCAGAGTTCTCAGAGAGTTGGGTGGATGCCACTCACAGCATCAACACGTTACATAATCTGGCACCGGGCAAGGGTGAGAGGGGCTGGCAGGGCCTTTATTCTGTGTCTGCCCAGAGAAGCATCCCCAGGCCACATCCTGAGCTGCCAACCCTTCAGCTTTGTGCTCCCTAATTGCCCACTGCCCATTCACCCTGCACATTGGCTCTGAAAGAAGTTGCATGCATGAATGCTCGGGGCCTGGGAGGAACTCAGGGGCTGGTATGTCCTGGATGCTGGCTGTTGCCCGAGGCCTCGGCCCTACCTAGGCATTGGTGACCCTAGGAGGTCAAGCTCACCTGTCTGCACATGCCCAAGGCTCCAGGTGCTTGCTCATTTGGGCCTCTGCCTCTCTGCCTGCAGACCTTCCCTGCACTGAGTCTCATGGCCTGAGCTCCCTGTGGGGCACAACCCAGTGCCTCAGATCTCTTCTTACCCATAGAGTGACCCAGGACAGGTCACGGGATGCTACCAGCCTCAGTGTCCTCCACTGTCTACCAGGGAGTCACACTGGTAACTGAGCTCACATGGTTATAGGATGTACCGCCCATCAGGGGCCTGGCTCCCTCTCAGAGGCCAGCAAATGAGGGCTGCTGTTATGGTCCCGGTCATAAAGGGCCCACTCTGAACCAGGCCCAGGCCGACTGCTGGGGATCCAGAGTTGTCCACTCATTATGCTTCTGCTTTCTTGGCACTTAGAGCCCAGTGCGAGGAGACAGGTATAAGTAAACAAGTAAAAGTGTGCAATAGGCAGTGAGTGCTTTGAAAGAGAGAAATCAGGGCAATGGGATAGGGAGAGTCGAGGTGTCTTGTCTGCAAAGGTGACGTTTGAGCCGGGGCCTGACTGAAGTGAGGGGTGAGCTGGGCAAATGGCCGGGGAGAGGAGAGCAGCAAGTGCAGAGACCCTGAGAGGAGGGTCTGGAAGAGCTAGAGGCAGGGTGGCTGCAGTAAGAGAGGAGAAGAGAGGAGAGGAGATTGGAGGCATCGGATCACGCAGGGCCTCTAGGCCATCACAAGGTCTCTGGAGAGTTGTGAGCCAAGTGACAGGATTCAGCTTCCATGTTCAAAGGGTCCCTTGACTTCCACGTTGGGAATAGATTTGGGGTGGAGGCAGTTGGAGAAGCAGGGAGTGGGGCCAGGAGGCCAGCACCATAACCCTGGGAGCAGTGGCCATGCTGGGCCGGGTTGGCAGCGGCAGAGATGTGAGAAGTGGCCAGAGTCTGGGGATATTCTGAAGATAGAGCCACCAGGATTGGCTGACAGATCGAATGCAGCAAAAGAGGAGTCAGGTGTCAGGACAGATGCAATAATGACAACTATAGACTCCTGACACCTCTAGTTGCCTCTAATGACCACAGCACCACGAGAGCTGCACATTAATGTCCTAGTTTTAAGAAGAGAGGAACCGGGGCTCTGTGGAGCAGGGGTGACTTGGACCAGGGGTTGTCTGACTCAGCCTGGGTATGGACTCGGAGGGTTATTGCTACCTTTCTCAGGGAGAGGTTGTGGGCCAGGCCAGGGCTCATCCATCTGCATCTCAAGCTCTTCCTTCCGGATGCACGCAGCACTTACCTCTGAGAGACCACTGTGAGACACCAATTCCCTGTCACATTCCGGGGCTGAGGAAATCTCCAAGCCTTCTAACCATCTGTGCCACAGCCGCCTGGCCAGGGCCTCACCCCTGCACCCAAGTGCCCATCTCTCCACTTACCCATCCAGGGCTACCTCAAACCTCCCCTCCCAGCCCACCCTCCTTCGTACTCTCCCTCCCATCTCTGGGCACAAGGATACCACCGCCACCCTCAGCACTCAGCAGGCATTCACTTACTTGCTCCTCATATCTGCCCTATGACATAGGCACAATGGACAGCCCATTGTACAGATGAGAAAACCAAGGCACGGAGAAGTGACGTGACTTGCCTAAGTCAGCCCGCTGGTGAGTGGCAGAGCTGGGATTTGAACCCAGGCAGTCCAGAGCCTGACCCTACACTCGTTGCCCACCAGTCCCGACTGTAGGGAAGCTGAGGCCCAAGGAACGCAGAAAGTGCATAGTAAACATCCACTCCCTCACCTCTGCCTCCATACACAGTACTGCCGCCTGGAAGGACGCTGTTGTTCCCAATTCTGTGATGTCCTATTCTCAGGTCCATTTCACAGATGATAAAACCAAGGTCAGGAGCTGTTGCACCATGAGCTAATTGTGCACGATTAGAAAGCAGCAGAACGAGATTGAACTTGGGTATATCTGAGACCAGTTTCTTCGGTGTCTTTTCTGTGTGACCACGGAGAGTGCGTGGGAGGGGAAAAGGCGCCAGGAAACCCCGGTGGATGGCAGAGCAGGCAGGGGAAGAGAAACCGAATCCAAGGCTTATGTTACATTTTGGGTTTTTTTCCTGAATGGAGAAGCAGTTTATTATTGAGATAGCCATGGTGTTCCACCGCCTGAAACGTGAATAGTCAAGGTAATTGGGGGCCTCTGTCTGGACACTCAGCCCCTGAAAAGAATTTTCAGGTTGATTTCAGCCGGGAGCACTGAATTCTATTTAGAATGTAAAATGCATGTGTGAAGTGTTTTCTCTAAAGTGAGAATAGGTAATTGATTTTTTTTTTTTTTTTTATTAAAGAAGAAGACCTTTCTGAGCTCTGGAAAACAGTTTCAGGTCCCTTTCTTATTTTTCTGTGCATAAAGACAATTATCCCAGGTCAGCACTCCATGCAGGAAATAAGACTCCCTAATTCTGCACAACAAATGTTTCACCGTAGCTTTTCCTTGTTGTAAGAAGAATTATTGTATCAGATTGATTCATATCAGAGAGAAAAACCAGGCCCTGCCTTCAGCACTGGACTGAGGTAAGAGATTCCAGAGGGTCTGGAAAGCCCTCGCTCTGCCTCTCCCCACAGTGAGCTGTGGGGAGGGTCCGTTTCCCTTTCAGTGCCTTTGTTTCCTGTCTGAACAATAGCGATTATCACAGCCCCCATCTCTAATAATCCCCTCCCAGGGCAAATGGTGAAAATGACTACACATTATCCCCTCTCACCCTGACTCTGGGCATGTCCATGTGACTTGCTTTGGTCAACAGGACAATAGCAAATAAGACACAAGCAGAGACTTGGAAAACACTGACTACCCCTTGGGCCTCGGAGACCACCATGTGAATGAGCCTGAGCTAGCCCGCTGAAGGATGTGAGGCCACATGAAACGGAGACCAACCAACCTATCAACTGCCACACAAGTGCATGAAGCCATCCTATACCATCTAGCCCCAGTGAGCTGGTCTAGACCAGAAGATCTTCCCAGTAGACCCATAGGATTGTGAGAAATAACTGCTGTTGTTTTAATCCACTAAATTTGGAGTGGGAGTGTTTTGTTCCACAGCAGCAGCTAACGGATACATCCCCTCTTCACCTTGTATCCATTAGGTTCTTTGGTATTTGAATAAAAGGAGAATTTATTGGAAGATCATTGGGGATAACAGAATTGAGGCAAAGGCTAGAGAGGCTGGGCTTGGAATCACGCAGGGACAAGAACAGCAGCTACCTGACTGTCAGGTCCTTGGCTGTGGAACGAGCAACTCTGCCAATACTTCCATCCTCGCATTATCCACTCAACAGTTAAGTCCCACATGGCTGCACAAGTTCGCATGTCCTGACTTGGTCGTGTCAGTGTGTTAAGAGGCATGCCCTGAGGAAAAGACACCACAGAGCAATAAGAAAGCATGAAGCCTCTGGAACCGACCTATCTCAGTTCAAATCTCAGCCTGCTCTGTGCAAGCGAGTTAATCTTCGAGCTGGCTTTGGCCCTCTGTAAATGGGCTGGGAGCTGCATCGTGTTCTGGGTTTACTGTGAAGATGATTGAAGTGATATGAATAAAGCACTGAGAACCGTACCTGGCATTCAGAAAGCACTCAGTAAACCTAGTTTGTTGGATGATGATGAGGAGGGCAATGATGATGATGATATTCTGCAGTGGGAGGGGAAAACTATAGAAATTATGTTGAGGTACCTGCCAAATCACTGGATGCAATGTGAGAAAAGTCATTGCCCAAAAGGAAATCAGGGCGCTGTTAGGAAAGGGAAGATGGATACTAAGTGACCAAAAATGATAAATATCCCCACTGGGGGTGTTGTGAAGATTCAATTTTGTCCTTCCTGTTACTGAGCCAAACGTCATGCAGGGAGACAGAGACAACTGCAAAGATGGACCTAGTCTCGGCATCCAGGGCTGACCTTCTAGTTGGGGAGAGGCCGGCACTGAATAAGTGAGTCAATGAAAAACATGTTGATTCCTGACAGCAGCAAGTGCAAAGGCGGATGGAGAAGAATGGAACAGGATGCTGCTCAGGTAGTGTGATGGGATGAAAGAGATGTTCTGGTGTATGGGAGTGATTCAGCGTCTTATTAGCCGCTGCTAATGTATGCAAAGGCCCTCTGTACTCCATCCATTTTATTGGGGTCTCACGAGGAGCAAAGAAAGGCTAACATTTTTCTGAAAACTTGCTAACACATTCAGTACATCAACATGAAAACTGAGGCTCAGAGGGGAAGGGATCTGTTCAAGGAGCATAGAAGACTGGAGGATAGCGCTCCTCATCTCCACCCAGTGACTTCCCAAGGGGATGGGGAGCGGAAATAGCACATTTCAGGAGTATTAGAGTCCCACCTGTGAGCTCAGCTTCTCTGTCACCTCCCCCCACCCCCAAGGCCCCTGAGACCCTTCTGCAGACACCCAAGTCTTCAAGGACTCCCACCTGCAAACCACAAGTGTTCATAAATGATGTCTTAGAATATAAAGATGTGGCTGGAGTCCTTGCTTTGTCCCTTACTTGTTGTGTGATCTTGGGTTGGTCGCTTGACCTCTCTGAGCTGTGTGCATCATCTCTCCAGTGGGGATGGGAATGAGGAGATAGAGCTGGGTTCTAGAGCCCTTGATCCCTCACTGCCTTCCTCTGTGTCTTGGTTAACCCCTTTCCTTTGCTGGGCCCCAAACCAGATAGGGATCCAGCCTCTCCTGGGTCTGCCTCCTGAGGGGCATGGCAATTTATCAAGTCCCCAAAGCACAGCCTGCCCCCTCTTTCCTCCCAGATTGTATGGAGGAGAGAAATCTCGGAGTATACTGGCAGCTCCCACAGCCCAGAAATAGCAGACCAGCTGGTAGGTGACTGACCTCAGGGACTCAGGCCTCAGCTAAAACCTGTTGCTTAGCAACAGGCACCATCACACACAGTGAGTGCCCAAGGGCTCCAGTGGTGGTCCACATCACCACCCCAAACCGGCTATGCCTGGGTACTGGAGAGAGCAGATGGAATGTCCTCAGAAGCTTGGAGAAAAACTTGCCTCTGCAAGGGCATTTACATGTGGTCCCCCCACAGCCAGCCTGCTAGCGCCTCCTAGAAATGCATAGGTACTACCTGGTAGTTACTATTATCTTTAATCCTGGCAAGAACTCAGCAAATGGAGACCATCACCCTCGCTGTACAGGTAAGAAAACTGAGACTCAGGCTGGTCCGGTGTCTTGCTCAGGATTAGGTGGTAGGTCAGCAGTGGCCTGAAGAGAGGAAGGGCAGAGGGGCCAGAGGTCCTAGGTAGGTTTTGGAGTGGGTTTGGTGGAGAGAGGCGGCATTTGTGGGACCAAGTCCTGGCGACATAAGATCCAGATACAACTCAGGCAGCAGTCCCAGAGGTGAAGTGGTCAAGGCTCTGAGCTACTTGGGGTGGGGAAGGCCTGCATGTCACCTGTAAGTGCAGGTGCAGTCCTTCCATGGGAGGCAGTCCTTTCCATGGACACACTCAAGATCATGGCCCTGGAAGCACTGAGCTTCAGGATACTGACCCGTCTCTTCAGACACTACTGCCTCCCCTCCTTGGCCAACTCAGCTTGTATCTTTAAGGAGTGCTTCAGGGTATGGGACACAGCCCCCTGACTCACGCCTTGCACAAACCTCAGGCTCCATCTTCCAGGTCTCTGCTTGCTGTCTGTGTGACCCTTCACAGATGAACCCACCTTTCTGGGTCTTACAAGAATTTCTCGTAACCTCATAATGGATACCTCGTAATGGGTATCACTACCTTAGTCCACAGTTGAAGACACAGACTCAGAGAGGTCAAGCAACTTACTCAAGCTCACACAGCTGGTAAGGGCAGGGCTGAGATTCAAGGTTATTCATTCTAGTTATCTATTACTGCATAACAAACTACTCCATAACACAAAGACTTAAAACAGCAACCCTTATTATGTGCATGAATGTGCAATTTGGGCAGGGTGTGGCAGAGATGGCTCATCTTTGCCCTTGCTGGCATTAGCTGGGGTAGCTCAGAGGCTGGAACTGGAATCTTCTAAGCCTTCTTCCCTCGTGTATTGGATGGTTGATGCTGGCTGTCAGCTGAGACTCTAGCTGAGGGGCTGGGCTCTCCGTGGGGCCTGGGCTTCCCCAGGACATGCTTCCTGGGTTTCAAGAGCAAGAGTCCTGCAAAAGCCTGTCTCCAACACCCGTGTTCTCCCCCAGGAATGATTGAATGAGGGGAGGAGAAAGCTTTGGGGGAGAGAACTGCCTGGAGCTGAGAGATCTCCATACAGCATCCAAGTGGAGTGTTCTGTCCATGAACCCTGGGTTTTCCCGAGGGCAGGGCTGAAGCAGCTGCTGCAGAACCTCTCTCTGGAAGGCAGAGATGGGAGATGGGGCTGGCCCTCAAAGTCTGTGCTGGTCTGACAGGCCAGGGAGCTGAGACAGAGAGGCCCCAGGCAGAAACTGTCCTTTAAAATGCAAAGCTTCGCCTGACACAGCTGCTCCCACTTGGAAATCTAGACTCTTTCCAGACCAAGAACTCTGGAGTGCATTTGCTTCCTCCTCTGGCCCCACGGTCATCACCACCTCCTAAATTCATGAGTCCGTGCCCTTCCCTTCAGCTCCATGGTCACAGCTGGGGCCATAACTTCCGGACCATTGCAGTAGCCTCTTCACTTTCTATCTTACCCAATTCCAAACCATTTTCCACTTAGCAGCCAGAGAGGTTTTAAAACTGTAAACCAAATACCACAACACTCCCAGGTTTAAAGTCTGAGGACTTTCCATCCTTAGACTAAAACTAAACTCTTCAAACTCAAACCCCTGCAGGCATCACTGTCAGCCCTTTGCCCACTTCACCCCCTGTGCCAGGAATGGTCTCCCACATCTTCGTTTGGCTGATTCTTTCTTGTCCTTCTGGTCTCGGCTTCCATGTCACCTCCCTGGAATTGTGTCTCTGACTACCTGGTCTAAATGAGACCCTACCCTTCACCCGAGGTCCTCATTATCCCCCTGTGACATTATCCCCCTCGTTGTTGGTTTGCTTTTTTCTTTGTCTCCTCTCTACCCAGCCCTGGTCTCATGAGAGCAGGAATCACTCCCAACTGGCTCACTGCTGTGTCTAGAGCAGGACTTGGCACAGTCGACACTTAGTAAACACTTGTGAATGAGTGAGAGAGTTGAATGAATAAATACACTCATAAACACACACATTCTCACTCTGGGCACTCCATCACATGCTCAGATCCTCTCTCACACTTACAAACAAACACTCTCATGGGCGCCTGGCTTCCCAGTTCCGCAGAGAGGCCTCCGCATGCTCGGGTCCCTGTAACCAGGGACGCTGCCGCCCCCTCCTGGACCAATCAAAGAAGTTCAGTCAGGTTTTGGACACCAACTTGAAGCTAACCCTAGCTCTCCTTCTTTGCAGATACCAGGGTGATTCCTGCATGCTGTTCCCTCCTAGGCAGGATCTCTGTATAATTTCTGAGCCTTCCCTCACTACCCTGGCATTTGGCCCAGAGCCTGGACGTTGGGATGATTAAATCCAGGGGCCCCCAACCCGTGGGCCACGAACCAATACTGGTCTGTGGCTTGTTAGGAACTGGGCCGCACAGCAGGTGGTGAGTGAGGGGCAGGCAAGCGAAGCTTCATCTGTATTTACGGCCATTCCCCAGCACTAGCATCACCACCTCAGCTCCACCTCAGATCATCAGGGATTAGATTCTCCTAGGAGCACCGGTCCCTGGTGCCAAAAAAGTTGGGGGCCGCTGCTCTAATCAAGTGTGCAGAAGGAAGGGGAGAAGGAGAAGTAGAAAGTCAGATAGCTTACCTCTTCACCTCTCCAAGCCGCATTTTAGGGTCATTGCCACAGGCCTGGCACGCCAGGTGTGCAATCAATGTTTATACTCTTGCAGGTTTGAAACGAGACGCGAAAGGCTTTGAATGCCTTGTAGCTTTTATCCCATAGTTCATAGGGAGCTTCTGCGAGTTTTGAAAAAGGGAGGCACAAGATCAGAGCTATGCTTTGGAAAGATAAACCAGACCATGCGCATTCATTTGTCCATGTGTTCATTCATTTATTCATTCATTCACCTAGCCAGATCTGGGAATCCAGCAGAGACCAGCCAGAAGCGATGTTGGCCTTCATGGAATGTGGTCTGGGGTAGTATGTATGGGAAGGGGGATTTGAACACAGTGGGGAATCACCTCAGTTCTAGGCATGGTGAGTCCTAGGGTGAGGAGAGACTCACATGAGAGCCTCAGCTCCTGCCCTGGTAAACACTGTAGCACGTGGCCCTCTCTCCAGCCCGCCAGACTCAAAAGCTTTATCAGTTGATTTTTTTTCTGGTCCAGCCAAATAGATGCAAATAACATGCAAATGTATACAAGAGGTCCTAACTCGGGGTATGTTAAATAAGCGTATTATGGTCTGCCTGCTGCAATTATAGTCAAACAGCATTTAGGATGTGACCGACATGAAATACTGAACTGATTTTAGTATCAAGACAGCATAATCACTTCAGAGACAAAATGAGGCAGAGGCCCAGGGACCCGGACAGACCATATGGAAGGTGCACATACAGCAGGTGTCTGTAGAAGATTCACAGTGCTCAGGAGGTAAGAGAAGAGGAGGGGACAAATTTTATTCTCAGCCAGGTCTGGAGCTTCAGTCCTTCCTTCAAAGAAATATAGATAAGGAGTTAGATGTCCTGGGTATTACTTACTGCCTGGGCCACTTGGTGGCTCTGTAACTTCCAACTAGTCACTTCCCCAATTGTTCTCATCTCTACAATGGGTACGATGACAGGGAAGCATGAAGACCATGGAAGGTGTCTTAGGTTAAGGTCTCCAGTAGTTGACTCTGAGACAAGGATTCCTGTGAAAGTAAAGAAAAGATTCACTGTCTTATCATGTCATATCATATCATGTATTATCATAAGCTTACTGTGAAGCATTCCCAGGACAGCTGGTAGAAGTTGGGAAATCAGGACAGGGAATGAACAGGAGCCAAGCAAGGGTGTGTCATCTCTAAGTCCCACGGTGGATCAAGCTTGCAGCAGTGCCATAGGTATAGTATAGATTGCACCTCTGAGTTATCCCATTTAGGGGTGGGGAGAGCAAGGGGTAGCTATACTCCTGTGTCATCAGTGATTAGAAGAAGTTAATTCCCTTCTGGAGGACATACATTTCCAGGCACTTCCAGCTCTCTATAAATACAGGCCACAAGCAGTCTTCTGAAACAAGGGTCCTCAACACCCAAGCCGGGGACTGAACTGGGCTGCACAGCAGGTGAGCGGCGGGCATGCGAGCGAAGCTTCATCTGTATTTGCAGCCACTCCCTAGTGCTAGCATCACCGCTTCAGCTCCACCTCAGATCATCAGGCATTAGATTCTCATAGGAGCACCAGTCCCTGATGCCAAAAAGGTTGAAGACCCCTGCTCTGAAAGACAGATGCTGGCTGCTGGAGTGAAGGCACACTGGTTGCTGGCATCTGGAGTTATCTCCTACCAAAGGGCCGTGCTCTGTAAATTGGGAAGTGCACCAGGCATGGTGGTATCCTCATGCGGTCTCTCGGAGCTCACTGATGACCCTCAGGAAAGTCATCTCACCAATGTGGGTCTATTTCTTCGCGGGCAAATGAGAGCAACAATGATCATGAATTGTCGTGAGGACAGGAGGAGTTGAGAAGCGATAACTATTCAGGTGGTGAGACTGGGAAAGCAGGCGCCTCACACACCGCTGTAGGAATGTAAATTGGCATAACCACCATGGAGGGCTATGTGGCAGGATCTATAGAATTACAAATACACAGACCCGTCAAACTTATTCCTACATATATATTCGCACACACACGAAACAATATATCCACAACTTTATCCATTGCAACACTGTACTAGCAAAGAAATTAAAATAATCTAATTGTTAAATAAATTATGTACACTCATATAATGAATTTTTCTGCAGCCAAAAAAGGGGGGAGCGAAGAAATACCCTCTGTACTATTGTTGGATAATCTTCAAGTCCTGCAAGTTAAGTTATAAAAAAGCAAAATAAATAAAAACTAAAAATAAATTAAAAACCAGGCTTAAAAATAGTATGTATGATATTTATTTAACAAACTCTTACGCAGCCAATTATTGTCTTAGGTGCTCCATAAAAATAAATTCACTTAATCTTCCTAACAATTCTATGAGATAGATGTTATTATGTCCATTTTGCAGGTGAGAAAACCGAGGCACGGAGAAGTTAAGTAACTTGATCAAGGTCGTGAAACAAGGGAACGGCAGAGCCGGGATATGAAGGGTGTTTTTTTTTTTTTTCTTTTTTAATATCACTATGTTATATTTTCTTAACCAATCATAGTAACTCAATTTTCCTGGCCAGTGATTGGTTTGAGAAGGACACATGCCCCACTTCTGGCCAATGAAATGTAAAGAGATGTCTGCTGTGGGAGCTCTAGGGAGGAAATTGCTTAAAAGAGGTGTCTAGAGAATACAATCTCTTTTCTTCCTGATGTTTTCTTCATGAAGCTGTCAACGGGAGCAGCCACCTAGTGACTAGGAGGGGCCAAGCCTGAAGACAGAGCCCCTGCACAGAGAATGGAGGACTGGAAAGACAGTTCTTAAAAAGTCATCAAGCCACTAAAATAACCAGCCCTGGGGCCTCCTGTTTTGTGAGATAACAAATATCTTTACTGCTCCAGGCTATCGTTCTCAAACTTGAACAGGCATTAACACCACCTGTTAAAACACAGATGGCTGGAGCCCACTCCCAGAGTTTCTGGTTCGGTTGGCAAAGCTAAGAATTTGCATTTTTAATGAGTTTCCAGGTGATGCTGATGCTGGCTGGTCTGAGGACCCCTGCGGCAAGCAAGCAAAGCGGCTACCAAAGTAACACACTTGAATGCGTTTGTGTCTTTCCACAATGCCAGATTTATTGAGTGGAACCTTGTCAGATAAACCACCCAGGTACCCACACAGGTTAACACACAACACACAGAAAGGGGAAGTGCAGAGTCTTATGTGACAGAGCAAAGGAATGAAAGTCCTTAGCATTTCCAAATCCAGCTCTTTTGACTGGCTGCACAGATAGCTGTGCAGAGGTCCCAAGCCAATGTCTAGAAGTGGCAGAAGGTCAGAGTCTTCTGCTCTTAGAGCACCTGTCTGTGATGCTCTCGGGTCAGGCTTAAGCATCATCTGTCTAAGGTGTTCAGCTTATATGGACCTTACAAGGCAGGATCCTTATGCTTATTGGCCTCTGCAGATGGGGGCTCATCCAGGGAAGTCGTGGCTGACATTTCTGTGTTTGGGACATTCTGGTCACACCCTAAGGTTGTTCCCATTACGTGCCAGTTGGAATTACTGTCATGGCTCCCGTAAAATCCATTTTGTAAAGTCCAAAAAGTTCTCAATTCTTTATGCTCTATACAACCACACTCTGAGAACCACTGTTTAGAGTATCTGGGGTTAAGATTTTTGTTCCTTGAAGCTGAAAGCATCCTGAGGCATCCTGTGACTTGGAGCTGTGTGCCTCCCAAATCCTCTGAGGTAACGGAGGTCAGGGGTCAGGGAGGCAACATGAAATGGTGGAAAAAGCACCAGAAAGGCAGTCAGGAGCCCAAGATGCTCCATCCATCCCTTGTGACCTTGAGTATTCATTTCTTTCCTGGGGGGTGGGAGTGGGGGTGGCCTGTTTCTCCATCCATAAAATGGGAAAGAGATTAGATGAGATTACGGCTAACTTTCCCTTTGGCTTCGACATTCATTATTCCAGGATTCACCAAAATGGACCAGTCTGACCTTAGGGACTCAGGTGGTGTCAAACTAGGCCCCTTCACCATGACATCAGCTCTCTCTCCCTCTCTCATACCCCCAGGAGGCTACAGCTCCTGCAGCATCAGGTGCTGAAAGGCAGAGGCAGACTCCACGATCATTTTTAACATATTAAAGTTCCAGGCAGAAAGCTCATTTGGAGCCTCTGTTTGAGCTGGAAGCAGAGAGGCTGGAGCCAAACCTCTCCCCGCATGGGATTTTGTCTCCCCCGGCTTGAGCTGGGAGGCATCCCAAGCCAGCATCTGAGAGGCACAATGCCCAGGTCTGTGGGAGCACTCCCAGGGGTTCTCAAGTGAAGGTGTTGGGTAAACACAGACTTTGGCACAGTTTCTGCCCCTATATTCAATCAGTCACCAATTACTGGCTTTCACCTCCTAAATGTCATTTATATCAGCCAGGATCTCCCTGTCTCTCTGTCCTGGATTCTTGGAACCAGCTCTAACCAAGCTTTCTGCTTCCAGTCTGGCCCTCTGCGCCCTCCTGCCCCACAATTAACATCCGATATGGCCTCTGGATAAAGTCTAAACTCCTAGCGTGGAACACCCACCCACATGACCCTTCATAATCTGGCCCCTGCCATTATCCCTGCCACTCCTATACCCTCTACCCTCCAGCTGGACTAAATTACTACAGTTTCCAGAAATGTTCCAGGCTCTTTCTCACCTCGGAGCCTTTGTGCATGCCGTGTCCCCTGCCTGGAACACAGTACTTTGCATCTTTCCTCCCTCCAGGCAGCCTCTCAGGTCTCAGGGCGGATCCCACACCAGTAAGCACCAGACACATGATTTGCTGGTCTCCGCGCAAAATGAAAATGTGAGGCCCTTGTTTGAAATGTGTTGAGAATTTCAAGATGACAACAACAAAGCATTAAACCAGATTTGAGGCTAATCCTGGCTGAACCAATCTCTTTCCTGGGAATATAGATTTGGGGCTAAGAGTTTAATTTGGGCTGATCCCTTGAACAAAGGAACTACAAAAACCTAAGTTCTTTGTGGCCATGGCAGAGAAGAAAGAATATAGCAGAAATGCAAGTGACATGGAGAGAAATTCCTTGAAGGCCTATTGGGTCCCAAATCTCTGCTATATCTTTGACCTTGGAGCTCTAGGAGAAACACTTCTTTCCCTGTAATTCTTTTTCCCTTAAGCTACCTTGGAAAGGGGTGGGTCTCTTTTATTTACAACCAAGAATCCTAACTATTGTCATGGGATTCTCTAAAACTGAGAGTTAGAACTCAAAGGCATATCAGCCCCCAAACAACCTTCATTATTTTCCTTAGTTCAGCTAATTAAAGCAAAGTAGAATGAGGATCGTGGCAGAGAGAAGAGGAAAATTATTTATTGAGGTACTACTATGTGCTGGGCACTTTTACATCTGTAATCTTGTTAACTGTATCATCAGAGTTCAAGGTGAAAAACAGATCCACCAGAAATAATATAGAACAGGGCTTTGACTTGAGGCAGTTGCAGGAGTCAGTAAAGTTTGTCTGTCTGTGGCTGATGCTTCCGCGTCTGATGTTGGGCCTGAAGTGAGCAGGGCAGGGAATTGGGAAGCAAAGACGACCATGAAGCATGTGAGAACAAGTAAAACTGGGGTCTACAGGATACGCTGGATCCCACTTCAGTCTCTCACCAGCTCCAAGCCTCCAACTGGAATGATGCAGGTGACTGCTGGGAAAGACTTTGCCAGGGACCTGCACGTGAACCTGGCCCAGAGTCCAGAAAAACTGAAGGAGGGTCCCCAGCTGTGACCTTCACATGCAGGGTGAGCCTGCCAAGGCACACCAGGGAGTGAGAGCTGCCCAGTGGCCGGGCTTATACCCACCCCCCAGCATAGACATGACCTCTGCTTCGCTTCTACCTTCCAGCTCTCACACACATTCTTCTTGTGGCCGACGTGGACCTAGGACCATAAAGGAAGTGGATTTGTCAGAATATAAAGCCATCACTGTAGTGACCTCACCTTTAGAAACAATAGGTCAAGGATAAGACATGGTACGTGCTAACCGCCATGTCTCACTTCTAGGTAGTTATCTGCTAAAAATTTATTAACTAAAGGGATTTACTGGCCGCATCACTGCCTATAGGTACAAAATATTTTAACAATGACCCATTCTGCTTCTGTACCCCTGCTTGCTTACCCACCTCTTAGTTATCAGTTAATGAATGGAGGAGATATAGTCTTTTGTGTAAAGATTAAGGATGTGGGGGATGGGATCGAGGGCTTAAAACCTTTGTGCCCCTGCGTCTCGGGGCTGCTCCTTTGCAAGGACAGCCGCCGGCTAATAAACTGTCTCTTGGACTAGAGCACTCGAGTTGGGCCTGGTTATTTCGGTCACAACAATCACGGCATAGACATGACCTCTGCTTCGCTTCTACCTTCCATCTCTCACACACATTCTTCTTGTGGCCGACCCGGACCTAGGACCATAAAGGAAATGGATTTGTCAGAATATAAAGCCATCACATTAATCCACACCACAATCCAACCATTATGGATTTATTTTCTGTTTAACGGAGAGGAAACTGTGGCTTACGGTGAAATGACCAAGGGTCACACGATGAGAAGGGACCGAGTTGAAAACCAGGTCGCCTATCTCAAAGCATGAGCAAGTGAGGTGCTATCGTAAAGAGAATACTTGGAGTCAGGCAGGTCTAGATGCAGGGAAGCCCTTCCCATACCCACTTCATGGGATCACTGGAAAATCCAGTGATATGACAAATGCGGAAGCCTTGAGTGAAGTTGTTTCATATACATTATTACAAACTAATTTATGTGCTGATTTATGCATGCTCATTGTATAGAAGCAAAAAGAAGGTGAAAAGTCTCTTCAGTCTCTCCCTGAGTAGGTATACACATAAAGAAGGTCGTGACACAGGGCAGCCATGCTAAGACTTTATGATTGGCTGTGCTTTGCCTCAAATATTATTGAAGAGATCCTAGTGGCTGATGTGGACTTGATGAGCCGCTCTTTTCTCAAGGTAGTCAGATAAAATAGCTTCAAAAGAGCATAGCTTGGTCTAGCTGCAGCCCATCCCCATAAATGCCCAAATTCAAGAATTAATTGAGACCTCTACCACTCCTTAGCTGAAGTTGGGCATATAACAAAGTGAAATTGTATTATTAATAATTGGCACCAGAATTTCTCTCATGGGGAACTCTCCTTGTCTGGAAAAATAAATCACTTGATAAATCACTAAGGTAGAAGGTGAGCACTCACGCGCTGGCAGGGTCAGAGAATCCAAGAGGAAAGGCTAAACTTCTCCACCTAAAATGTTTGCTTTGCGGAGAATTGTGTTTTTCTCCAGGGAAAAAGCAGGAGAGGAGAGAGAGGACAGCAGAGTAGACAAGGGGACTTGCTGCAGAGATGGTAGGCCTGGACTGTGTGGGCAAAGGGCCTGAAGGAAATCCTGGTGTTGGGAGATGAGATAGGTCTGAAGAAAAGAGTCGTGTGATACAATTTGATGTGGCTATTAGAATGGTATACAGTGCTCCTCCTCCCCGTGACCCCCACACTTTATGAAAGTCTGCCGTTTTCACAATTGCTTTGTGTGGATTTGGTTTTCTTTTCTTTGGCAAAGGATGGTGGTGATGGTGGAGAGGACGGAGAAGTATGGGGACATCTGAAGGGACCCAGTGTAGAGCCAAGATAACGCTTGGTGTAATAGGAGCCCAGAGCTGGAGGAGACATTGAACGCATCAGTCACATTCCAATCCCGCCCTAGAAATCCACGGTTACCTTAGGGAAATCTTTAACAGGGCTCGGAGTCAAGGGTTCTCGCCAGTCTTATTTAGATATCAAGAGGCAGGCCAGCTAACATAGTGGTTGGATAAAAATATAAAAGATTGCAACTCCAAGCACCATCTCTCAGATACAACAGCAGCACCATCTCAAAAAGGTTGAGGTAGATATACCCAGGAAGACCACGTGTCCAGACCCATGGCATGGATCAAAATTGGTCTAAGCCAATTTCAACAGTCCTGTTCCCCACTCTCCCAGGTGAGGGTGGCTTCATGGTCCAGTTTCAGCTAAGGAGACCTAAGCAAAAGTCTACCAAGTTAGGTGTAGTGTGGGGTTAGGGGTTCTGAAAGCTTTTGTTTTCTCCTGCTGCCTTGAACACATGATGGTTGGCACGGTGGCAACTATTTTATTATCATGGCGTAGGGTCAAGGGAATCATGGAGGCATGTGTCCTGATAGAGGTGAGCTGCGAACTGAAGCCAGCAGCCACCTACCTCTGGTCTTGTTATATTAGAAAAACGAAGCTCTGTTGGTTTATTGCCACTATAGTCAGGTGTTCTGTTTCTTGCACTAAACACATTTCTAACTGATACAGAGGTGGATGAAGGAAACTGCTCCCCAGATGACATGGTTTTACTCATGTTTGAGAATTAAAGACAAATTCAGAGGACAATTTAATCAGATGCCTGGAACCAACAGGCTCAGCTCCAGCCCCAGTAGAGAATAGAAAAGAACTGCCAAACCTCATTACCAAAGGCATGGAACAGCCCTCCAGTGAAGCATCAAAGTTAATAGTGTATCTCAATCTCATCCACAGGCAAAGCCAAGGCAGCAAAATGAAGCCAATGATGGATGCTGCCACATCAACTGTTAGCTTGCTATGGTCTTAGTCCCTTAATCACCAACAGCTTCAGATCCCATTGGAGAAATGGATGATCGAACAGGAGAGCAGAGAAAAGGGTATGCCACCTCTAGTTTGCAGGAACAGAAGCAGGCAATCATGGGCAAGAAATATCAGCCCAAAGTAGGTAACTATTGTCCCTGTTTTATATATGAGAAAACAGACAGGACGAGGATTTCAGGGGTTTTCTTTGTATTTAAATTAATTGATTCATTCATCAAACACTTATTAAGTACCTACTGTGTACCAGGTCCCATGCTGGGTGTCAGTAAAATACTCTGAGTGTAGTGGGGACAATAAACAATGGACACAAATAACTACAATATAAACCAAAGGGATCTTGGGAGTCTTGATGGAGGAACAAAATGTGCTGGAGTCTTGGGGAATGATATAACTTTGTCATTGTATTTTCAGTGGATGGAAGAAGCAATTTGATTCAGTTGTACAGTTACTGTTGGGGCACATGTGATATAAGTATATAAAAATAAAAAGAAAAGGAGGAAAAGGAACAGATTTAGTCATGAGGCAGGGACTCTGTTCCTGATTGGTCCCCAGCAACTAGAACATGTTAACTGAGCATATTCATTAATCACCTGCAATGTTTGAGAAGTACCTTTGGTATCTGGCTGGAGGGGCTATTGCCATTTTTCAGAAGAGGACTGAGACCTAGAAAGGAGAAGTATTGCCCACAGCCTCACAGCCAATAAGTGCTAAGTTAGGATTTAAACCCAGGTATGCCTGAATCCAAATTCAGGGTCAGTCCAACACTACACTGACTTCTCTACTGACCAAGACACCTTCAGAAAACTAAATGTGACAAACAGAAAAGGGGATTTGCAGGACCATGGAACCAAAAAGTCTAGATATCGATTCAGGTAAGGTTTGACCCAGCAGCTCAAATAATGTCACCAAAGGCTTACTTTTTTTCTTTTTTTTTTTTTTAATCTCACAGTGCTATGTTGTTTAGCATCTTCCTCTGGCTCCATATTTGTCCCCATCACAAAATAGGTCTAGGTTCTCCTGTGTACACAACAGTCCCATTGTTCTAGATTTCGTATTGTCTATGTATCACTCTACTATTGACTAAGGGAAGGGAGAAGGTGCATTATGGTAGGTAGCCCTTGTAGAAATGAGAGAACAGTTTCCCCTTTCCAGAAATCCTGGCAAACATTTTCTCACATCTCATTGGCTCTGGTGGGTCATGTGCCCATCACTGAAGTATTAGTGGGGATCTCCTGAGCATGACTTTTATACACAGAAAAGACTATTTTTTGGCTACTTTAAATTTTTAATTTAACATGAAATAAAAGAAAGTTAGAAATTAAAAGCCTAGTTCTCTAAACTTTTAAGTTCAACTTATAAATCTTTATTTTACCTCTAGATCTAGCAAACTTTAGAAATCAAGTTTCATGGGATGTTTGCAATTAACTTAAACATTTTAAATTGCATTATTAAATTTAATACAGTTGATTTTGTTTTAGGTATTTTAACTATCTGTCTAAGAAATAAAAACTTTTAAATACTTGAGAAACACTTGCAATATGGTGACTCTCAAGGCTTCGTACATGTTCCAAATCAGTTTATGAACATAGTAAAACCATTTACACTTTTTAATGTAAAATCATAAATCTAATTCAATTACTCAATTACCCTTTTTAATTGGAATCATAAGTTAATCTCTTAGATACTCCAATATGCTAAATAATCTTAAACACTACAAATACTTTAAAAATGCCAAATATATACAAATTATTACTAACTCAGATACACGAAAATATTCAAATCGTGGATACAATTTACTTCATTGTTTCTATTATCACTGCTAAAACTTATCTGAGGTAAAAGATTCTTCTTCACTTAGAAAAAACATGGCTTTATAAACGAGACAGGTCCCTGTCTCAGAGCAATGGTACAGGTGGACGCATGAAAGTCTGACTTGGTTCCGACACATGATTCAGGCTTGAGCTGCTGATGTGACATGCCAAAGCCAACTTGGAGTAGACCTAATAGAGATTCCATAATTTTTAGAGAGGTCGTGGGAGAGCAGTAAAAGGTTGGGAGGAAAATGGATGCTTCAACCATATAGAATATAATGGATCATTACAAGGACTTGGGCTCTGAGTAAGAAGAGAAATCTTTAGAGCTTTTTAAGTAGATAAGTGATGTTCTCCTTATTTTAAGGGTGAACGTGAGACCCAGTTTCTGCCAATGAGTTCTGTGAGAGGAAATATGCCTGAGGACTCCTGTGAAAAGTTTATTTGATATTAAAAAGAAATGTGAAGAAAAAATCCACCACCACCACCACCACCAGCATCCCACACATATTTAATCTTTTTTATTTTCTTCTAGACATTGTCCCATAAAGATGTTCTGCCTGGAGCCATGGTGATCATCTCGCGATGATGAGAAAGGTAGCTGAAAACAATCTGACACTAAACATGGCAAAGACGAAACTCTGCGTTTTTTTTTATACAGCTTTATTGAGATATATTTTATATACCACATTTACCATACAATTGGCTATTTTATATTCAGTGGTTTTAAATATATTCACAGTTGTATAACCATCTCCTAAACAATTTTAGAACTTTTTCATCACCACAAATATAAACCCTTACCCATTAATTACCTAGGCAACCCTAGGCAACCATTAAATTACCTTCTGTTTCCACAGATTTGCCAATTCTGGACACTTTGTATAAATGTAATCATATAGTGCGTGGTCTCTTGTGATTGACTTCTTTCATTTGGTATAATGTTTTCAGGGCTCATCCATATTGGAGGCTGTATCAATATTTCATCCCCATTTACTGATGAATTATATTCTACTGTATATATATATACCACACTTTTTAATCCATTTATCGTTTGATGGAAATTTGGAACTGTTTCCACTTTTTGACTATTATGAATAATGCTGCTATGCACATTTGTGCACAAACTTTTTGTGTGGATATATTTTTAAATTTCTCTTGAGTATATACCTAGAAGTGGAATTACTGGGTCTTATGGCAACTGTGTGTTTAATTTTTGAAGAACTGTCTAACTGTTTTTGCAAAGTGACTATACATTTACATCCCCACAACCAATGTACAAAGATAACAATTTCATCACGTCTTTTTCAAGAATCGTTTATTGTTTTTCTTTTTGATGATGGCTGTCCTTCTGTTGGGAATGAAAGCTCATGGGTTTGAATTGCATTTTCCTAATGATGAATGATATTGAGCATCTTTTCATGTGCTAGTGGCCATTTGTATATCTTCTTTGGAGAAATGTTTATTCATTCATATCCTTTGCCCATTTTTAAATTGGGTTGTCTTATTATTGAGTGGTAAAAGTTCTTTATATATTCTGGATACTAGTCGCTTATCACATTATGTGATTTGCAGATATCTCCCGTTCCCTGGGTTGTGTTTTCCACTTTCTTAGTGTTCTTTGTAGCACCAAGTTAACTTTAATAAAGTCCAATTCATCTAGTTTTTTTCTTTGTCATTTATATTTTGGGATCATATATAAGAAAGCTTTGCCCTAAATTAGGTCATGAAGATTTACTCCTATATTTGTTCCTGAGTTTTATACTTTTAGCTCTTACATTTAGGTCTATGATCCAATTTGAGTTAATTTTGGTGGATAATGTGGGATAGAATCCAACTTAATTCTTTTATGTGAGGATAGCCAGTTGTCTTGGCACCATTTGTTGAAAAGACTATTCTTTCTCCCATTGAATTGCCTTGAGATCAATGTCAAAAAATCAATTGATGGTAAATGTAAGGGTTTACTTCTGAACTCTCAATTTTATTCCATTGATCTGTCTGCCTATCCTTATGTCAGTTCTACACTGTCTTGATTACTGTAACTTTGTAGTAAGTTTTGAAATCAGAACATGTAAGTCCTCCAACTTTGTTCTTTTTCAGAATTGTTTTGGCTATTTGGTCCTCCTTACGATTCCACATGAATTTTAGAATTACTTAGTCAATTTCTGCAAGACAGATAACTTGGATTAGACAGAGAATGTATTGAATCTGTAAGTCAGTTTGAGGATCGTTGCCTCCTTAACAATACTGAGTCTGCTAATTCATCAACATCAGTTGTCATTCTATTTATTCAGGATTTTAGAACAAAAGTCTTATACTTATTTTGTTAAACTTATTTCTAAGTATTTTTTCCTTTTTGATGGTATTGTAAATTGTTTTATTAATTTCCTTTTCATATTGTTCATTGCTGATATACCTTGTATCCTGCAACTTGCTGAACTCATTCATTCATTGTAAAAGATTTCAGTGGTTTTCTTAAAATTACCTATATACAGAATTATGTGACATGCAAATAGAGATTTTGCTTCTTCATTTCCAATCTGAATGCCTTTAATTCTTTTTCTTGCCTAATTGCTCTAGTTATAACCTCTAGAATAGAAGTAGTGAATACAAGTGTTAAGAATGGACATTCTGTCTATGGCCATGCTACCCTGAACAAGTCCAATCCCGTCTGATCTCAGAAGCTAAGCAGGGTCGGGCCTGGTTAGTACTTGGATGGGAGACTACCTAGGAAGACCAGATGCTATAGGCATAAAAAATAAAATAAAATAAATAAGAGATTGTAAGCTGACAAGTTCCTTGCAATCTGTGAGGTCAACCAAGCATTGCCTAAATAAATAAATAAATTAAATTAAAAAAAAAAAAAGAATAGACATTCTTTTCTTGTTCTTCCTCTTAAGGAGAAAGTATTTAGTCTTTCACCATTTTATATAATGTTACACTTGGATATTTCATAGATGCTCTTTATAAGGTTAAGGAAATTCTCTTCTATCTAGTTTGTTGATTATTTTAAATCACAAAATGGTGTTGGATTTTGTCAAATACTTTTTTGCCTCTGTTGAGATGATCATGTGATTTTTGTTCTTTATTCTACTAATATTTTTTATGAGTTAGTGTTCTCCAAAGAAACATAACTAATCATAGATAGATAGATGATAGATAGATAGATAGATGATAGAGAGATAGAGAGAGAGAGATAATAGAGACAGAGACAGAGACAGAGATAGAGACAGAGACAGAGATAGCTATAGGTATATAAAAGGAGATTTATTCTCAGGAATTGGCTCAGACAATTACAGAGGTTGAAAAGTCCCATGATCTGCCATCTGCAAGATGGGGATCCAGGAAAGCCAGTAGTATAATTCAGTTTGAGACCAAAGGCCTGAGAACCAGAAGAGCTGATGTAAATTCCAGACTGAGGTAAGGAGAAGACGCCAATCAGATGCCAATATATTTATCAAGGCTCTCTTAGACTGTCTCTTTCCTTATCTCTTTGTTAAGATGTATGCTTCTCTTGGTACCACACCTAGCTGTGAGCCTCCATTAATTGACGACCGATTGTTCGATTATTTTTAACAATGCTCTGGAACATGAATTGCTCCACAGACTGCTCCAATGAAACTTGGACCCCTTTGCAGGAATAGCCTTTAAGGCCAATCTTTAAGGCTTGTTCTTATCCTAAGAGGGCTATTCTTAGCTGTCTCTTTCCATAATTCTCTCTACTAAACTACTAGATCATCTAAGAGTCTAAGGTTTAGCTTCTTGCTTTTGAGGAGCTACCAACCTCCTTGTAATTGCTTACGACAAAAAATCTCCATTGTTTTTGAGAGCACCTTTAGTCTTGGACTTTCCCTCATTCTGTTCTCAATAAAGTCAGTTATTTTGGGGAGCACTTCAGAGCTTTCTGCTCTTCAGGCCTTCCCTCTCTCTCTCTGACCAAAATCTCAATACTATTCCCCCAGCAGCCTGCTCATTGTGCAGTAATATCTCTGCTACACAAGTCGGGTGCTGGTCAGGATGAGCCTCTCGTCTTATTGATTTGCCTCTCTTGGTGTGGAACCTCTGCCTTATGATCAAGCTGAAATAAGGGAAACCAAGATCCCAATATTCTCAGCCTGCCATGCCTGGGATAGGGCTTCCATCTTATGTGTGGGAGATGGGTACAGGAAAGTAGTCCCCAACCTCTCAGCCATGGTTGCTTGAAATTAGCCTCTGCAACATGGAGCTAGGTGGGATGAGAATTCTTGGTGGCCTGCAATACTCTAGGCCTAAGCAGGGATCTGGGGGGAAATGAAATCCTGTGTTCTTATTTGCACCCACTTGGAGCAGAGTTTCATCCCGCTGAACTGGGAAAGAAGAAAGGGAACAAACCATGGCTCAAATGGAGCAGACTTTTGCCATTCTTGCTTGCCATAAAGTTTCTTTATTTGCCATATGTTCATAAGACAATTTCTAGAGACGTGTGAGGTTTGTTTTTAATGATTTTTATTAGTTGTAATTGTTTCACTGGGGAGATCTGCCAAGCTCTTCATGCCACCATTCTGGAAGTTGTTTCAAAGATAGAACTTGGATCTTTGATTTAGCCAGCCTTGGGGAGTCCTTGCTCACTACCTTCTTTGACTTCTTGTTATTGAGCTTTAAAAAAAATCCTTATTGTTGTTTGTATTGTTGCTGCTGGATGTTTCTGTTACTGGTAGCCAACAGCATCCGGATTTGTCCTACACTTAATGAAGCCTGAGCTAAGGCTAGCAGAGCTTTCTCCATCTATAAAGGTAACATCAAGTAAGGCCTACCTTGAAAAGCATTCATACACAACACCTATAACACTTTTATATTATTCTTTCTGTTTACTGTCATATCTCTTCCACTAGACTTTGATATTTTTAAATAAGAATGCATGTCCTAATTTATTTTAGTATTCTAGCACTGGGCTCGGTGCTTAGTATACATGTAGAAAATCAGCAACTAATGAATGACTATTGTCAAGGGAGCTAATTACTTTAGGACCATTCACCCTTTAGCCTGTCCCCACAAATTTTCCAGATTCATTTTGTAACTTTGCACCAAAAACTGACCTACTCAGCCAATCCTATTTATCTTGGCTGCTGAAATGTCTGATAACATAGGAGTTAGACAGAGTTTGAATTTTGTTTCTTCCTCTTTGCCCAACAATCTTGGACACATCCCTTAATCCTTAGTGCAGTAGTTTTCCATCTGTTCAGTGGGGATAATAATACCAATTGGCATTAAATTTTACAATAATAATAATAACTAACATTTCTGAATGCATACTGAGAGTCAGACACTGTTCTAAATTTTTACACATATTAGCTAATTTAATCCTCATGACAACCATATGAAGTAAGTACTACTATTATCTCCATCTTATACATAAGAAAACTGAAGCAGTGAGATTGAGTAATTTCCCCAGGGGTACATAAGAAATAAGTAGTAAAGCCAGGATTTGAACCTAAGCATTCCAGCTCCAGAGTTCTTACCTGCCATTTTATATATATACATATATACATGTGTATGTGTGTGTGTGTGTGTGTGTGTGTGTGCGTATAGTATTTTGAGTTCAATATATGCATTCATAATGGTTTGCCAGAGAGATTTTTTTTAAAACAAAAATCTAATTATGCCACTCACCTACCCAGTACTACCCCGGTTTAAAATACATCAATGGTTCTACATCACTCTTAGGATCAAGATGAAGTCCCTTATTATGACCTCTAAGCCCCCATCCCCACCCCAGACTATCTCAGATCACCCTCCTTATTATTCTATCTGCTTCTGTCACTCTGGCCTCCTTCTGCTCCTTCATACTCACCGGGCTTCTCTCTCCTGCCTAAGGACCTTACTTAGCCCGTGCTGCTCCCATTGTCTTGAATGTTCTTTCCATCATCTTTTCTCCTCTCCATCTCTTAACTCCTGCTCATCCTTCACTTCCTCAGAGAAGCTCTCCCCATCAACTCAGACTAGCTCAGGTTCTTCCATTTGAGAGATGGGGGCACCAGGTACCTCTCCTTGCTGCACATTTTTATTTTGTTTGTGTATTTTGTAGTATTTAGACTGGAAGCTCCAAGATATCAAGGGCACTGCTTGATTTTGCTAATCACGGTATCACTAGTGTCTACTTTAGAACCTTATACCAAGTAGGGGCCCCCTTAATATTTTTTGGAATATTAACAAATGAATTAATGATTAATAAGTGCTTCTGAACTAGACTGTAGCCCCAGGCCTCATCTTTGACTCAAAAGCAAGAATCTCAAATTTGTGTCTATACCTGCCCAGTGCAGCTGGTTACTTCAGCCAAATATATCATGAACTCATTCATTCATTCATTCATTCATTCAACAAAGAAGCAACCCCTATCATGGGCTTGGTATTATTCTAGCAGCTGGGGTTTTAGAGGTGGACAAAAAAGTCTTTGCTTTCATGGAACTTACTTTCTGGTGGATACGGGTAGTATATAATAAACAGATAAATATGTTGAATAATGTCAGAAAACTAAAATAGAGTAAGTAGAATGGAAGTCATACTCCAGCTCCTGAGGGTGAAGTCAACATCCGCACACCTTTCTCACTGCACTTAATCTGCATGAAGTCTTCCCGGGAGCCTATACTCAAAGACAATGGAGCAGGGAATGAATCTGTTTAAGAGGCCACTTGCGCCCACTCACCAAAACCCTAGGATGAGTCAAGCAGGCCCATGCTGCCATGCTCACTTAGGATGTCTCTCTGTAAAAGTACTTCTGGCCCCAGGATCATTGTTTTCAAAACTGAAGCACTTTTGAATTCAACCATCCCCTCTTCCACTTCCCTTTGCCAACCTAGTGATTACATGTGTGGAATAAACTGGAGAAGACCATTCAAGAGATTAAGAAAAAATTCCCAGAAACCTCAAGGTCAAGAGGACATGGAGGAGGCTGAACTGGGGGCTGCAAGGCATCTACATCCACCTACCCCTGAGAAGACCTAGCTCAGTGGTTCTCACATTTGCGTGAAGGTCAATATCACCTGGAGCAAGTGTTGAAATAGGTGGCTGTGCCCCACAGCCAGAGTTTCTGAGCAGCAGGCTCGTCTCCAGCTCCACCTGTGGCCACTCCCTTCTTCACACTCTCACACCTGTGCACACACCCCACAGACCACTCTCCTCCACCTGCCCTGGCCTTTGCAAGTGCAACTAGACCATCATCTCTGCCAGCAGTGCCCCTTCCCGTCTTCTCTATGGGGTTGTCTTCTGCTTGGGGGAATCCAAACTCATGTTTCTTCCTGAATTTCTCCCTGGCTACCCCCTTCCCGGCCGGCTTCCCAGGTAGCATCAGTCATTCCCTCCTGAGCTCCTCAGCATGTTTTGAGAAACTGGTTAGTGTGGTGGTTCAGAGGCCTGGTTCCAGATGTCCAGAACCAAGCTTGGCCATTAAAAGTTTTGTAGCATTGAGCAAGTTGTGTTCCCTCTCTAGGTCTCAATTTACTCATCTGTAATCTGTAGTATGTCAGAGAGGTCTTCCCCAACTCAGTTTATATTGCTCCCTTTCCTCATTTATAATGCATTATAAAATATAATGCGATATGAGGTGGGAGATAATGATAGCTCCCACCTCATGGATTTGCTGGGAGTTAATCACAGTGCTTGATATATAGTAGATGCTGAGTTAATCTTAGTTATTCAGGTGAACACTCAAGGCTGTTAAACCCTTCCTATTTGTACCCAAGGCAGTTTGGACAGCCCTTATCGGAATCCTCTGGGATTTCTTCCCCACCTCCCAGACCTCATGGATCGTAATCTGAGATGAGGCTCTGGATTCTACATTCTTTACCAATGTCTCTGAGTGATTCTGATACACAGCTAGGTTTGAGAAGGAGAGCTTGAGGTGACTGAGCTTGGGTTTGAATGCACTTGGGGGCGCTCAGTTTCAGCGGTCGCTTTGAACAAGGCACTTCCCCAGGTCCCCAGAGCCTCATATTTTAAAGTTGCAAAGAGTGTAGACCCCCATTGTTGTGACCAAAGTGTAGAGCCCTCAAGCAGGTACCCTTGTGCTGGGAGTGTTCCACAACTAGGCTGAGGTGGGGATGGAGAGAATTGCTCCTGGCTGCTCTGTCTCCTTCAGAAGACCGAGCTCCCCACCCAGCCGGCACCAGACCAGGCACCTTGTCAGCACAATTAGGACGAGCCTTGTATTCACCTTGACACTAACGGGCATGCTCCTTCTGAGTTTCATCTGTCAGCAAAGCCCTGTTCTTTCTCTTCCTTCCTTTGGTCTGAGGATTTCAGCATCTTGTGTGTAAGGCCCCGACGAAGGAGCTGGAATGGGAGAAGCGGAGCTGGTTTAGTGGAGAAAACAGGACTACACGGGAATTTTACACGTCGCCTCTTGTTATAAGTGCCTTCTTAATGAATGAATGAATGAAGCCATGGGTAATGAACTAATGAATGAACCCAAGGAAGTCCTTCACCAATGGAGAGAAAGCAGTCCTGCTAAGAGGTGAGCGGCAGCAATGCTCTGCACAGAATCCACATGTGGACCATTGAAGGGGAGAAGCTCTCTCCCCACAGCCTTCACTGACACATTGCCTACGTAACCATCCACCAGGCCCAAAGTTTAACAAGGTGAGACCCTAAATCTGCTTTTTTGTATCTCTTTTTTTCTATGCTTTTTGGAGAGCGTATTTTTCTTTGGTGTCTTAGTCGATGTTCCATTTGGAAAAAAAAATCCGACCTAGTCTTAGGCTGCTCTGGGAAAAGGGAACTTCCCCCCATTTCAGCGAGGTTGTACTCGTCACTTAATATTGCCTTATTTTCATATGGCGCTTTAAATATTACAAAGCCTGCACCTGCTAGTCCCCCATACACAAGCATAAGATCCCATGCTGCCCCCGGTGCCCAGCACCAATGCCAGCTCCAACTGGAGCTCCAGTAACAGTGCTGAATGGTCTTATCTGAGCCTGTAACAATGACCATCGACCTAATTCTATTGTTGAAAACCAGCTCAGAGTGATAAAGTGGCCAGTCCATGCTTGCCCAGCCAGACACTGGCACAGCCTGGACCAGAATCCACATGTGGAAGTCAAGTCTCTGATGACTCACCTTAGAGAAGAGCTCAGAGGAGGAGACTGGCACTGGGAACACTAAGAGGGAATTCACTGGAGAATGAGATGGTTTCAGCAAAAGAACATGCTTTCAGTCCAGGCTCTGGAGCCTAAGTCATGTGACCTTTAAACCTCTGGTTTTCCATTTGTAAAATGGAAAGAGAGGCAGTAATCCCTACTTATTAGTAGGGATTAGATTGGACCACAGGTACAAAGCACTTGGTTCACAGTGGGGACTAGTTAATGTTAGTTTTCCCCTAGTTTCCACCCCCAAAGACCAAGGACGGGCTAGCCATGGTGCCTCACACTCTCCCATTCCTTCTCTCCCCACCTCCCATAGGCCCTGGCGGCACCATGAACACCTTCTCCGAATGATACTGACGTGAATCAAAGGGCACAAAACAGCTTCTTTGTTCCCTAGATTTTGCAAGAAAGAAACATCTTAAGTTCTCTGTTGCAGTCTCCCTGGCACATCCTGACTGGTTTCCTGAAGAATGAACAACAAAGCTGATTGCTACTTCACAGAGAGGAGGTGGAAAAACAAAGTAAGATGCACATTTTGTTAAGGAGCAGGCATTTCAAATGTCAGTGACTTAGCCTCAGGGAGCTGCAAGCGACGGGCCTGTTGGGATTCTGCTTCTGGGAGCTTGATGCCTTCATTTTTTTAAAGCTCAGTTCTGCACTTTAGCCCATTCTGCCTCTCTATTGATCTGCTTCAGTCTGACATTCCTAATCTGAGTAGCTCTAATTGGCTCAGAAGGATAGCTGCAAGGTAGATGGTCTCCAGGGGTGGCACACTGGGGACTGTTTAGAGCAACACTGGTCTTTAACCAAGGATAGCATGGAAAGAGCACAGCTGTGGAGACAGACAGGCATGGGTTATTCTCTGCATGACCTTGGGCAATACTGGGCCACTCTGAGCCTGTTTTCCTATCTATAAAATGGAGAGTATGTTCATGACTTCCTAAGATCATTGCAGGGATAAACGAGGTCAGATGTGGTGTCACAAGGAGGCAGAAATTTTTGACAATAAGTCGCTGCATTCTGGCAAAAAAAAAAAAAATATA
>NW_006442491.1:17076365-17086678 GCF_000325575.1 Pteropus alecto | reverse complement strand
ATATATATCTCCACGGGGGGAAAAATATATATATATATCTCCACAGAAAATATGTAAACACTGAAATGCCAGGTAGCACCGGTGGCTCTGTGAGCAACACAGCACTGGTGACATCTGTTGTCAAATGTCAGACATTCACTGCTTCCTCCAGGTCATTACAAATCCAGCCCTTGTTCCTGCGGTCTGCAGTCTAAATTGAGAAAATAAAATATGAACACGATGTCTGGAGAACAACTTTGTATTTCGGCACTTAGATTAGAAAGCAGGTTCAATTCTCTGGCTTTCAATGTTGGTGTTTCTATCAGTTAAAACAAATAAACATGTAAAGGCAAAACCGATCAACCGTTTCATTGCATTTAAGGAACAAGGAGATGAATGGCTTTTCTAAGTCAGCGCGTCACCGTATTTAATTTGATGATGTTGTTTAGAAGCCCTCCATACTGCTTTCTGGGCCAAAACATATCAACCATTTATGAGAAGAAAACCAAAAGATGAACGACCAATTCCCAGTAAAGAGGGAAATTATAGTGGCGGTTGATTATAAACTAAGACTCCTTACCCAGGGAAGGGGAGGAAGGCTTTTGCACAACTGAAAACAATAAGGAGAAGAAGCCTGTTGTGCTCGGGTGCTGAGCATGGAGTCAGAGGCCCTGGAGTGGAGACCTGCTTTCGCTGCCCAGGTTACATGACGTTGGGCAGGTGACTCTCCCACCTGGGCACATCTCCTCATCCTCAGATAGACAACAGTCATTCCTGTGAGGGTCCACTGAGTGAAGCCTACCAGAACTGGCACTTTATACCTCAGATTTTATTTAATCTTCACAAAACCCAGTGTGGTTTTGTGACTTTCCCAAGGTCCCAGAGCTAAGAAGAAGTGAAGCCAGGGTTAGAACTCTAGTCTGTATGCTGTCACTAGGAGCTGTAAAGAAACAAAACAGGAGTTATTATAAATATCATTACCGTCAGGACTATCACAAAGTTGCAGCAAAAATAGAAAAATACTCCTTCATTAACGAATGTTTATTTCTATAGTATGAGCCAAGCACTGTTCTGGGCATGAAGACTGAGGTGGCAGATGAACACAGTAGGGGAGATGTACAATAAGCAAGTAAATGAAATAATTTTAGGATAGTGGTGATTGCTATGAAGAAAGTAGAACATGGACTTTCAGTGATGGGAGGTAAGGGGTAGTAAATTTATACCGAAGTTGGGGAAGACTTCCAGAAAGAAGTGACTGTGGTGTAAAGACTCTGGGGATGGCCATGGAGAGTTATCAGGGAGGTCAAGGTACAGGGTCAGAAAGAGCAAAAGCCCAAGACGGGGCTATGGTTGGCCCGTTGAGGTTCCAGAGAAGGCAGAGTGGCTGAAGCTTGGTGAGAAAGAGCAGAAATGAGGGCTGTAGAAGAGTGAAGAGACGAGATTTTCTGATAAGTGAGATGGGAAGTGCGATGAGAGTTCGTAATTTAATTCATATGAACATTTTAATTTAATTGATTTATCGTTGAACACATAATATGCTCATCCCATTCAAAATTCAGAAGTACCAAAAAGTAAACTATCTCCATCCCACCCTATCCCCCCACCAGCCCAGATACTTTTCCTGGAAGCCATTTAGGTGCTAGTTTCTTATGTTTATAGAGATAGTACATCATATACAATCAAACACACACACACACACACACACACACACACACTCCCCTCCCCCTTTTCTTTTACAATGTGGCATAATATTAGCACTTTGCTCTTTTCATGTCCTACAGGTCATTTGTATAAGTACTAGTAGAGCATACTCATGATCGTTTTTTGTTATGTCTGCATAATATTCCATTCTGTAGAAATATTGAACCAGTATTTATTTAACCACCTCCCTACCGATAGTCATTTAGGTTATTTCACTCAAGGGTTTTAAGGGGAAATAACATTCTGATTTATATTTTAGAAACAGCCCTCTGGTTACTGCATAAGGATGGCTCACCAGAGATCAGAAGTCTAGCCCTACTCAGTTAGGAAGGGCTGCCATTGTCCAGGAAAGAGAAGGTAACAGTTTAGGACAGAGTGGTGGCTGTGAGGGCATGAGAAATTGGTGGATGAGGGATATTAACAAGACAGAGCCAACAGTTCTAGCTAATGGCTTGAATATGGGGGGAGGGTAAATAAAATGGAATAAAGGATAACCTTTGAGCTTTAGCAATTGGGGGTGAAAATCTCTTATGCTCTCAACAACATTTCATGTCTGACTTCTGCAAACGGAGTAGGAGACGGCAGCAAAAGATGTATCTTCTGCATGAGACTCTTCCTTACATGGGAAAACTAACCAACAAACAAGCAAACCACTTATTCCGTGCACTAAATGTAACATAACACTTATTTGGAATTTTCTGCTCTCCACATCAGAATGGAATCAGTCCCAAGGAATTTCCTCTGATCTCACCAGCTGCTGTTTTTCAGTCTCCTTTGCAGGGCCTCCTCTACCTGATACCTGAACACCAGCAATCCTCAGGGATCAGCCCTGAATCCCTTTTCCTCCTTGCTCACATCATCTCCCTGGAGGATCTCCTTCTGCACTGTGATTTTTAATGCAACTATATGCTGAGTCACAGATGTCTATCTGCAACTCTGGTCTCTCCCCTGAGTACTGCCTGGAGGCTTGGATACCCAAAATGCTTACTCAACATCGTCCCCTGGAAGTTTAATAGGTATCTGACACTTGATATGTTCCAAACAGAGCCCCTGACCCTCTACTCACAGCCCTGTCTTCCCAGGTCTGCCACATATCAGTAAACAGCTACCCCCTCCACCATCCACCCAGAGGAACACAGTAAAATCCTAGGAATCATATTTGAGCTCCCATCTTCTCTTTAGTAAACCTCATTGGTTCTAACTACAAGCATCATCACTAGTCCATCTGCTTCTCTTCATCCCTACCATACACATCTCTCACATCCATCATCTTTCATTGAATGATACTACCCCAGTAGCCATTTATCTAGTCTCTCTGCCTCCATTTTTGTCTTTCTGGAGCCATTGTTCACACTTCAGCCAAAAGGGGATTTTCAAAGGTAAGTCAGCTCAGGCCACTCCTATAATGAGAACTTCAATGTCTTCCCATCATAACTCAAATAATATTGAAATTCTTTCCCATGGCACCTGACTACCTCCCAACCCCACTGACACCTCCCTCCAAGGCTCTTTTGCTCCCTTCTCTTTCCTAAGCCCCTGGGACCAGGGTGTTTGCACTCACTGTCCCTCTGCCTGGAACATTCTTCTCTTGGATCCCATGAGGCTGGTTCTTTCTTCACCTTCAGGTAGTCCTTGCTTGAAAGTCTCCTCCTTAATTTGATCTAAAGCCCCACCACCCCATCCCATGCTGCCTATTATCTATGAGAATGGGACCACGTAACAGTGCGCCAACTCTGAAAGACTCCTGTGTGAAATTCTCAAGTAACTGGCACTGTATTTCCCATCTGTTCCCTTGATGTTTTAATGCTGCTTATGGATTAGTGCCTTGGGCAGCTGCTCAGATAACCTATCCTTTGGTCTGGTTCAGCCTGTCACATAGTACAATAAATGTCAAAGTAAATGTCAGCCAGAAGCATTATGCTTCCTTCACCAACCCTACCACAGAGGGTTTCAATAGATTGTTCTATTGATTCATTAACTTTTTCTAATTCAATGCCATTTTGACCATTTGTGCACTTTTGGCTTAAAAGTTCTGTGAATTTCATTTTGATAAACAAAATAATTTCTCCAAAATGTACACAATCACTTTGGCAATGTGCAATCTTCATTTCTCCACTTGGTAACAGAACTTAGCATTTAGCTTAAACTTCTTTCTGGATACTTCACCTCCATCAGTAGTAGTGAAAAGCCTGAAAAATAGTATTTTGATGTATTATGAGAGGATGGTTAAGTTCTTACATTAAATTTGAGTTTGAAAAAAACCAGACTTATAGAAGAACTACACAGAATTGCACGAAATGACTTTAAATACCTTTATTTCAAAGACTGCCACATATTACACTGTTGAGTGGTTACCCCAGACACAGTTCCCTTCTAGGGCACCACTTCATTCCAGTATAGCCACTTCGACTGCTTAATCAAAGGCTTAGAGAAGTCCAGAAAGCCAGTGTGAAGGCTTCCGCGAGACCATCGAAGTCCATCTCTCTCTTTTCTCAGCTAAGAAAACAAATACGTGGTAGTGTTGGTGCCTTCTTCCTCAGAACCATCATATACAGATGTTTTATGTGCAAAATGGTATTCTAATTGCATAAACGTACTGATCTAATGAATCACTATTCACCCATGATGTGGGTGAATAGTGATTCATTAGATCAGTACGTTTATGCAATTAGTTATGATGGGAAGACATTTGTAGAGTGTTCCATATGTATAATTAGAAAAACACTGGTGTTCTCTCAAGTAGAGTACACAGAGGGTAAAAGATGATCACTTGGGGTGGGAGAAGAGACTATTAGGATTTGTATTAATGGCTATGTTTATTTTAAAATAGGATGGACATTAAGTTTACAGTAATTCCCCCTTATCCACAGGAGATATGTTATAAGATCCCCAGTGGATGCCTGAACCTTATGTTTTTTCCTATATATGATAAAGTTTAATTTATAAATTAGGCACAATAAGAGATTAACAACAATAATAAATAGAACATTATAACAATATACTATAATAAAAGTTCTGTGAATGTGGTCTCATTCTCCAAATATATTATACTGTACTCACCCTTCTTCTTGTGATATGTGATGGAAAAATGCCTACGTGATGAGATGAAGTGAGGTGAATGACATAGGCATTGTGGGTTAGGCTACTATAAGTGTTACCTGAACACAAGCACCAGGACACCACGACGGTCAATCTGATAACGGAGATGGCTATTAGATGACTAACAGATGGGGAGCACAGTGTGAAGACACTGAACAAAGGAATGAATCACATCCTGGGCCGGACAGCTCAAGATTTCATCATGCTGCTCACAATGGTACACACTTAAAACTTATGAATTATTTATTTCTGGAATTTTTCATTTAATATTTTTGGACTGTGGTTGACCATGGGTAAATGAAATCACAAAAAATGAAACTGTGAATAAAAAGGGATTACTGTATTAGTATTTGCTATGTGGTTTGACCCTGAAGGCCACCTTTCGTCATGGGTCATGGAAGGTAGCCATGACAGTACCATTGTGGGGGCCTGTGGCTCTGTTAGTCATTATTGGCCTTGAGCATATAACCATGTACTACAGTTTCCCTGGTACAGGAAATCACCAACAGGGTTTATTTGACAGAACTCAGATCTTTAAATGGTAGAATTTTTACAATCTTTTAAAAGTTGGATGCATATGCTTCCATACTTTTTCCTAAGCATCCCTAACAAATGGTTCTATTAAAAAACAAAATAGGTTCACAATTTACATACATTTTCCCTCTTAACCATATAGTTTAGGCATCTTTTCATGTCAGAATATAGAGTTCTACCTCATTTTTCTCTGCTTTATTCTTTTAAATCTTTGCATGGAATAATATTCCCCTTCATTACAAGGTTAGTATGTTCCTTAAAAAATCCATAGGGTAAATTTTCATAAGTAGAAAAGATAATCACTATGTAAACTGATGGAACACAATTACTGCAAGAGTTTATAAACAAAACATGTCTATGAATCTCAAAGTTATGAAATTTAAAAAAAATAGAATAATAGAGACAAAGGAAACAATGCAAGTGATGCCTGGGATTGTCACAACTATAAAGCAACAAACTTAACTACAACCTGCACTGACTAGGCCACCAAAATCTTGAACTTGCACGGGCATATCTTGGGGTAAAATTCTTTTTCATAATATGGATGCACTATAATTATTTCCCAATGGCCCTATTATGTAGAAATTTGGGGTTTGTATTAATGTGCTAGAGCTGCCATAACAAAGTACCACAGATTTGGTGGCTTAAACAAAAAATAATAATCTTCTTACAACTCTGAAGACTAGAAGTCCCAGGGAGGAGCGCGGGCAGGCTTGGTGTCTCCCGAGGCCTCTCTCTTTGGCTTACAGATGGCTGCCTTCTCACTGAGTCCTCACATGGTCTTTGCTCTGCATCCCTGGTGTTTCTTTCACTTTTTATAAGAACACTGGTCATAGGGGATTAGGGCCCACCCAGATTACCCCATTTAACCTTAATTACCTCTATACAGACCCTATCTCCAAATACAGTCACATTATAAAGTATTGAGGATTAGGACTCCAACAGATGAACTGGAGGAGGATACAATTCAGTTTATAACAAGGTCATTTCAGTATTTTTCATTTCACACACTCCCCAGTCCACACCAATCTCATACCACCTCAACACTCCACTAAATATTTCCCTCCTCTGAATACCACCGGGCCCAATTATACTCTTTGCTCCCTTAGGACAACTGTAATAGTCTCCTTCTAATTGGTTTCATGGCATTTATTATCCTTACCCCACCTCATCCATTCTCCACACAGACATTGTAAAAAAAAAAAAAAAAAGGTATTTCTAATCTAATCACATACACCTCTTGATACTCTTCCTAGGCTTGCTGCTTTCAGGTTACAATGTAAACTCTTAGTATAGTGGACAAGACCAAACTCCTTCCCCAGTCCTCTTTATCCCAGCCACGCTGGCTTGCTTTCCTGCCCTTGAAAGAGCCAACCCTCTTCTCACTTCTGGGCATGGGTTGTTCCCTCTGCCAGGAATATCCTTCCAACTCATCCTTCACATCTCCAATTAAAAATCACTATTTCAAAGAATCCTTCCTTGAACCCCACTGGTCAGGTTGCCATTGTCCCAGCTTCTCATAAAACCCTGGGGTTTTCTTTGTAGCAGTCAGTCATCACACACGAATAGTCATTGATGTGATTGTTTAATATGTACCTCTCCCACTGGGCTGAGAGCTCCAGGAGGCCAGGGGCCACATGGAACTTGGTCATCCCTGCATCCCCAATGCCCAGCCCAGTTCTTGGCATGGAGTAGGTATAAATATTTACCGAATGAATAAACATTTTGTATTCAGCTATTTCCTCTATGAGGTCAGCAAGCCCCTATGTCTAATTAGACCGATAATACCTTCACAGCAGGGTCTGTGTTCCCAGTGCCAAGGACATGGTGGCAACATAGTAAGCCTGCCGATTGAAAAAGAACATTTTTACTTTGCTGTGTATCCAGGTCCTACCCCATTGTCCTAATGATGGTTTTTGAAGTCTAGAAGTAGATAAAACTTATCAATCTTCTGTTTGAGTCATGACGACTACCGCTGGTAGAAAAAATTATTACAAAATAAAACTAAAATGGTTAAAGTTGTTATTTAAAAAAAAAAAAACCCAGGAAACTCATATCTTGAGGGTAACATTGAAAATTGCAAAAGCTGGGAACAATCAGATCTAACTGAAATAATCAAAGTAAAATAGACTGTCCATGTAAAGTGTGTTCTTTCTTAAACATTTATGGAGGACTGCCATTGACAAATTCTAGACCCAAAAATTTTACCAAAGAAAATTGCACTTGCTAGTATCAATGCCCTCTAGCCAAAGACCACAAAGACTTCCAGGAACACAAAGCTGAGCAAGTTGAGTTTACTTGTTCCAGTGAGGGAGAACACACACCCTGGGGGAACTATGAGGTACCTCAGTAAAGAAGTTAGAAAGAAATTATTATAGGATTTTAACTTTTGTTGGATGATTTATGAATTTTTATGATTTATGCAGTAAAGAAGTTAGAAAGAAATTATTGTAGGATTTGAGCTTTTGTTGGATGATTGGGGGAAGGTTTATGAAACCATTATAGGATTTTAACTTTTGTTGGATGATTTATGAGGGAAGGTTTATGAAACTGGGTTTTGCTCTAGATTGGATGCTTTCAGAAAGCAGGGGCAATTTTATGATTGGGTATCCAGTTCATCACTGTTGATATGATCCTAATTAAAATTATTGGTTCCAGTTTTGGTGAGGATGTAAATTTGCTACTGCCTTTGGAAAGCAATTTGGTCATATCTATGACAATTAAAATGGCATTTGGCTTTTGACATAGCAATTTTATTTTTGGAAATTTATTCTACAGACAAAATTGCACATGTACACAGAGGTATATACAAGGTTATTACTACAGTATTGTTTGTACTAACAAAGATTGGATTTAAAAAAACAAAACAAAACAGAACTAATGTCCCCCAGTAGGAGACTAGTTAAATACATTATGGCACATCCATGCTACAGAAAACTAGGCGGCCTTGAAAAGGTCAAAAGGTCCTGCAGCGACAGGGATCAGCTCACCCTCGAGTACCCTCACCCTGCGATGAGCAGCCAAGAGGGAAAAGTCACAGAAACTCCAGGAAGCTTATCGAATGCCGAAGCAGCGCCCCGCTACCCGACAGTCCTAAACCGGCGGGTGGGGGAAAGCCGGAAGCAGACCCTCCGCCACTAGAGACTGGACTCTCTTCCACCCACCGCATCACCATAGCAACCGTAGACTACCGGGCTCTGACCGCAGGAAAACGAGGACCACAGGTGAGGGGCGGCCCCAACCACCCTTGGAATTCGTAGAACCCAGGGAGTCCTCGACCCCTACTCCTCTTGCTTGTCGGTGGCTGAAGCCTGTTAGTGAGGGCTGGAAGATTCCCCGACTCCTAGAAGACGGAATTGCCTTGGCCCTGATCCAGAAAGAACCCGCGCGGCTTTTTCTGCGCGGCTTTTTCTGCGCGCCTCCTGGAGCCCCGGCGCGCGCCGGCAGCCCCAGGCTCCCGCCCCTTCCGGCACGCGTAGTTGGCCCCGCATCACCATGGCAACCCAGGGTCCGGCGCTGCGGTCCTGGTGCGGAGTCCAGGGAAAGGGATGTAGGGATGTGTTAGGCTGGAAATGCAGGAGGGGAATTAGGGCGGGGAGAAGAGTGCAGAAAGGGCAAAGCTGTTGACATCTTTATTTTTTTTCTGGGTGTGGGGGGCCCGGGAGTTTTGTGGCATCCGCAGGTAGCGCTGAGAGGGGCCTGGGCCGGAGCCGCCGTGCGCCTGAGCCGCCAGGCTCCCTCAGCGGCGGGCAAGGCTCTCCCTGAGGAGGGCAGAGATGGGAGAGGGCCTGGGCTCAGGGTCCGGCGGGCAGCAGGGGGCAGTAGCGGCCTACGGTGTTGGATTATCTTGGCGCGGAAATCTCCGGGCTGAGGCACCAAGATATAGAAAGGCAGAGTCCCTAATCATACTTGAGTCTGACCCTGGCGCGGCCCTGACTGAGGATTACTCCATGGCACTCCATGCCCTGGATTGAACAGGTCTCTGCCAGTCCCCTCGTACCCAGGCTGTATCAGCGTGCCCCGCACGTAGCGACAGCTATTGGTTAAGAGCTCAGATTGTTGGAACAAGTTACCTTCCCCGAGCCCCAATGGCTTCATCTGAAAATGGTGATAATGATAGTAATTATCTTAGGGTTGCTTTAAGTATTAAACGAGATAATGGAACTTGCACAGGTTCTGGCGCCACGCAGGTGCTCAGTAAATGCTGGTTGCCCTTAGGTGACCTTGGGCAAGTTACCTAACCTCTCTGTACTTACCTCACTACACTGAAAAATGGAGATAGTACTAGTATCCACCTAACACGGTTGTGAGGGTTCTTAGTTAATATCTGTATAGTCCCTAGAATGGCACCAGGCACATAGTAAGTGCTATATAAATGCTCTCGGTTATCACCATGGTTACATTATTATCACTATTATCATCTGTTTTCCAGTAGTTTCTTGTGAATTGGAGAGGATTGATTTTGTCCTGCCACCACAAGGACTTTCAGCCTCTGGCTAGACTACGGGTATTTGCTCAGGTTTCTCTTTTCCCCCTCAAAGCGTTTCAGCCTTCCACGTGGTTAGAAGAGGTAGTGTGGTGTCCTCAAATGATCACGGGGCTGTGAGTCAGCTGAATTTTGGAGTTTGTTTTGCTGCTGGTTTCCTCCTCTAACTTTAGAGTTCTTTTAACAAAGGGCACCTGGTATTATTTATTTATGTATGTTTGGCCTTTCCTAGTCATGTATTCAGTACAAAATTAACACCTTCCATGTCAGCGAGTCTTTAGTAAGAAAGAAAGTGGCAAGTACTGTGAAGAAGGCACGAATGAAATGCTGTGAGGATCCTGATAAAGGGGAATAAATTTCTCAATTTACACTTTGTATTTCTAATAGGTATTAGATGACTTTCAGAGCAGTGCAGCAGCTCCAGGTAGAAATGCCAAGAATTTGGGGGGTAAAATGAGGATGGTTCCATCCCTCCATCCAATAAAAAGTCTGTTTCTCAGTTGGCCACTATGCA
>NW_006442491.1:17030984-17076346 GCF_000325575.1 Pteropus alecto | reverse complement strand
CCAGTCTAAACCAGCCTCCAACAGCTGCTATGGATTCCCAGACTTGGGCTCCTGGGCTGACCTCCACCAGCTGGAGCAGGAACATCACTTAACAACAGGATATGTTCTGAAAACCCATCATTAGGCAGTTTCATTGTGTGAACATCATAGAGTGCATTTACACAAACCTAGATGGTATAGCCTACTGCACACCTAAGCTATATGGTATAGTCTGTTGCTCCTAGGCTGCAAACCTGCACAGCATGTTACTGCAGGCAGTTGTAATACAATGGTAAGTATTTGTGTATCTAAACATTGAAAAGGTAGAGTACATATTTTTCAGCTCCATTATAATCCCATGGGTCCACCATCATATGAGGGGTCCATCACTGACAGAAACATCATCGTGCAGGGCATGATTGTAGTAGTTTTCTTCTCCCTCTGTTTTCTGAAACCCTCCCTTAACTCACCAGAGGGTGAGGCCCCTACAACCTCCTCAAGTGTTGATGTACCAGGTTTCATGGTAAATTGTGTTTTGTGGAGGTTACCAGGAATAGGCTTTGAAAATCAGAGGGAATTTGAGCCCCCATGGGCCCTCGAATAAGTCTCTGAGCCTCAATTGCCTCATCTTTGAAAGGAGGATAATAACACCCAGGGTCATTGTGATAATTATATGAGATATTGCACTTAAAGGGTCCATCCCTGCCTGGTGCAGAGTAAGTGCTCAAAAAACTGTTAGCCAATCTTTTCATCACCATCATCATTGTTATTTTACATTGTTAGCTTACAAAAGGCAGGGTAATCTTTTGTAGACTTTTTCCTCTCTTTGTTGCCTGGCACACAGTAGGGGCCCAGCAAATGTCTGTTGAATGAATGAGCGAATCCACCCAGGAAACTGGTGACAATCAATTTCATATTGCCCTGACGAATAGCTGCTAACACTTATTGAACACTTGTTCCAGAAACTGTATTAAGTCCCATTACCTCGGTTAACATTCAAGTTTGATGACCTCGTCTAGCCTTCTGATTTGACTCCTGAAGCATTGATGTCACTGATTCACAGTCCTGAAGCTGACAGTGACGTCTGCAAATTTCTGTATTATTTCCTTTTGTCATGAGACCAACAGCAGCATCATTTCTGTAACGTAGTCTCTGCGAAAATAGGAGTCTGGTGTCATGCTGACGTGAGGCCCTGTGTTCTCATCTCCCCAAAGATGAGCTGGCTTCCCTGATGCAATTTCCTCATCTTTTAGTAAATTGCTTGACATTACATTTCTGAGACAGCAGGGCTCAATGAGAGTTTATCGTTGCAGCCCTACAGCTTGCAAAGGCCCAGTTAATAGGGTGATAATGTCACACAGCATTGAGTCTTCCCTCTACTTCTCTGGGGCCACTTTGAGAGCAGTGCAGCATCTCCAAGGGAAGGATGGATGGGGGAAGTTCTTTCAGCTTCTTCTGACGTCCTCACTATAGTTGACTTTTGGATTAGAGAAGCCTTTAGAAATCATCTAATTCAATTCTTTTGATACTGTCCTGTGGGTTTTTTAGGCTTCCAAAGACCCCTTTCCATAACAGTTGCTGCTTTAGGAGAAGAAGAACTAACTACCTGAACAGGCAGAGCTTGAGCATCCTACCTCGGGCTCAATCATAGTGAGTTCTGTGACATCTTTGGAACACTGAAGAACAAGTTTATTTTATTCTTCAATAGAAGCTGACAGCAATTCAGCATACAGAGGCTTCAAGTGAGATATTTGTGCATTTATTTGTTCACTCAGCACATTTCCAGACACTATGCTGTGGTGCTGGGGATACAGCAATGAACAAAAGGAAGCTCCTGCCATCAAGTAGCTTATGTTCTAGTAGGAGGAGACAAACAATAAAATGTCTCCGATTTAGTGCCTCTCCAAAGAGATGACATGTGAACAGAGACTGGAAGTGAAGGTTGATAAAAGGTGGAAGAACGTTCCAAGCAGAGGGAATAGCTGTGCAGTCTCTGAAGTGAGAAGCCAGAGTAGCTAGAGAGTTAGGAACCAGTGTGGAGAGAAGAGAGGAGAGAAGAGTCAGTGTGGAGAGAAGAGAGGTGTAGGGTCTAGATTACTAGGACCTTAGAGACCACGGGAAGGACTTCAGATTCTTATTCTGAGGGACACTGGAGGAGTGAGAGCAGATTGGGGGACCATTCTGGCTACTAGGTAGAGAACAGATTTTTCGGAGCAAGAGTGGAAGCTGGAAGCAGAGACCAGTAAGGAGGCTCTTAAAAAGAATCCAGGCAACAAAGAGAGGGGAAAGATTACAAAAGATCATCCTGCCTTTTGTAAGCTAACAATGTAGGCATCTGCGAGAACACGATTCCTGCTACTGTGTGTCTGCTGGTTCCGACTGTATATAATTTGTGGTTTTCATATAATTAAAGTGTTATCTTGATGGATTTGACTACTTCCCCTTGGAGAGGGGCTTGTCACTTTTGCATTCCTGTCACCACAGTTTTGCCAGTACCTGATGTGTGTTCCCCAGACCAAAAATTGAAACAGCTTCGGAGGATCTAAAGCTTAAACTGGGTCTTTTGGATCTTGACCTCCAGGGAGATGAGATGTTCTCATCTGGGCATGAAATAAGTTAGGGGCCTTACAGGAGCTAGAGAGGAGTCGAGGGAGAAGAGACCAAGATGTGGCCTGGAAAACTGATGCCAGCTTGTTGGCTGAGGGCCAGAGGTCTGTCCTTGGAAACTTAACTGTTCCATTAGTTAGGAGCATGTACAAGAATACCACCTAAAGTGTCTTTTCAAAAAGCAGGGGTTGTTTTTGACAAGAGTTTTGAATTGGATAGTTGCTGGCATCAGTTCAGCTGCTAAATACTGCTCTCAAGTATCAGGCTTTTTATTCTTTCTCTCCCCTCTTCCTTGGTTGGCTTTTGTTTTCATGGCCGCAAATCATCTGCCCTCGCTCCTGGCATTAAACCTTCATTCAAGGCAGGAATGAGAGGAAAAGGAAGAAAAGGGACGGTGCCAACTAGATCTGTCTCTTTTTATCAAGAAAGCAAAAACTTTCTCAGAACCCCGTCCTCCTCCTCACCCCAGCAGCCTTCCACTTGGCCAGAATTTCTCTAGCTGAAAGAGAGAATAGAAAATGAGTGTTTATCTTTGCAACCTTTCTTGTAAATACAGACGAGGGAGAAAGGGTTAGAGCATCACTGTCTATTGGAACTATAATGCAAGCCGTGTATGTACTTTTAACTGTTCTAGTAGCCACATTTAAAAAGAGATAAAAAAAAGACCTAGGTGAAATAAATGTTTTAAAATATGTTTTATTTTAGATAATATATCTAAAACCATTTCAGCATGTGATCAATATAAAAACCATTAATGAGCTACTCTTTTTTTTTTTTTTTTTGGTACGAAGTCTTCAAAATCTGATATATATTTGACATGAACAGCACACCTCAATTCGGACCAGCCACATGGCAAGTGCTCAGTAGACAAGTGTGACTAGCGGCTACTGTATTAGACAGCACAGGCATAGACAGTGTGCTGAGTGAGCAAACCAACAGTGTCTTGCCATACTCTTTCATTCCTCCTAGTATTTTCTGTAATGGTTTTCCTTTTTATTCTCCTAGTTGAACGCCACCTCATCTCAGCCTGCCAAAGAGAAGAAGTGGGGTTTTGGGGTTGCGCTTAAGTAATACAAGGGGAAGGAGAAGGAGATAGAATTCAAAGTTTGAGAACCCTGGGATGGCACCATGGACGGATGAGAGGAAAGGGACAGCGAGAGGTAGACTGAATGCTGTCGCGACAAAGAGTAAAATTCTTGTCAAAATCAAAATACAACTATTTTTTCCCGCTTACAGAAGTAAAAGTTTTATAGACTGTGAGGAAAACAAAAGTGCCAAAAATAAAAGGTACTATATTGCTAAAGATATCCCTGTTAATGTCTTATTTTATTAATTTTATACTTATGTCTATACATATTTATACATATATATGTATTTTGAAATGAAAACCTGTGTAACTTTTTTCATTGACTTAAAATACATATCACATAAAATTTACCATCTTAACCATGTTTAAGTGCACAGTTCGGTGGCATTGAGTAACATTTTACAACCTTCTTTTCACTTTCAAATATATTATGAACCTTTTTCCATGTCGTTAATCTTTTTAATAAGATATTTAATCATTGTGATTGTATAATATCCTATTGTTTAGGTGTACTATACCTTAATTCAACCAGCTCCCTCTTGGTGGACATTTAAGTTGTAATCAAGACTTGCCTGTTATAGCCAATGGTTCTGACATCCGTACATAAATCTTAGTGCTCGTTTCTGATTTGCTGGCAGACAGTTACGAATATTTTAAGGCAATTAATGCATGTCATCACCTTCTCAAGACTTGGTACTCATTGGGACTACTGACAACATTGAAGGAGAGTGCTTGTTTTATGAGGAAGAACTTTATAACAGGGCTGCCAAAGAAAAATGGGAGGCAGCGAGCTCTCTGGCATGAGGATTTGTTGGAGTGTAGGCTAAAGTCATGGTCTTGACTCCCTTCCCTTCATACTGAGCATCCATTTTGATGGCTTCTAAAAGGAATGAGTCCCTTTCTCTTGCTCCCTAGTTGGACATCACAGAGCTAGATTTTTTGGTGGAGGAAATATACTAGAAAGAAATATTGCACTGGGGTCACCGCTGGGGTAAATGACCTTTAAGGTTTCTTCCATCTTAATGATCTATGTATGATGCTTATATTTTTGTCTTTTCCATTGTTCCTTCTTCCTTCCTGATACTCCAAGATTCCTTCGTTTATCATTTCCTTTCTACTTGAAGAACTTCCTTTAGCCAGTCTGTAAGGGTAGGTCTGCTTGCGTCAAATTCTTTTTGCTTTCCTTTGTCTGAAAATGCCTTTATTTCCCCTTTATTCACAAAGGATAATTTTGCTAGACGAGAATTCACAGTTGACAGTTCTTTGAGCACTTAAAAAATGTCATGCCACTTCCAGCCGGCCTCCATGGATTTAGATGAGAAATCTGTCATTGGAATTGGTGTTCCTCTATAAGTAATGCATTATTCCTCCTTGGCTGCTTTCAGAATTTTTTATTTGTCTTTAGTTTTTAGAAGTTTAATTATCCTGTGTCTCAGTGTGAATTTCTTTAGATTCATTCTCTTCGGGGTTTGCTCAGCTTGAATCTGTAGGTCTGTGTTTCTGAATTTTGGAAAGTTTTCAGCTATTATTTTTTTTAACACTCTTTTGGCCCCCCTCCTCCTTTTCTCCTCCTGGGACTCCGATGATGAATGCTGGCTTTTCGTTCTTGTTCCACCAGCCCCTGAGGCTCTGTCAGTCTGTTTTCTTCCTGTTGTTCAGTTATTTAAAATCTATTGGTCTGTCCTCAAGTTCATTGATTCTATCCTTTCATCTCCCTTTTAATACTGAGACCATCCAGTGAGATTTTTATTTTTGTTGTTGTATTTTTCAGTTTTGCCATTTTCACTGGTTTTTAAAAATTATTTCTTGCAGAGATTTTCTATTTGTTCATTTGTTTCAAGAGAATTTGTAATTGGCTGTTGGAGCATTTTTATGACAAGTGCTTCAAAATCCTTGTCAGACAATTTCAACATCAGATTCATCTTGATTGGCATCAATATGGATTGATTGTCCTTTCTCATTCAAGTAGTGATTTTCTTGGTCCTTGGTATAATGTTCCCTGGACTTGTCATCCACTATATTAGGATAATTGGGGTCCTATTTAAATTTTTTATTTTAGCAGGCATTCACTGTGCTTAGGTTTAGTATATAGGTAGTGGCCTACTTTGGTAGGCTGTGGCTTCAGTGACAATTTAATTTTCAGAGCCTTTGCAATGTCATTTGGATCTGTTTGGTTTATCTGGTGCTGCTGGGCTTCTATAGGTCCCTGCTAAGGGAGAGGGAGGAAAGGGGCAGAAATTTTCCTAGACTGGGGCCCTTGGGTGTCTCTTAGTTGGAGAGGAGAATCTCATACCCATGGGGACAAAGTGGCTTCTTAGGCCAGGCACTCGCTGTAACAGAATCTCTCTTGTCAATGTCACGTGGTTACCCACCTCTCTGGGTGAGGGAATGGAGTTACTGGCTTCCTGGGCCAGGCTACTTGTGGTGTCACAGTCCTTCCTGCCAGTACCACCCACCACCCCATTGTTTCTTGGTGGGGGATGGAAGTCTCAGGCCCAGTGGAGAAGCAGAGCATGTCCCCCGCCTGCACTTTTTTCCTCAGCAGGGCTCCCATTCTATCCCCCTTGTCAGTACTGCCCAGCTCACCCAGTATTGGAAGGATTCTTGTTAGATCTGGGGGAAGAATGACCCTACCTAGGCCACCTTCTGTTGCTTGGTTGGGGGTCAGAAGTGCTGGGCCTAGGTCACCTTCCATTTGGTGGGGGGGTGTCAAACAAGAACTCTTCAGTTACTGTTTGTAAGAGTACCCTGGCCTCCTCCCCCCTTTCCTTCTTCCCTTGCCCTTGTGCAGCAATTGCTTATCGAATGATCCTCACAGTCGACTTGATGTTGTGCCTAGCACTTCACCTCTCTCCAAAGTACTCTGAAATTGTACACTTGTATAATGACTTGGGAAGCCAGGCCTCGCTAGTCTTTTCACAACACATGGATGATGATTGTGTCATGTTCACTCAGAAGCCTGTATTTGATGGCTAGGCAGGTCCCACTTAGAAAGAGGAAAAGAAAGAAAGCAGGAAAAAAAAAATTTTTTTAAACAGCTCTTCCTCATTGTTCCACAGGTTCACAAAAGTTTGGGGCTGCTCTCTGAGTAGAATTTCCTTTTCCTCCCTAGAGTGAATATTTCATAAGGGCCAAGAGGTTTAACATACTCTAAATTCTTATGGAAACGAATATGAATATAACAGACAAGATCTTGGCAATTTCCTGACATCATTTTTGTCATATTTTTATTTCAAATAAAAGGTCTGGCTGTCCATTATCAACACAGATCCTCCTTTCTTTAAAATATGTACTCATAAAGTAAGCTTTTGTTTTTGATTTTGTTAAAGAAAAAGCTGTGACAAAATAGGCATCCTCTGCCCAGCGCATCCTTCTTTATCTGTCTCTGTGGATCCTACCCTTCGAGTCCAGCTCGCTGTTTACTGCTCCCCTGAAGCCTTCCTCACTGCTCCTGCCCAGTGTTCTCACACTCCTCTGAAGCTCTTACTGTAATAGCTAAGCCATGCCGTTACTTATGTTTTGCTCTCTCTCCTGTAAGGGTGTTTGACTCTTGCTTAGTGTTCTATTTAATCCCATTTATAATAAAGTGCAAAATCTTTTCATGCTCCATAAAGGGCTACATGATCCTGCTACCCTACAGTCTCCTCCTCCCTCCCTTCCTTCCTCTGCCTCAGCCACACTGCCCTTCCTGATTCTTGAGATGTCAAACACAGACCGTGCTGAATCCTCAGCGCCTAGAACCATGCCTGGTACAAGAGACACTCAATGAATAGCTATTAAATTAATTAACTAATGGACTCAAATATCTCGTCATCAAAAATGTAGTCTGTCTTTATTTTAAAACTTTGGAATTATGAAAATGTAGAAAAAATTTTATATAATTCCACATTTAGAGGCAAAACATGATTTACTCTTTTAAAACAAATACTTCTTCCCAGAGCTTTTACTACTTATGGTATTTTGGTTGGTTTGTTTTAGATAGTCATGGTCACAATATGTCTTGTGTAGAATTTTTGATCTTTTCATGTGTGTATGTCTTGCTTTTTCTAACTGTCATGTGTGTTTATTTGTACTGCCTGTTATCCCAAATAGGATTTGAGGCCCTCTGAGATATATAAGTACAATATTTCTTTTTATTGTGTGCAGCATACAAGCTGATGCCTTACTCCTACTAAATGCTTATGGAGTGAATGAACAAGTCTGGGAAGCTTGCTTTCCAGTGGAGGTGAATGAGTGATTGTAGCTAATTCTAGGAAGCAGCCAGTTCCTCCCAGCTGTGCCCAGAGCATAGTGCCTTTGAAGCTGACTTCTATTTCTGCTCATTTGTTTGTACCCATCTGTTTTTTCTCTCCTTTCTGGAGAACATGTTTGCAGGCCTGGTCACAAGGAGTGGCTTCTCTCTAGACCAGATTAGACTCATTCCATCCCACCACTGTGTATTACCGAAGACTCTGTTTGCATGCGAAGAATGTAGAGCCCCAGCCCAGCAACTGGGACACATCCGCATCTCCTTCCCTTCCAACCTCTAGAGGCATATACTCCCGAAAGGCCACCCCACCAAGCTCTAGGATTCTTTGGCTGGGAGGTTACCAAAAGGGTGATATTTACATAGGTTTCTCAGAAGCCAGAGCCCTAAAATAGTACTATAGTTACTGGCATAAATGATTACACCACACTCCCTCCTGCCACAAGATCATTACACAAGTTGTTCGATACACACACACACACATACACACACAAACACACCTGCTTCAACCTACTCCCTGATACTACTTCCTTAGGAAAGCCTTCCCCACTCCCTGGGTTTCATCATGTGACCTATTAAATGGTCTTGTAGCAAAACACTGTATGTCCTTCCTTTCTTGCAGTCATCATAATGTAGGGAGAGGGCAAAGAACTAAATGTTAAATCAAGTTATATTCAGAGACTGCAATGTGCTGATCAACCCTATGGTCAAACCATGAAGAAACCTACAGAATGAAGAAAGATTTCTGCTGAGATTACTAACAAACCATGTACCCATACCGAGAAGGGAAAACAGGAAAATGGAGTCTTTAAGTCTCGCCCTACACAAAATAAACACAATCATTCATTCCCTATTGCTAAAACCATGGGAAACCTATGGATCAAAACAAAGGCTAGCACGCCTTTGTCACTACATACCCTATCTTTCACAGTGTATACCCATTGCACCAAAGGATTTAAATCTCCACTCAAGGAGATTTGCCCTGTCCTGCATCAATCATAGTTTATAGTTAAGCATTTTTGTGTGTCTTTGTCCCCCCATTAGACTGTAAGCTCAGTGAGAGTAGGAACCGTGTCTGCTTTTGTTCATTGTGTCTCCAGTGCTTAGCACAGTGCCCAGAACATAACATAACTGAGCTCAATAAATAGATTTTGAATGACTGAATGATGAACAAATAATGGACATTTAATTTGAAGGAGTAAAGAGTACTGGTTAAGAGAGGGAGCTTTGGAGTCAGATATCTAGAGTCGAACCCAGCTATGTGAACTTGGATTGTAATATAACCTCTCTGTGCAACCTATCCCTGTCTGTAAGATGGAACTGATAATGCCACCTATCTCGTAGGGTTGTTGCAAAGATCAAAAGAGGGACCCTGTGTAAAGGCTTCAAGTGAAGCCAGACTCATAGGAAAACCTCAGTATGTGTTAGCTATTATCATAACTACTATTTACTACTCTTTCGGCCAACGGAAGTAGTGCTGTCATGAAAATTTTTTTTACATATATCTCGGTACATTTTGAATGAGTATTTCAATAGGTAAGATTCCTAGAAGTTGAATTGTTACATTAGAAAGTTAATTTGTTTGGAATTAATATTTGTGTATAGAGTAAGGGAGAGATCTAATTTGCAGCTGTCCAAATGGAGAGTTGCAGGAGGCCGATGCCCCTCTTACTTTCTGGGTCAGTAGAAATTAGACATTCAGTCTGGAGTCAGTGAGGGTAAGCATTTAGCTCAGGTAAAGGATGCCTTGATGGAAAGTTTTCACTCCTCCCTGTGTCCCTCCTTATCCCTCTGGGGCTCACCTGGGGTTGCAGAGATTAGCATTAGGGAAATCTGTATCCCCTCTGCTCAAGTTTCTATTCCCAATACTGTGGGAAGTCATGTCATTAAAAGGATAGTTCCCAGCCTTGCCCTACGCAATTTAACTACTCTGTAATTGCCGATCTATACTTGATGTCTAGGTATCTTAGTGTCTAAATTTTTGTTATCAGATTAGCTGTGTCTTAGAACTAAGACTTTTTAATTTAACATAAGGACTTTCCATGCAATGGAGAAGATTTCCAGCCTAGGGCCTCCCCAGCAGTAGGCCAGGTGATGGCCTCTCACACTGGCCAGTTGTTCCCACACCATTTACAAGTTTCTTATGAATATGAGGATCTACTTCTGAATTCTTATGTTCCTCTAATTCTGTAGCTGTTCCTTCATTTCACCCCCATAGTTCTTGCTTTTTCAAAAAATTCTTGGCTATAGTGTCTCCAAGCTGTCCAAACTGGGCCCCTATCCTCTGTAAAAGTATCTGTGTACATGCATGAACACACATACTCACACATGTACACATTCATATGCACATGTGCTTCTACTGGAATTTTCATTGCAATTATATAGAACCTATGGAATTTGGAGGAAATTGATTTTTTTTCAATACTGTCTTTTCATCCTGGAACATGGAATATTGTTCCTTTCATTCAAGTATGTTCTTCAGTCAAATTTTATAGTTCCTGTATATAGGTCTCATACATTTTGTATTCCTCGTTGCCATCATCAATAGGGCTTTATTTATTATATTTTTTCAGTTGGTTATTACTAGATATAGGAACAACATCCTATACTTTTGCTACTTACAGTGAGAGGTGAACTGAGGACTTTCCAGACAGATGGCTAAACTGATTTTAGTTGCCATGTTACAGGGAGAGTGCTAAATCAGACACTGTCAATAACTCCGGGCAGGAATTAGAATAACCTAGGCGTTGTTTTCAGAGCGTGGAGTACACAATTGGCTGATAAGATCTTTACTTCACTTGGTTACTATACAGCATTGAATACAGATTTAGCTTTTACTGCATAACTATTATTCCTGAGAAATTCCAGTTAGCTTACAGAATAATTTAAAATAGCCTAGGGAAGGTGACATTGAAGTATCTTTTTAGATGATCCACTTTTATCTGTTTTTGAAGGTTTGGTTTTTCTTAGAGTGCCTTCCTTACAGCATGTATTACCAGTTTTGCACTGATGATAAGGTTCACCTAGAGGTTTGTAGTTACTCAAACTATCTTTTAACCTTCAGTCTTCAATCTTTATTAACAAGATAAGATCCTGTACTACTTACTTACATGGTTGTTTGTTTGCTTATCAATTTATAATATAGCCATATATATAACTGACATACCATACAATTCATCCAGTTAAAGTGTACAGTTCAGTTGGGCCTGGTTAGTACTTGGATGGGAGACCACCTAGGAATACCAGGTGCTGTAGGCATTAAAAAAAAAAAGTGTACAATTCAATTGTGTGTTTTTTTTAAGTACATTCACAGAGTTGAGCAACACACAATCAATCAATCTGAGAACATTTGCATCATGCTAAAAAGAAATCCTGTACACATTAGCAGTCGCTCCCATTTCCCTGCAAACCTCCTCAGCCCCAGGCAACAACTAATCTACTTTCTGTCTTTGTAGATTTGTCTATTCTGCACTTTTCATGTAAAAGGAATCATGCAATCTGTGGTCTTTTGTGACTGGCTTCTTCCACTTCGTATAATGTTTTCGAGGTTCATTCAAGTTTTAGCATCTATCAGTACTTCATTCCTTTTTATACCACATTTTATTTAGTCATTCATGAGTTCATGGACATCGGGATTATTTCTATTTTTTGGCTATGATGAATAATGCTACTATGAATATTCATGTACAAGTTTTTATGTGGACATAGGTTCTCATTTCTCTTGGGCATATACTTAGAAGTGGAATTGCTGGATCATATATATGATAACTCTAGGTTCAACCTTTTGAGGAACTGCCAAACTGTTTTCCAAAGCAACTGCACCATTTCACATCCCACCATCATTGTCTGAGGGCTTCAATTTCTCCACCCTGGCCATCACTTGGTGTCTTTTTTTTTTTTTTTTATAGCCATCCTATAATGGTGGGTGTAAAGTGGTATCTCATTATATTTTGATTTGCATTTCCTTGATGTTTAAACCTGTTCTGCTTCTTGGATCTGATATTTAAATGCCCTCTCTTGCCTCTCCTCAGGGCTACCCTGGCTATATTGGTGATGTGATTTTATACTTATTTTTTTCCCCTGTAGATTCCAGAAACACACACAACTCCACAATATGCTATTTGACCTTTGATATCCTGGCAGAAGGGTCAGGACTTGAACAGAACCTCAAGGTGTACTTAAGATAAAGATTGCTAAACCTGGGTAAAAGGGCCTATAGCATTCAGGCGTCTAGAGAATAACCTATAAGGGGAAAAAAAGAGAAAACAAATAATGAGTTAAGAAAAGGTGAGAGAGAAGTGGGAGAAAAAGTCAATACTTTTTGTCAGTGTGGGGCCTTTAAAACCCGAGTGTGAGGAGAACTGGAGACTTTGCTATGGCAAGTAATAAAATAAAATAACTACCTTTAATTCCATGCTTGCTATGTGAAAGACATAAGGTTAAGTGTGTCATATGAAATATTACATTTACTTCTCATAGCCCCTTCCCCCATTTTACAGGTGAGGAAAACGAGGCTCAGAGAGATTATATAACCTGTCCAAAGTCTATAGGTGGCCTTTTAAAGCAAGGCTTTCTAGATGTCAACCACTCAGAACTCTGGTTGTTTCTGCAAAATAATGGACTATAGAAGGAATATTCTAATTTGTGTAGAAACAGAATTTGGGTGGACCTAAGAAAGAAATAAGATTTTTTAGTAAAGTGCCAGGAGAAAAACTCAGATTAGGCAAGGCTAGACTCAGATAACTATATCAAAGAATTAAGACCAAGGAATCTCTAAAAAAAAAAAATTTAAAAGCTAGGTTTTATAAGCCTGAAAGACTTAAATGGTCTTTATAATTGTATAGGAAAATCAGTTACCTACTTATGCATGTAAGTATGTACAAAACTGTGGGTGAGCAGCATTCTTGCTGTGCCCTTTGTCACCCGAAAAGCTTTCCTATCTGTAGTTGAGTAGGGTTGTTGCTTTCAAGATTGGTGATGTTACATTTTCCTGGGAGGAATTAGTATTCCAGAAGGATTAATAAGAAAAAACTATGTGGCCAACGTTAAAGCTCTGAGACAGAAGTTAGTCCGTCAGATGATGGAATATTGACAGTGAAGGGTTTGTCAAGCCTCATTTTTCTACCAGCTCATGATATTATAAGGTGTGGCAGCAACAAAAACTATGACTTGTAGCACAAAAAGGCCATCACACGCCCCCACCCCCATTTCTCAGAAAAGCATGGCTTAGCACTCTGAGGCCTTGACAGTTTTCAGAGCAGAAGACACATTGTTGGTCCTAATAGCTCCTCTCTGAGACACACCTTTATGACTTGGACCTCTGGAGCCAGGGCCTGGCTGGGAGAATGAGCAGATTTCTGAACTGGACAGCTTGGGGATAATAGAGACCAAAAGGCTGTGGTGCATCACTCTTGACTCATCACATGTTAATTGGAGCTACTTGGGATTCTGGCCAGGGGTGGAAGACTCGCCCTGCACCTCCTTTTCAGGCTTTGAGACCCATCAGCCTTTGTTTCTTCTGTTGGGATGTGTCTCAGAAAAGTCTCAAAGCATTCCAGTATAGAGCAATCATAGAGTCATAGACCGTCAGAACGACTGGGCACTTAGAGACCATGCAGTCATCAACAAGTCTCTCGTTAAACCCTTGAAGGTGAGCGGCTTGGCTTTAGGAATGCACAGAGCTAGTAAGACAGAGTCATGAAATAAGTGTAGCTGTAGAAGGACATCTTACTTGCACTCTGCCTTTTTTCTGAGAAGCTCTAGGCTTTTTTTTTTTTTTCTCTAAAACATCTAATGTTATATCTTCATGTGACAGATTAGAGGATGGAGAGGAGTACAGAGAGGCCATGCAGATTTAGATTTTGAGTGAATCTTCACTCTACCTCCACCTGAGGGAAGATGTGTCAGAGGACCCCATGACTACCCCCAAGTTCAGTAATTTGCTGGAAGCGATGCAGGACAGGGCAAATTCCCCTGAGTAAAGGGGAGACCAAGCCCTGCACTGAGAGAAGAAGAGGGTTCTTTGGCAGATAGTGTAGAAAGAATTCAACATACACGCCAAAGTCAGAGTCAAAAGGAAAGTTTGCTGGGGGAGAGGTAACACTAGAACCTAAGAGAGACTCAGAGGGACAGAGACAACAAAGACAGGACAGTGAGAGAGACAGAGTAAAGGCACTGAGAGGGACCCCTGGAGTTCTGGGACTTTAATTTATATATCATTCTTTAGTTCCTGTGAGTTACAGTTTAAAGACTTTGTTTACCCATTTCCTTTGTATGGACATACAGTGAGGAAGGAGAAGGGGAAGAGTATGTAGTGTGAAAAGGCCTGTTGGCAGTGCCCAGCCTTTAATCCAAAGGTTCTTTCTGGTTTTAGCCATAGGGAATGAATGATTTTATTTTCTGCAGGGTGCCACTTAAAGACTGTTTTTCCTGTTTCCCCTTTACAGGTGTGGAGAATGGGTTGTTGGCAATCCCAGCAGAAATCTTCCTTTGTTCTGCAGGTGTCCTTGTGGTCTGGCTGCAGAACTGATCAACATATTGCAGTCTCTGAATGTAACTTGATTTAACATTTTAGTTCTCTTGCCTTCTCCCTGCATTAGAAGGACTCACAGGACTCAGCGTGTAGTTGTACTCATGGCTAAGATCTATGACAGGGCAAGAATACAAAGCAGAACCAACGTAGGTGTTAACCTAAAATAAAAGGCCAAAGTAAGAGGCAACGAGTGTTTATTTGAGATCCAAAAGAATAGCTATTCTGGAAGCACTGATTCAGGCAGAAACCCAAATAGTGTTTTGATTAGTAGGTGAAGGCAAGTGGTATTTATGAGAAAAGGAAGGGGAATAATTACATGAATAGAAGGAAAGAATTTCTATGAGTGTGAATGAGCTAAGGAAGGAATTTCTATAGGTGCAGATAGGCTAACACAGTGATGCTAATTCTAAAGAATGTCTCTTTTTCAGTTTGGTAGTCAAACAATTGTTTGAAATACGATGCTGTTTTTGGCCCAGTCCAAAAGTTATTTTGGCAGTTTTTGGCAGTTCCTCTGGAGTGACAGCTCCAACTGAAGTGGCTCCATTTCTATTATTTTTTACAAAGAGAAAAGGTACAGGGGATGAAGTCCAGAGGAAACCAGGAGCAAGTTTCCAAGAGTCCTCTCCCAGTAGAGTCACACAGGGTATGTTTAATTGCTCCAGCAACAAATTGTGACAACACATGTCAAATTCTGTCAGCCAGGAAACTCATTAGACACTTAAGTACCTAAGGTTTTTATTAGGAATTGGTCGCATAGACATCTTCTCCCTAGAGCTACCAAAATTCCAGACTTCCAGAAGGGAAACAGGTGTTCAGCATAAACGAAATTGTTTTCACCGTCTAAGCACAGTGGGCCACCTTTATCATCCAGGGAAAGTTTCCTATCAGAGCAGGGAACCGTTTGAGTGTCGAGTTCCAGAATTCTGCCAAGGGCCAATCTTGCGGAGCAAATCTTTCTAAAAATAAGCAGTCTCAGGCTTGCTGTGTTAACTCTTTTCTGCCCAGAAAGGAAATCGCATGTCAGTATTCTGTTAGAACTATTGTGTTGCTACGAATGAGGTCAATGTGATTATTTATCACCATAATTCCGAGACTCACAGGTCCTAAGATACCTCCAGCCCAGTAGATCCCAAACTGAACTCATTATCGCCCCCTCCGCCGGATCTCCACCACTGAAATTCCGCCTCTATTTCTGGCATACTTCCTATTAGTGAAGAGCTCCCCCATCTGTCTTATCACCAAAGTTATTCGTAACTTCAACCTCCGTTCTACTCTCCACAACCAATGAGTTGCCAAGTCCTATAGTCTTTACTGCTCAGGTATCTCTCAAGCATCATCTTTATCCCCGCTGTCACTTCCTTTGCTCAATTTTAATCATCTTCTAGGACAGTCGGTTTATACTAGGTCTTTCTCTATAACCAGGCTTTTTTTTTCCCCCACCTTCTGTCCATTATGCACTGCTGCTGGAGTTCTTTTCAGTTTTTCTTTTCTTAACAATTTTTTTTCTACTTTTTGTTTTGAAGCAGTTTAAGACTCACTAATCAATTTTTTATTTGAAAAAGTAACACAAGCACATAGTAAAAATTCGAATAGTACTGAAGAGTAAGCAATGAAAAATAAGTTCTCTCACTTCGAATTTTCAGTGCCCTTCCCCAGAGATACAACTGTTTGTTGTATACCCTTCCAGAATGTTCCTCTGCCTGTACAAACACACATGTGTAGGGATATGCAGAAAACACAGGCTTTCAACACCTCCAACACAAATGGGAATCCCCCATACACATGGGCCCACACTTAGCTCTTTTCCATTAATATGGTACCTCAGGGAGCTTCCCTTGTCTGGGCATGCTGAGGTGTCCGTATTGTTTTTAAAGCACTAGAATATTCTATTACCTGAGTGCAATTTATTTCACCAGTTTTCTCTTGATGAAAAAGTTATTTCTAGGATATTGCTATTCTGAAGAGTTATCTTTGAAGACAGATCTGATGGTGCCCTTGCCTGGCTCAGGCATCTTAAATGACTTCCAATGTGTACAGCTATGCCTCCAGCTGGGAATCAGGATGGAAACAGGTCTGCCTGGGGTTCCCTGTAGAAAAATGATCATTGAACTTGTGAGTGATTAACATTTTTTTATGTTAAAACAACATAATTCTATCATGATATAAAATAGAAAATTCTCATGAATTTTTCAGATAGTGATAGAAGACTTCAAAAGAAATTCATGAAGGTTTCTTCAAGCCACACTCCCAGATTCCCCTAAAAGCTCATGTTCCCTCCTTGCCTAAAGGACATTAGGGGAAAGATCTGAGGACCCAAGTCCACAGGACTTAGTCAGAACTTCCTGGCATAAGTTTGAGAATTCTCATCATTTTTAACTCTGGTCGCAATCTATCTGTCCAACCTTACCTGCTATTTCTACCCTCATGTACTCTGTGTTTTATACATATGGAATGACTTGCTGTTCCCCATTGCCTTTGCCCAGAAGGTTTCTCTCCTTCTCATCTGGTATACTATTCATCCCTAGAGAAAAAGTACACCCTAGAGCTAAAAAACATAGACTCTGGAACCAGACCACTTGCGTTTAAATCCTGACTGTGCCACATTTCTAGCCGTATGATCTTGGGCGAGTTACTAAGCTCTCTGAGCTTCACTGACCTTATTTGTAAAGGTATCTGGTAAGATTACTGTGAGATTTAAGTGGGTTAATATATGTAAAATGCTTACAACGGTACTTGGTACATGCCAAGCACTATATAAAGGTATTGTTATTAATATTATTATTTTTTATTATTCAAGTTCCAGTTTCCATATTCTCCCGGGTCCCTTCTTCCTAGATACTTAGCACATTATTCTGTACTTACTTTCTCTGCCTTTTCTGCAGTACTCTTGTGGAGAGAGGGGACCCTGCCTTATTTGTCTTCATATCTCCTGTGTTCAACCCATAGTAGATGATCTGGTGATGTTGAATAGATGTTCACTGAACAAGGTGATAATTATAATAATATATGAGGCTTGAATTCTTATATCTGTCCTTATTTCCTTGTCCTGTCTATTTGTTTGTGTGGTGCATTCGTTTAACCCTATTCTCAACAGTGTTTGTAAGTGAAAACTTCTCTGCAGAAACCATTTATAGTAAACCAGTGATTGGCCTCTCCTCTCCTAGGGCTGACCAGCCTGGGGCTTGGGAATGCCACCATGATGGTGCCAGTTAATTGCCGTCTGTGGTCTCAGACTTGTACTTCTCTCCTAAAACCCTTATCAAAGAATAACTGTGCCACCTCATTTACCCACTCAGTAAGGATTTATTGAGTTTTTGCGACATGCACTGACCCTGGCCATGGAACAAACAGGGTTATTTGCATCAAGCAATCAACTGGGAACTCAGAACAGAGGTCGTCTAGATGTGGAGAGAGTGGGGGGCCCTCTGCTGGCTGCACAGGGATCTTGGAAAATGAGACCTGTTTCTCGGGTCCAGACTTCCCGATGTAGAGGTAGATAGTGGGGAGACTGAAGTCTAGGGAGTGGTAATTAAAAAAAATTTTTAAGTTCAAACAGCTAGTTGGAACCAGACTGGAAGCAGTATTTTTCCACTGCATCCCACTGCCTCTGAAGCTCAAGTGTCTAAATCAAAGGAACACAAACAGACGAGTACAACCTGGGAAGAATTTATTTCATGTAGCAGCCTTGGAGTTCTTAAACTTCTTCAGGGCAGTCATACATTAGGTATCTTTCTTACTTCCATTTTCCTATCTATGATCTCAGATTGTGTGTGTGTGTATACCTATATACACACACACACACACACACACACGTGATCTGAGAGAGATATGTATTTATTATATATATCTTATTATTGCTTCCATCTTTGACCATTCTCGGTGAAGATAGATGTGGCCTAAAATGTACTGCAGTCAAATCAGGGCACACTTTAGAAGCCAGCTGTGGTTTGCCAACCTGACAATTGCTGTGGGAAGAAAGTGACACAGCGAGAGTAGTGCCTTCAGAATGCGAGTGAGTTTGCGGTACTGTGGTTGCTGGTGTTCATGTAAATAGTAAGCAAACAGGAATGTAAAGTACATACTGCAGATTAGACTGAAGTAGGCCACCCACTCTTGCTTGAGGCTCCTCACCAGCCACCCAGCCTGCTCATCCGGGGCCAAAGTACACTCTCTGAGGCACCAGGTGCTTACTGCCAGGTAACTAACATCAATTTCCCCAAAACAGTGCTGCTCACCTCTTTCACTAATCCCTCTCTACTTTCTGAGTGAAGTCCACACCCCTACCATGAACCCCTCTGGTGTTCTGTCACCCAGAACAGGCTGGCACTTTAGCCTGTCTTTCTCATTTTTTCTTCCGATCTCCCTCTGTCCTCGCTCTTGCTTTGCTAAGAACATGCCCCATGCTTTGCTTATCCTGGCATGTTTGCTTACACCTTTCTTGCCCTCGGCCTCTGCTTGTTGAAATTCTGACTTTTCCAAGGCCTGTGAACCAGTCAGGTTTGGGTTCAGCTGCATAAGAGAAAAGTTCTGCTACATTGGCTGCCTCAAACAGGGATTAATTTATCTTATGCAACAAGAAGTTCAGGGGCAGGCAGTCTAGGGCGGGTACAGTAGCTTCGTCATGGATTCCTTTCAGGAACTAAGCTCCTTCCATCTTCCCTACTCTACCTGCCTTCGGTACAGCTGCTGTCGTCTAAGCTTTACTCGAGGTCCAGGCAGGAAGAAAGAGGTAGCAATGATAGAAGTTGTTCTAGAAGAAACCTGCTTGTGTCTCATTGTCCGGAATGCAGTCACCTAGCCATCCCCAGCTGCCGGAGAGTCAGGGAATATTTTTTGCTTTCTAGCCTCTAAGGGCCAACTGGAAGAGAGCTGGAATGGGTGTCAAATGATTTAACTTGTTTTAAATATTACCTCCTCCCTGAAGCCTTTTTCCAGCAGCATCTTAAACTTCCTTTTCTTTAATCTAACATGTGTAACCCATTTTTAGAGCATTCGTATTTTGCCTTGTGTTATATACTTGTCTTATCTTTTCTCTAGGACTATAAACTTCTTAAGGATGGCAAATGCATCCTTCACAGCTTCTTTTCGTGATTCACAGATCGATTCGTGATTTCTGCCTCTTTCTCGTGTGTCTGTCCTCCTCTTTCCTGTTCCTAAAATGCACATAATAGACATTCCATAAGTAGGTGTTGATTTAAACTGATTCAGATTAAAAGAGAGCATAGTGTTGGATTTAGGTGTTGCATTTGGCTGTTGGATCAAGAGGTCTGACTTTGAATCCTGGTCTTACTGTGTAGCTTTGTATGAGCCACATGGCCTTCTTGCACCTCAATTTCCTTACCTGCATAATTAAGGGATTAAATTACATGGCTTCAGAGTTTTCTTCCAGCTTTAAGAACTTGAGAACTCTTATGAATAGAATTGATTAGTTCTCCTAGGACACTGCCAGGAAATAGAAGCCACTGAGGCTCAATGAGAATCAATAAAGCAGGGAGCTGAGCAGTCTAGCACCTCTCAGTGCACAGTGACTGGGCCCAGGCCAAGCCCAGAGGGATAAGAAGGTAAAAGGCAGTGAAAAAAGACTAAGCCAGAGCAGCATAGATCAGGAAGCTGGGGTAAGAGGTTGTCCTATTATAAGCAGGCAAAAGTAATCTGAGGATGTCATGTTTGAGAAGTGGGACCCTGCCAATCCCAAAATCTTTAACCCCTTCTGGACCTCAACCCCTGATGTCAAGAGGAGGGCTCTCATGAAGACCTCTTATAGGTTTGGGGAAGGAAGAGCCCCACACCTGGCATCATATGTCAACTGGAATAGGTCACCAGTGTGTCTGTCTAATATTCCTGTGTGGGATAGGGAAGCAAGACTTATGGGCTGAAGACCCAGCTCTGACCTTGTGTTTCTCCGAACAAGTGAACTGCCCTCTCTGGCCTTTAGATTCCTATATAAAAGACAGACACTGGGATATATCCCTAATTTTTAGATCTTTGGCACTGGAACAAAAAACAGATTAAAAGCTTGAATAGCCGTCCTCTTGTCAAGAAATACTTTATGATTTGTGGAGTCCCTGAGGCATCTCTGAAGACTCCAGTGGCCGTAAGAAAATCACTGGACTGGGTGACCTTTGAGCTCCCTCCCTGCTCACTGACACTCTGCTTCTTCTGGTTATGTTTACAGCTTTTTCCTTGCTTCACATTTTCTAACTACTGCAGTTTGACCCCAAGCACTGGCATATTTTTAAAAGAGATCATTGAGTTAAGCAGGTACCATCATGACTTGTGATTTCAAGCTGACATGTTCCACTTCTGTATATTGCTTCTTTCCGATCATTCCTCATTCTCTTCATTGAAGTTTGATTTGCCCTTCCCCACCCTAATTGTCTCTGTCCTTACCAGAGACAGTCTTTCATGAGATGTGATGACAAATTCGGCCATTCTTATCCCTTGTCTCCATGTTCACTTAGTCACGGGTAGGCAGTGAAGCTGATGCCCAAAAGAAATCTCACACCTACATGAGGCTGTTGATTCTACTCAGTGCCTCACCTCAGAGGTAGAAGTTGCTGACTTTAATATTTTATTTTTGTGGTCTCTTATGGGAAAAACCTTTTGAGGTTGGTTTCACAAGTGACCTGCTAGACCAGTTTCACTAGGGTTCTCCAAGCCAAAATTTGTGTTGTTCTTTCTCCTGTTTCAACTTATTAATAATAGTAACAATGACAATGACAATGATACTCAACATCTATAAATGATATCTTAATAGAGTGCCTATTAGGTGCCAGCCTAGGGCTAGATACTCCACATACACTATCTTTAATCTTCATAACTTTAGAAAGTAGATATTATTGTCTTCATTTTTCAGATCAATAAATCTCTTGGAAATTAAATCCTTTGCTCAAAGTTATCCAGCTACTAAGAAGCGGAGCCTAGATTCAAACCCACGTCCGTCTGATTCCGATTTTCATGTTCTTTCCACCTCCCTATAAAGAGATAGTATGACTTTTTTTGTGTGTTAAGAGTTTGTGATGATTTTGATAAGTAAAACAAAAAAGGAAGAGAGCAAGGGAAAAACTATTGATAATGTTAAAAGCATTACAGCATTACTTAGAAATTAAGTAAGAACAAATTATAAAGTCAAATCTTATTTCTGAAGGGAAACCACAGATGGACAGAGGTACAAACAAGTCTGTGTAACTTTGCGTGAGTCTTCGGGGCTCTCAGACTTTCAGGTCCTTTATCTATAATATAATCAAAACCCCTATAAGCAATGGGTCAATAGCTCACTTGGAAAACACAGTCATCTTCTCATCTTATATTTTTAAATGAACATAGAGTTGAGGATGCATAATTATAATTAGATTGAATTATATGTTAGATCCACAAAGTGCTTCACAGTTTGCAAAGTTCGCTTATATCCATGATCCCATTTAATCCTCTGGACAGCCCCCGTGAGGCAGGTGTTATCATAACCAGAACCTTTAGCTGACAACAGATCAATGAATTATTGATTGAACACCTACTATATGCCAGATTATTCTTGGATCTTGTGGGATACAGTGATGAATAAAATGGGGATCACATGCAATTTTTATTTTGTTTTATTTTTATTATTTTTCCCACAATTAATTTATCATGAGAAAAGATTATCCTTTCCCTCCACCCAAAAAAAGACAAGACAAAAAAAAAGTCAGAACAGGCCCCTTTAAGGAAATCAAAGTCTAGTGAAAGATATAGATGTGCACAATGAACCAGCATACATGGTAGATCATGGTAAGTTTTACCAAACAAGCATAAACAGATGAGGCAATTAATTTTGACTCTAGGAACAGGAGGCCTTTAAGTGCTCTGTGCATTAAGAATAATAATAATCTTTGTCCAGCCTGCCTCACAAAATGGCTATGAAATTTCAACAAAATGGATGAGTTTTCAAATCTTGTATATTTGTACATCCTGTAAAGGATTATTATAATTTCTGCCCATGTTTTCCAGTAGAGTTGGAAGTGTTGGTCGTTTCATTCCTTGAAACAGTAGTGCTGTGCCAGGGGTCATCTCAGGACTGTCCTTTCAACAATTTTGTGAACCCTTGAACTCGCATTGAGTGCGACGGCCCCAGTAGCCACCAAGTTCAGTTCTACTAATATATTGGTTCTTGCCCTCATTTCCTTTCGTTGTCCCTTTTTTCCCCATTTTCTTGGATTGTGCGATCTTCTTTCTTCCTATAAGTCTCTTTAATCCTTCTTGTCCTTTTTCCATCCTGTGTGGGTGTCCCCAAAACCACGCCCAGGTTCGAGACCTTGGCGTATAGTCGTACTCACAGCTATGATCTATTACAGTGAAAGGACACAAGGCAAGATCAGCAAAGGGAAAAGCACGTGGGGCAAAGAGCAAAGGAATCTGGGCTCAGGCTTTCAAGAGTGTTAACTGAGCCTCCCAGCAGAGTCACACAGGGCGCACTTATTTCTCCAGCAACAAACCGTGATGAAACTTGTGAAACGTTAGCTGCCAGGGAAACTCACTCAAGCCTAGGGGTCCAAAGTTTTATATCGTGGGTCATCACGTAAGCACCCTCTTCCTGCGTGTGTGTTATGTGCCCAGGAGTCGACTCCGACTCCTGGCCACCCCGTGAATGAGTGGTGTCCACAACATCCCGTTCTCAAAAGCTCTGCTCAGCCCCTGTAGACTCCTGCTTACAGGTTTTCTTAGTCAATCCATCTCATGTTCGGGATCCCTCTTTTCCTGCTGCCTTCTACTTTTTCCAGCATTTATTGCCTTTTCCAAAGAACCCTGCCTTCTCATGATGTGCCTGAAGTAGGATCATTTCACGTTCGTCATTTTTGCCTCCAACGATGTTTCGGCCTCAATTTGAATCGCCTTTTGCCTAGCCCGTATCAAAATTCCCAACTCCCATAAGGAAAGTGGATGTTCAGCATAAAACACATTGTTGGTACAAACAGCTAGCTTAGCACTGTCAGCCACTCATCATTTCAGGAATGGCGAGAACCCTTTCGAAATCCATGTTCCCAAATGCCAGCCAAAGGCCAAACTTGCCAGCAGGTCTTTCTAAAAGTGTCAGTCTCAGACCTGCTGCGTTCACTCTTTTCTGCACAGTCCACCCCCTCGGCCCTTGGCCAAGACACACTAGAGCGAAAGGAGCGCACGCAGTAGGGTGAGACCACCCTGCAGGACTGACCTTGGTCATGCCCTTTTGCGGTTCTGGACTTAGCCAGTTAAAACAAAGGCCAGTAACCATAAAGTTCTGTCTTAGAAAGCCAGGTGGTTTTCACCTTATGTTTTAGTGTGAGCCTTTTATACTGGCCTGAGGCGTTAGCTGAGGTACAGCATGTCTCTGGGCATTAAGTTGTAGCTGACTGATGGCTTCCTGGGTGAGAAGTGCAATCCTGAGGACACACGCAGGATCCCTGGAAACAAAGAGTTGACAGTTACTGAGACACTCTGAGCAGGACAGACATTAGACAGGCAGTACAGGTAACAGGCCCCCCAGTGTTCAATCCCATCATAGGGTGGGGACTCCCTCCACAGGCTTCCAGTTCCTTGCCGTTAATTCAGTTCAGTCCTTGCATTCGGAGGGACTGCCCGAGGCTGTCGGTTACAAACAGCTGGCTTGTCTGTGACACTAAGTTCATCCGCCTCCCAGTGTGGAGGCATCTGGTGGTGTTCTTTGTGGGAAGTGTAAGAGCTGGGCTCCTGCCTGCTGTCCTGTAGTCACAACTGTCAGGTGTGATCAGAGGCTCAGCGGTGGGTTTGAGTTGAAAGCTTCCCAGCAGCTTGGAAAGGCGGCTCAGCTGGGGAGTCTTCCTGAGACAAGGGGAAGAGGGGAAGCTTCCAGAGACAATTTTGAAAAACAGAGCATGAGTACCCCCACCCCCCCTTCCCCACTCCTCAGCCTCCCTAACTGCCAGGGTTTTTTGTTGTTCTCTTGTTTCAAACTCATTGTGTCCCATTTAGCAACCAGAGCTTTATCATTTAAAATCATCACCTATGGTCATTTAAAACTTTCACCCGGAAGTGTTGTAGGCACAAAAGTCAAGAGCCTTCTGACAAGAAGGCGTGTTTACACAACTGAACCAAAGATAACCATGTTCAGGAATGAGTTGGGATGAAATCCTAAATTTTTAATAACTTTCACAATGGGTTTACATACGCACTCCCCACCCCATCCCTTTCATCTGGTCTTTGATCCAGAGAGTAGCCTTTTCTGGAGCGGACTTCGTCTAATAACAAAACCGCCTCACAGGGTGTGTGCAGAAGAGTGGAGAGTTATTGAGCCACTGAAGCTACGCGCACGAGCAACGGCAGCGAAGATCTGATATGATTTAAGTCATTAGCTACTGAAAACTGCTTTTTAAAATCCAAAAGTGTGTTTTCGGCTGATGAACGCCTCTCTTTTCAGGTCAATTGCCTTTTCCGAGAGGCTTCAATAGGCAAAATCATGGTAAAAATCATCAGTAAGTAAACTTGCTCTGTTTTAATATCCAAAGAGTTTAAATTCTAATTTGCTATCAGTGGCAAAAAAGCAAAGAAGTTGTATCCCACTAATCTTTTTTTTTTTTTTTTTGTAGTTTTTCCTGACGAGGATGATTCCTCTACCATTTATGAAATGACAAGCCTTTAACACTTGTCCTCAGTTTTATCATATATCCAGATGCCATAGCCCCAAAATACAAAGGCATTTTAAAAATCTCCCCTCCCCGCCCCCTTTTTTTTTTTTCATTGCAAATTCACTCAAAATCCCAAGCAGTAAAGGAGCATTTACAGAGTTAACGTTGCAACAGGGGAATGCGGGCCCAAGAAATGCCTGCATTGCAGCCTCTTTTGTTTTTTCTCTAGTTTATCCAAAGTCTTGCTCCTGGGAACTGACTTTTCACTCCCACTTGGAGGAAGAAACAAATGCAAATTTTGAACCACTTTGGCCCACCCAAAGCTCACCTCTTGGAATAGTTGGGCCCTTATTCTTCCCGTCTAGAGGAGAGAATAAAACCAAAGGCATCCCTCAGGCTGGACTTTCCCCCCATCATTTTAGCCAGTGTTGACAAAAGCAGCCAGGGGAGCCAGCAAGCCAAGTCTCCCAGAGTTGGAGAATCATATTTATATTCCATAGGCAACTTTTCCCTCTCACGATAGGCAGCAGCTCAGCTGCTGTTTTAGATCAGCAAGTGTCCCCACAGCCATCCTGACAACAAACTTTCATTTTCTCCAGCCCCTTCATCCTTCCTTTACCCAAACAGTGCTTTTACCATATGTCAGAGTCAGGATTGTTCTAGCGAAGCCCATCTCTGACTCTCTGTGTCAGGGCAGGGTTGGGGGAGGGGGTCCCCAAGACGACCGAAAGATTCAATGATTCACTAGCAAGACTCACAGGATGTCGCCTATAGTGTTTTTCTCATTGCAAATTTACTCAAATCCCAAGCGGCAAATTCAGCATTTACAGGGTTAACGTTACAGCTGCCAGGAGATCTCGGCTAGAAGGCCAGGGCATGGAGGGCCTGAAGAAAGAGCTGCATTGCCATTTCTCACAGCTGTGATTTATTACAGTGAAAGGATACGGAGCAAAATCAGCAAAGGGAAAAGGTGTGTGGGACAAAGTCCGGAAGAAACCAGACCCAAGCTTCTGCGTCCTCTCCCCGTGGAGTCATGCAGGACGCACTCAATTTTTCCAACAGGTATGAAATGCTGTCTACCAGGGGAACTTGCCTGAGCCCAGAAGCCCAAGGTCTTTTATTGGAGGACAGTCACCTAGGAACCCTCTGCCTAGCATGTACCAAAATTTTAGACTTCCGGAAGGAAAGCATACACTGCATGGTTTGTACAAACAATTTAGCATGGGGATCCATTCTTTTCATTTAGGGAATGGTGGATACCCTCCCAAAATCTAAGTTCTCAGACATTAGCCAAAGACCAGTTCTGCAAGCAGATTTTTCTAAGGATAACAGTGTCAGGCCTGCCGTGTTAACTTTTCTATGCACATACCTGAAAAGGAAGGAAAGTGAATGGGAAAGCACAATGGACAATAAAGAAAAATGATATGAGAAAAAATGAGGCAGAAAAAGAAAAGAAGAAAACTTCTAAGTCTGAGGATAGAAAAATAGTAGAGAAAAGAAATGTTATATAACAATGTCATAATGAATGAAAATAAATACGTTAAATCACAGAATGTTCTGAACTTGTACGTGGAGGAGATCACACAAGCCTCAGACTCTGGATGCAGGACAACCCCCTTGACTTAGTGAGCCCTGCATTTTAACTTTTTAAAGTAGCACAACTCTTCATTCAAATGAAACCCTACTGAGACACAAAAGTAGAGCCCCTGTGGGTGAAATGGGTGTGAGGGTCTTCGCCCTGCTCCCCCTTACTCTTGAGTTTCCTTGCAGTCCAAATGAAATCTGCTGATTTAGGACAATCTCATTTATCTTTCAGATGATGAAAGCAAGGCTCAGCTAAATCTTGTAATCTTACAAATAGAACCCATTTATTTAGAGTTCTGGCTCATTTTCTTATTGTTGTTATTTTCAGGAAATTCTACTAAGTGTCTCTTGAAGAAAATGGACAAAGCCAACATTTTCTATTAATATCTCCAGATAAGCCCACTCGTTCTCAAAAAAGATTTAAACAAGAAATAAACAAATGGTCTGGCTTTTGGAAAATCCTCCAAAGTATGCCATGCTGTTGCATCTCATCATGGATCATCGGTTTATTCTTTACGGTCCAGCATAAGCAGCCTATTCTCCCTCAAACCTTAACTTTTCTGCTCATGTGGGAGTTAGTGCTTTCCCCCCATTACAGCATCTTGAGCTGGCCGAGATGGGGTCATGCACAAGCTTATCGTACTTTGAAGGAAGAGACTGTAGCTCATTCATGCCCTTTCCTGTGCAATGCTCAACTGAGTGCCTTGCAGGCCCAGCTAATGTTCACTGGATTGAATTGGGTGGGGTTTGCCAAACCCACTGTGTTAACTGGAGAGGAGAAATTAGAGTTTTAGCAAGTACTGAGATGTTGCCTTGAAAAATATCTCTTCTACTTCCTCCTTAAATTCACAACCTGAAGGCATTAACAGAATTGATGAAGAAAAAAAAATACTGGTTCGTTATCTTCTAATTATAAGTGTTTCTTATGTTTTTGTTTCCTTCCAATAAGCTTCTCTAGTCTTGAGTTACAGCCCCTCCCAGTAGCTGAAGATTGATTCTAGGCTTATTGTAAAATATATCCTTTGACCAATGAGGTTTTCTTTTGCTTTATCCTACTTGATGTTAAAAAAATATTTCTGATTTGCTTTAGAGCCCAATTAGGTCTAATAGGGTGTTAGATTTGGATTAGGCATTAAAAGCCATTGAGTCCACTTTCCTGCCTGGATGCCCTCTCTGACACCTGGATGGCTAGCCATTTTGACTTTCTCTTTGTCCACTCTGAACAGGAAGCTGACTCGCTTTGAGTTCAGCACATTTCAGGGTTTAATCAGCTCTGGCTTTGGGAGAAATTGTTCTTCTGTTAAGCTGCCGATAGCCTCCCATGCCACTGCTCCCTCAGTCTTAGTTCTGTCTTCTGGGGCATCCGTCCCATAATTTTTCTTTGAGTGTAGGGTACGCAGCTATCAACCAGCCAATTTCATTGTAACATAGAACATTCATGAAGGATCCTGTGCCTTTTGCCAGGGTAGGTAGAGTGGTGTTAGGGGATAAATGCTGTGTGATACACTCGGTTGGACCTGATTATAACCCACTGTGCATGGTCATGTTTAAAAGAAATCCTTTAAGGAGGATGTCCTATGACCCACTTATATGAAATTCTAGAAATGGCAAAACTATAGTGAAGTTTTGAAAGCAGATCGTGGTAACCAGGCATAGGAAGAAGGGACTGACTATAGAGAACGAACCAGGAATACTTTGCAGTAATGGAAATAATCTACCCCATCATTGTGGTGGGTAAACTGCTGCACATTTTTCAAAACTCATAAAATTCTACAGTTAAAACTGGTGAATTTTTTGCATGAAAATTATAAGTCAGTAAATAATAGATCTCTAAAAAGAGAGAGAGAGAAAATTAGAACATCTGCTTCTCAATTCTCATCCATAAATTGTTTTCTCCTGTCTGAAATGTAGATATGGAGCCAAAGCAGGTTCTGACCAGTTTTTTCTTTTTAATGTAAATTTTATTGAAGTGTAACATACATCCTGAAAAGTGCATAATCATTAGTATACAGCTCAATGAATTTTCACTAAGTGAAGACATCTATATGACCACCCCCTAGATTCAGAAAAAAATTACCAGAATCACAAAAAGCCCCACTTGTGTCCCCTTCCACTCATTAATCTACCTCCTCAAGGGTAACCACTATTGTGACTTCCAACAACATGATTTGTTTTGCCTGTTCTTGAACTTCATGTGAATGGACTCTTGTAACTTATGCTTTTCTGTGTCTGGTTTCTTTTGTTCATCATGATATAAGTGAGCTTTGTCCATGATGCTGTATATAGTTTGTTCATTTTTATTACTATGTGGTATTCCAGTTGTGTAATTATCAACAATTTGCTTATCTATTCTGATGTTGATAGAAAGCTATACTGTTTCCAGTCTTTGGTTATGAACATTGCATGTATGTAATTCTGTTGGGTGAATACATTTGGGAGTGGAACTGCTGAGTCATTGGGTATGCACACATTCATTTTGCTAGATGCTGCCAAACATTATTCCAAGGAATTGTTCTGTTTTATACACCCACGAGCAATGTGTGAGAGTTTGGGTTGCTGCACATCCTTGTTGACATTTGCTATTGTCTGTTTTAGCCATTCTGGTGGGAGGGAGTGGTATTACATTGTGGTTTTCGCTTGTATTTCCTGATGACTAATGAAAGTGAGCATCTTTTTACAGGCTTGTTTGCCATTTGGATGTCCTCTTTTATGAAGGTTTCTTTAAACCTTTCTCCTGTTTCTCTTTTGGGTTGTCTGCCTTTCTGATCTGGTTTAAAAATAGTAATTTTCTCCAATATGATAATGTAGTAGTGATTTTTTAACTAACTTTTTCCAGGTAGAAATCCACAGCTTATTTATTTCCTTTTTTGAATGTATTGGAGACCTGGGAGATGACGAAATGTTAATCCTAGAGGAACTTAACATTCCAATGATAAATTCTATTTAGAATAACTTTGTGGTGCACATAGTGTATCTCCAGCCATATGCTGGGTTTCTGCCTCTCAGGAGGACAAAAGGTAGGAAAAGAGCCGCTGGGCACACAACTCAAAGAGGAGAAAACTGAAGCCCAGAGAGATAAGGTGACTGTCTAATGTCACGCAGCACAGCAATCCTTTTACTCAAGTATCCAAAATAGTAGTTGAGACTAGGAACACAGTTTACTGGAACCCAAAGAGTTTTTCCCAAGTCAAGTAAACCCAGCTTTCCTCAACAGAGCCAGTGAGAAAGTCTTTGTTCATAAAAATTCAACTCTCCTTTTAGGGTCTAGCTCAGATGTGGTCTCTTGTGTAAAACCTTTCTGTTCTTTCCAGCCAGAATCAATCTTTTCCCATGATATCTGCCCTGGGTTGGATTGTAGCATTTACCCAGTTCTCTCTTGGACTATTTGTATATCTGTCTTGTTTCCTGTGCTAGGTAGTAAACTCCTGGGTTGGCTTGTTTCTTTTAGTTGGGGATGGTAGGAAAGAGGCTTCCATAATCAGTTGCTCGGTAAAATTCTAAAGAGAAAGGAGCTCAGGGACTGTGCATTCCATGAAGCAATTAGCAGGCATGTTCACCCAGAATTGATAGATATCTTTATTTTGGAGTAGTGACTCCTGCACTTTTGAGGATGGACTCGCGGGTTCCAGAGTCGTTGTAGACAAAAGAAGAGACCCCAGAATGGACTTTCCTAGGTAGGATGCCCAGGAACGTGAAAGCCGCGCTGCAGGTCCCTGTCAGCCCGGAGTAGGCAGCTAGACTCTCTCCTGCTTCTGCACCAGCTTGTGGTCCGGTGGAGACTCAACAGCTACCATGAAGGCAGGACTGTAGAAGAGAGCCTTGGAACTCTTAGATAAGCTGAGGCAGATGAACGAAGGTTAACTGGAAGAATAAGTATGCCAAGGACAGGGCAAGAAGCTAAGCACCTCTCTTGCCTCCTTCTTCCTCCTGCTTCTTGCCCAAAGGTTCCAGGTGACTTGTTGGCAGCCACAGTAGCGTGACAGTAGCTGCAAGGGTGTGTGCAAGCATCTTTCTTCAGCTTCCCTTGCAGTCGGTGCTGCCCTGCCCACTTTCCACCCCTCACCCTCTTGGCGGCACTCAGGATGACTGCATAGTGGCGAGGTACAGGGTGTGGGGGAAACTTGGCCTGTCATCACTCAGGCAGGACTCAGCCTTGGAACAAAGAGATACTTACAGTCCCCAGGGCTATCGTATGCCAAGATCCAGGAGTTATACATTTTATGCCTATTAAGGAAGCAGACCTGACCCCAGAAGGAATTTCTCTGGACTTGAGAAAATAAAATATTTTCTAACAGCCTGATAAATTGTCCCTGAAATATGTATAGAATAGGCTGGTGAGGAGCTATAGATTGTGTCCTTCCTGATTCCTGATTCTTAGGGGAGAGGAAATGAGCCGGGAAGAAGGAAGGGAAAAGAGTTCACGGACTCTTAGAATTTAGGGGGTTTTGGTGTTATTTTGTTGTTGTTGTTGTTACTGCCCCTGTGGTTGTTTGTTTTAGCTGATGAGGGCCATATAGTCAAATTCATAGAAAGGAAACAGAGAACCAGAGAAACCGAGGAACTGGTTAGAAGCAAAACTTGGACTAGAACTCAGAACATGAGCTATAAAAACTGGAAAGGATACAGGGATGGGGAAAACCTGATTATTGATCACTGCTGAGTGTCAGACATTGTGCAGGTCTGTGCATGTGTTTTCTCATTTACTCTGGGTGACAATCCTGTTAAATCACTATCATATCATTTTACAGATCAAAAAAAAAAAAGAAGAAGAAGTACCTACCCTATTGCCCAGCATAGTCCTTGTCACTGTGGATGCAACGAAGATGAAGATGGAGGTGGTCTCTGCCTATGGCACTTGTGCAGGGCAGAGTCAAATAAAGGGCCAGTTATGATGCATTCTGTGGGTATTATAGAATTTCAGAGTCCTGGGAGCACTTGGATGGGTCCTAATTCAGACTTGGGGAAGTCAGCGAGGGCTTCCCGCAGGAACTGAAGGGACCTGGAGTGACCGGGCTTCGGATATAAGGATGGGAACAGATGGATCGGGGAAGATGAGAAGTAAGGCCAGAGGGGTAGGCAGACACCAGACCCTGGAAGGCAAGGTAAGAGGTTTGGATTTATCCCAAGATGGGTGGAAAGGTTTTAAGTGATGGGATGATAGCTTCAGATATCCCTTCTAAAGAAGACTCAGCTTTGGTGAGGAGGGTGCACAGGAGGAGTAGGAACTAGAAACAGAGCAATCAGTTAGGGGACTATGGCGGAAATCCACTGCAACAAGAATAAAAGCCTAAACTCAAATTGTGTGTGTGTGTGTGTGTGTGTGTGTGTGTGTGTGTGTGTGTGTCCATCCGGGGTGGGGCTGGAGAGAAATGAGGGAATGAATGAAATTGGTTTATTAATCACCAGGACTTGATGACTGCTGGGCCGTGAGGGGCGTCAGAGGACACCAGCCTGACTCTCACGTTTTATTTTGGGCAGCATTGTCATCGCTGTGTCACCAACTATTCATTGCCCAGATGAGAGAACTGGAGCTCACAGAAGTGATTTATTCAAGGTCAGTCAGCTCATGATTGGTAGAGTTAGTGTTCAAACCCATCCCTTTCTAATTTCAGTGATTTCGGAATTTTTCTGTTGATGAGTGTCTGGACAACAGCCATGAACAGCTTTGGCCAAAGCCCATGGGAGGTGTAGGCTTCTGCAGTGGTTAGTGTAGACTTGTTCTGAGCCTTAGTAGTTCATTTGAAAGTAGTGTTAAGAACCTCCCCACCCAATCCCCTGGTGCAGAGAGCTATGCACTATCCCACATGGCAGCCTGGGTTAATGGAAGAAGCACTAAACTGGGTTTGGAGACCCAGGTTCAAGTCCTGGTCTTGCCACATAACATATCTTTTCTGGGCTTCAGTTTCCCAATCTGAGAATTAGAGGGCTGGGCCAGTTGACTTCTAATAGCCATTTCAGCATCAACTTCTAAGATTCTACATGTCTGGGGAGCTACATGCTTAAACATATAGGGTTATAGGGTTATAGTCTAGAGGCTTCCTGGGGACCATTTAGTTCACATTTCTAAAGGGGTCCCAGCCATGACCTGTGTAAGTTGGAGCATGCACAAGTCCCATGGCACATTGATAAAATCAGAATCTATGGAGTGAGGCTGCAGAGATGTGTCATTGAATGTTCTCCAGTGATCTCAGTGAGTAATGAGACTTGAGGACCACTTTCTAGAAGACTCTGGGAAATCACCAAGGTATATGTCACCCACAGGAAGCCAGTGGGAAGGATCAAATGACTTCCACAGAAGAGAAGTCAACCCTGCAGAGAGTCAGTCATTCCAGAGGAGGGAAGGAAATGAATGCATGGCTGAGGGTTAATCCTAACTCATCTCTAAATGTGTCCCTGGTGCCACAAAAAAAAAAGGATAGGTAGAGAAAACGAAACAAAAGTTGAAGCCTTTCTCCCTGGTAGCTTCTCTTCCTCAATCCCTTCAAAGTCTCCTCATAGCTTCAGAGTGGGTATTGTTGCTGTCATCAGGCCAGAGAGTGAGGTGACTTGCTACAAATTCCATGATAGAAGAAGACAGAAAATACTCTGGGTTGTTCTGAATTAAATAAGATTATGTTGGGTCAAAAGATGAGGAAAGACCTTGTGAAAGCAGTGAGATAAGCCTTAATAACACCTTAAATTTCATCACTCAGAATCTGTCAACAAACACTTATACATGCCCACACTGCACCAAGCGCCATACCTGCCATGAGAAGCAAATAGGAAAGATATATACTTTGACCTTTAGCCTCCATAGCAGAGGAGATGACAGACAAGCAAACAGGCAAACACGGTGTAGAGTGAGAGGCTCTAGGAGCCCAGAGGAAGGCCATTAAACTCACATCAGGCAGCTGCGGTGTGGGAAAGCTTCCTGGAGGAGTTGGTACTTGGGCTGAATTTTGAAGGACAGGTTTGAATTATCCAGGTTAAAAGGTATATGTGGGTGTGTAAGGGAAGTATTGATGACATTACAGTGTTTTATAAGGTCCTTATCCATCCATTATTTCATGTGATGTTGATATGATGCTGACTGGGAATTCATAGTTCGATGCTTTCTTTTGGTCCTCCAGGCCCTCAAGGGACTAAGATGAAAGGGTATCCTCATCATCACAGAAGGAGAATCAGCCCTCGTTTGACAAACACAGTTGTTATTGAAGCGGTTATTGTGGCTGGTATCTCTATCTACCTTCTCCCTTAGTCTCTCTAGTAATTTGCAAAATAGATGGAATTTCCTCTATTTTATAGATGAGAAAGCTGAAGCTTAAAGATATTCACTTTTCCATCAACATTTGTGCACTTAATGGCTAAGCAAGGACTCGGCATCTTTAAATACTTTCTGGATTAAGGTGAAGACTCCATTAATAACTAGTCCTCCTGTAGTAGGGCCTTCTTTTGCCATATCTGCTGCTGTATACAGACTTAAGGAGGGATAATTATTATTATGTGTCTCACCCATTCCTGTTTAATCCTATCACAACCCTGCAACATTAATGGCAAGAAGATTGCTTTGGTTTGGCTATGGATAATTATAATCATGCCATTTTAGTAAACTTCTCCTATGACTGCTTAACTCTAACTTAGGTGATGTCACAGCAGAGCTGATGATGTCCAGGATTTAAGCAATGCCAACTTGATTTTTTAGCTGGATTCAAGCAGTGACCTAGAAATGTGGGTACTGAACTTTATTGGAGTCCCTAAGCTTTCCAGACAATGCTAGTAGATTCTAACAGCTACAGGAGCTCTCTGGTATAGGGATATGTGCGTTCAAAATCATTTATTTCCAGTTAATCACTTGAGAATATGGAGATTTGTGAAGGATATGTCCTCGTGTAAAATATTGTTCTGCAAATTGACTTTTAAAAATTAGATAGTGTTAGAATTTTCCTTGTAACTCAGAGGTTGTTCCAGTACGGGGAGAAAAAACATGACTGCACATTGGAGATGAATGGGAAAACTGCCATTAGAGTTCTGGAGAAGAAAGGGAGACTTTAACCCATTTCTTGTTTAGAAAAAAAAAAATTGCAGCTCACTGCCAACATTACTTTAATTTTACATAAACACGCTCTTTGGGGCTGAGGCAAATCTGACTGGTTTTCAATGTGAAAATAAAATATAAAAACTGTTCTTGGAGTTATTTCTAAATAGGTCTTGTCTCTAATCCTAATGTAACAGAAATGTATATGGTGATCAGTATTTAATAATTTTTTTGGTGTGATAAATTTCAAAGCACAGAACAACACAAAGCAGAACATCACATTCCGCACAAAAATATTGCGTTTCTCTCTGGATTTTCTTGCCATCCTTGTCGCTATGTAAGCAGCAAACTTTGCAGTGACCAGTTGGATTCTGTTTCCTTGATGTTGGTGGTATGTTCTTGGGACATGTCTTCCAAACAGGTGAAGAGGTGTGATATCAGAGCTTGAACAACCTCGAGTACCTTGCTGCCCTGGCTTGTGATGCTTTTCCAGCATTCTTTCAATCAACTTTAGTCTAAAGTTTACATAGCTGTTCGTGTGCTCAGGATTGTCTTTCCTGAACAGGATGTAGGAGTTCAGCACTGTAATGTTTAGAAGGTGGTGAAAAAATTTCTTATACCAAAACTTGTGCCTTTTGTGCTCAGTTGGCTAAGAAGTGAGCATCTGATCAGCTGAGTCCAGTGCTCCCATATTCTCATTATAATCCACAGTAACACATGCTTCTTAGTTTTCTTTCCATTTCTGTTGTCTACTTCAATCGCAGTATCATTGTGGAATGTTGACAACCATTGTCACCTTCTTGTCACATCACTTCAGTGCCTTAAGTTCACCACAGATTCTAACTGCAGTTTTTCCCTTTGCAATTCTTTCAGATCATGTGGCATCTGTTTTCTGTTCAAACGAGCTGTCTCAACTGCACCAGATCTATTTTGACGTAATTCTCTGAAAAGCATGAGAGATGTATGGCACACTTTGGGGGTTAGGTTAGGACTGTAATGTGCGAATTATCTAGGGATAAATGCTACAGCTACAAGCACCACTGGTGAGTATTCCTGGTGCAAACGGGAGATGGCTTAATTTTTTTTAATTAAGGTATAATTTACATACAGTGCCATTTACCCTTTTTTAGTATACATTTCTCCAAATTTTGACAAATGCATACAGCCAAGTAACAATCACCACCATACAGGTATAAAACAGTTCCATCACCCCCCTGAATTTTCTCTTGTCCCTTTAGAGCCAACCCCTCCCCCTACCCTCAGCCCCTGACAACCACTGATCTATTCTTTCTCCCTATAGTTTTGCCTTTTCTGTTATGTCACATAATGGAATCATACAGATGTAGTTTTGAGAGACTTTTCAATGTATACTTTTTTGTACCTCTTTAATTTTGTGCCATGTGTACATATTATCCATTCAAAACATAGATACTATTTTTGGAACGTAAAAAAATCATACTTCCAAATAACCCATGGATTAAAGAGGAAACCTAATGACAATTATAAAATATTTAGAGCTGAATAATAATGTAAATATTAATGAAATGGATTTTGATACTATCATACACAATGGAAAGAATCAAAACCCATGGACGCAATAAAAGTGACACTTAGATGAAAATTCATAACCTAAGTGCATTTATTAGAAAACAAAGATTTTTTAAAGAACCTGAAGCATTCTATTTTAAAAGCAAAGAAAAAAAAAAAAACAAAGTAAACCCAAAGAAATTAGGATATAAATAATCAAGATAATTATTGAATAATTAATGAATAAACAAAAAAAAATAGGAATAATAAAAATACATGTGATTTGTATATTGAGACACAAACCAACTTAGGGTGGTGGAATGAACATTTGACTTAACACCTTTGAGCCTCAGTTTCCTCAACTCTTAGATAGAGATAATAATACCCAACTCTGCCCAGCAGCAGGTAGGACTTCCTCCAATAAGGATTTGTTCATGATAGCACTTCCTTTTTCGTGTGTATTGGCATAAACGACAATTACAAGGAGGATTATGGTATGCCATAGGAAAGTTTCTCTTCAAGATACTGCATGTATATTTCCTTACCTGGCTTTCTTTCTTCTCTACTGCTTCTTACATCTTTCCTTTCCTCCTTCGCTGTTGATCTACGCTAGAGAGGCACTGCAGGAAAGGGAAACTTGGGGCTACTGAACCCTAGGTCAGGGCAGTCGGAGCTCACGTGCTAGATTCTGAAGTGCCCTGAGATAAGAGCTAAAGCCCTATATTAGGAGACCAGGGTTTAAAACCACATCTACCACTTTCTAGCCATATGATCATGAACAAGCCTCTTAACTTCTTTGAGTTTGTATCTTTATCTGTCAAATGGGATAATAATAATGCCTATATCACAAAAACTATTATGAGAATCAAATAAGATGATATATGTGAAAGTATTTTATAAAATGCAAGTGCTACAAAAGTGTTAGTTATTACGGTAATTATTTTTGTTAAAACTTGTTCACCAAGAGTATACTCCAAAAATGTGATCCCCGGTTCACGGTAAGACTTCTAGACTTCTGTGCCTGTGGCAATTTGGACTGGGACGGTGCCTCTTCTGATGAGATGCCTTGCTTCCTGGGTTGGCTGGCCAGCCATCCAACCACCTGTCAATACCTCAGTGGACTTCTCAGCTTTTCAGTTATGTGGTTAAGGAGAGCACTATTGAAACTTTAGGGAAGTGGAGAAAAGAGATCTTTCTTTTTTGTCACAAAGGAAGTTAATTACCTTTACCTTTCTTTCCTAGGTTCTTGGCTAGCCTGAAGAAATAATTTTTCTTGAAAGGTTAACAATTTGTATATAATTCTTTTTCTAAAACTTTTATAGACTAGATTACGGTGTTGTTCAATAGAACTATGCAAGCCACAAATGCAAGCCATAAACAGCCACAAAGAGAATTTAAATTTTTCTAATGGCCACATTAGAAATGAAACAAGTGTGATTGATTTTAATAATATTTTACTTAACCCAGTATATCCAAACTATTATCATTTGAACATGTAGTCAATATAAAAAATAACAGTGAGATATTTTACAATATTTTTTCATGCTAATCTTTCAGAATTTTGGATTTACTTGTAGCCATTTCGATTTGGACCTATCATATTTCAAGTGCTCAGTAGCCACATGTGGCTTGTGGCTGTCATCTCGGACAGTGCAGGACTGAGATTCAGTTGGCCTTAAAGAAGTTACTTCATCTCAGAAGAGTAGAAAACATGGCAGGGACCTAAATAGTTTCTTGTAGAGTATAGTGGAGGGAGAAAAACATGTACCAGACTTGGGTTCATTTAGTCATTCATTCATCAAATATATGTTGAGCACCTACTTTGTGTCAAGTGCTGTGGTCTTGGCTCTACAGCCAACGTACTCAATGACTTTGGGCAAGTCACTTCTCTTCTCAGGGCCTCAGGCTCCATGTTCCACCTTTCAGAGAATACTCATATAGGAGGGAAAGAATGTTTGTACCAGCTGGAGGAAAATACATCTGGAAATCATTAGCTTACTGGTGGAGTTTTGAAAGGCACTCAACACCAATCACTTTCATTGATTGCGTTGATGGAGCTCTCACAATCTCTTTATTATTAATGTGAAAACTCAATCAACCCCATAGGATTTTATTGGAAGAATTAATCACATGTCTTATCCATGGAAACAGTGATTTGTCATGTTGATGGTATCACTCAGGATCCCAATTTCTTCACCAGTGTTTTATTGACCATCCCTTTAGGGAGGTTCTAAGGGAGAACAATAAAACAAGTCATAATTCCTTTATGACACCAAGTGCTTTATAAATGCTGTGATCATTCCTGTCTGTCAGTAGGTTAACTGTGGGAAGATGCCTAGGAGGTGTTGCAAGGAGTGGTGCTGGGACTGTCTTAATAAAGTCATTAGAGCTTGGAAATAAAGTCACATTGATTAACTTGTAGGTAGCCATAACTTAGGAATGATTGCTGCTTAAACAGAAAAAGGAAATAGAGTCAGACTTCTTGGGAACAGGGTGGCATTAGCCATACAGCTGGGGCTATCAGGTAAAATCAGTCTTCAACTCCTGTGTTGGGAGAATGATTCTACATAGGTATTTAGAAAGAAAGAGATTGACTCCTAGAAAATAGAAGTGTTGGAAACTTATTAAGTAGATAATGATCAGAAAATGAGATACCATCACTAGTGGTTGCAGCCAAGCCAGCATTGGTAATCAGGAAGCAGATACACAGGCAGACATTGCAATTGCTAATTCAAGTTCAGGTGGTAAGCACCGAAAAACAGTCCCTGACATTGGTACATGGCCTTTTAACTTTGCGAAGCTCTTTCACAACATTGTTTCATTGGAGCATCACAGCAGCTCTGCATGGGAAGTAGGTTGTGTGTTGTAAATCCTCACTTCACAGATAAGGAAACAGAGGCTAGCAGTGAATGGCAAAGACGTCCATAAGAGCAATGGTTTTTGTTTTGTTTTTGTTTTTGTTTATCATCACTATATCTTGTTGCCTTCCTCAGCTTCCCCAGAACAGGAGCATAGCCCTGATGCCTTATACAATTAAGTGCACGTACAGACCTTCTTAAAAGAGTGTGTATCTAGAGAGGTCTTAGAAGTTAAGCAGACTGTTAGCCAACTGAAAAGAATTCAAGCATAGGAGGTTGGCCTCCATTCTCTCGTAAATGCATTTAGACTTTTCACTTTGGGATAGGATGGAAGGAAAGGAAAATAGCTGTTCTCATTCACTGTTGTGCTATCTACCACAAAAGAAGTGGGAACGTTGTAAAGAAACACTTCCCTAGAACTGAACACATGGGCTTCGTTAGAAAGAAAATAGGCTAGATCCCATCTTACATATGGTAACCCCTTCTCTTCACAAGGCATGCTATAATTTATGAAACTTTTTGAGACTTATCTCAATCAATTTAGATGTATAGCAATTCCATGCACAGAGAATAGTTATTACATCTTGTATGTAGTGTTTTGTTGAGTGAATGAAAGAATGAATCTATTTTGCAAATGAAAGAACTGAGGTCCAAAGAGTTTGAGTGGTTTGTCCCAATGAGAAAACCATGACTGAAACCCATATTTTCTGAGTTCATGTCTAATCGTATTCCTATCAGTTCTCCTTTGAGTTCTGGTTTCTGAACATACATCATAGAATATCAGTCCCTAGGAGAAATCATCATTCTTCTCAGGAAGTAAGGATTTGGGGGAATCTCAGGTCTCTCCAATCATTCCTAATCACTTACATTTCTGTAAATTAAATCATTACTCACTATCTCTGGAAGAGCAGTAAAAAGACCAAATTGGCATTTCGCTTCCCAAACAGCCCAAGGCAGAGTGAAGATGGCAGTGAACAGTAGCCAAACTTCTAATCATCTCATCAAGAAACCGAAGCAGAAGGATTAATTTATGAACCATCAATCACAAGTGTAAAATAATGCCAGCTTGGCAAAGAAAGTGGAAAAATATATAAATATACACACACACGCATATACTAAAAAAAAAAAAACTCAAGTGACACCTGGTACTGATCCCAGTTTATGGCACAGATGCCTCAACAGAGAAGACAGTGCTTGTTTCTTCTCCAAGAATTTCAAGATTAAAGAGAGAAATTGTAGAAGAAATTTAGAACTCCAAGTGTTTATTACTAAGCCCCAAAGGAGGAGTGGCAGAGTCAGTGGCAAGGGAAAGGAAGTGGCTTCTGTAAATCCAGAGGTGTTTGGGGAAATGGACAAACTGTTTTCTTTCAGGAAGGATTCAGGCACTACTAGACAACCTCTGTTGAGAAGGGCAAGTATCTTTTTATCAGAAACTTTCCAGAATTCAAGGCTCTAAATTGAAAGGGACCTTAAATTGACCATTTGATGTAACCCCCTTGGCCCTGGCTAATCTGCCAACAGTCTCCAAACATTTCTGTCATGGTCATTGAGCCTCCATTTGTCCATGAGTGGTGCAGAAATCCAACATCCCTTCAAGTACTGTTTGCCTCTGAGTTCTGTAAAGAGTTGTCCTTATGTTGAACCCCAAACTGCCACTCAAGTCCTGTGACACTGCAGCCCATTCCAGACAAAGGTGATCTTTCTTCCACGTGACAGCGCATCCAGCACCGAAGACTGAAATTATGCTGCTTCAGTCCCATGGAGCTAAATATCTCTAAGCTAAATATGTCCACCCCAAGGGAAGTCCCTTAAAACATTTCAAGAAGAATTGGGTTTCCAGACCCATTATCATCCTCCTAGACAAATTTCAGTATTGAAAACTGGACTCCAGAGATAGTCTGAACTGCAGAGGGCACTTCCTATACGATGGTTACTTGACACTTACCTCTGACGTCAGAAAATGCTTACTAAGTGGGGAGGGAGTGGAGGATAGAAAGATAGACTTTGATCTCAGGGCTAGAACCTTTAGCATTGGTAGGGGCCACAGCCTGGGTCTATTGTGTGTTGTCAAGGCAACAGGCAGCACCATGTCAGTACCTGAGCACCACAGTGATGAGGGCTTGGTCCCAGCCCAAGCTTGTGGCTGTGGACCCAGCAGAGGGTGAGGGACCGTGCTCTCCAAGATCCCTCAGGGGCGGGCTGACTCTCCCTCCCCACAGCTCAGAGAGCAGCCCCAACAGGCTCGATCTTGCCCCAGCAAGTTAGTTGTAATTTATACTCTGGCAGCAGCACAGCCTGTGCATCCTGAGCCTTGAGTCTCTTGAACACGAGGTCCACAACCTCAAGAGAGAAAATGTGCCTAGTGAATGGCCGGGGATTTAAAAAGTGAGACTGGAGAGCGAGGGTATTGGGAGGCAGCCAGGAGTCAGTTATGCTTTGACCTTTGACATGAAGCTTTTTCCCATGGAACATCCACAGAACTTTAGTGCTAAAAGAACCATCACAAACCCAACTCCCTCCTTCTTATAGCTGAGGAAATAGTCCCAGAGAGGGGAAGTGATCCCGTCAAAGGCACACAGTGACATACAAGCCAAGGCTGAGAAGGTCCCACCTCCTAGAATTTGGAGCAGCCAGTCTTGTGTTTTCTGGGATCTACCATGAAGTCTCCATTGCGGGAGGACACTTGACATGGCACTTCCCTTCCTTCATCCATTTCCCACAGATGGGATGAAGGCTCACAAATGCTATATTTTTTTTCCACCTCGAATAGCTTAAGTATCACATTGAACCTACACTGTAGGCTAGCAAACAGAGTGGGTGCACCATGTCGGGTCTCAATGACTGTGAGATTTCAGCTTCCAGGTTCCGCTTTCCCCATTGGTAGTGTCGTTTTGGATTAGCCAGCCACTAAGATCTATTCCAGCTATTCTGTGATTGTCCTGTGGTCAGACATCCCAGGAATTTGCTTAACTTACATTATAGAGGGATTTCAATCACTGTTAGCAAAAGTAATTAGGAATCTATATCTCTGCCAATTGCTTATTTTATTGTCAGGAGAGAAGAAAGAATTTTGAGGATGTGAATGGGGGTGGAGTCCTAAAATGGCCCTGCTTTTTTACAATGGGTGTGTGGGTCAGGGGACAGATACTCAGGTTCTCATGAGAAGTGCTGGCACCTAGCAGAGGCAGAGTCCTTTGACCTACTCAGTCTCCAAGGAAGACTGTCCCGTTCCCTGAGCCTGGTTCAATGGTAGTCACACGTGCTAGCACAACTTCATCAATGCCACCACCACACTGCCATGTGGCTGCCTCTCCACTGTGTCTTGTTTATCCCAGTGCCTGGCACACGTGAGTATTTACCTCATTCCTAATGACTAATGAAATGGGCAGAGCCTCTCTCTACTGAGACAAGAAGCCAGGATAGGAGTGAGTTGGGAATTTGGAATTACCCTGCTTCAGTTTGTCATATTACTTGGGCAAGTTTCTTGCCTCCCTTTTCATAAAATTGGAGAGTCTGATTGGATGAAGTTTCCAAACTGTTCTGTAGCACACTGGTTTTCTGGGTATTTTTCAGGAAAATAAACAGTCTCCCTGGGTAATTTGGTTGATGTGTCATGTAACAGATCCCTCTTGGAGAGTCACATACATATTAGAATATTGAAGCCTCTGAGAAGTCCTAGAGTAAAAACATCTATTTAATTTTATTTAAATCAACTTTTCTCCAAAATCTTCTGATTTCCTCCTCTTATCTGAGAAACTGGTGTTGTGAAGCATATAACCAGGGAAGTCCCGAACTATATGATTTCCAAGTCCTCTAAAGATAAAATAACCCGATATAGTGAAAAGATTAGGGGCTTTGGAGTCAGGCAGACCTGGGTTTGAATCTTAGTTCTGTCTTTTAGCAGCTGTGTGGCCTTACAAATTTACTTAACTTTTCAGAGTTGGATCTCCTCATGTGTAAAATGAACATAACACCTACTTGTTAAGGTTGTAGGTTGTTAGTATTAAATGAGATAACAGATATCAAGTGTCTAGTACAGTGTTTGACACATAGTAGGCCCATAATGAATATTAGCTCCTTTGCCCTGTTACTTCTGATACTCTTCTACCTCTTACCTCCAAGCCCCCAAACTCAGAGCCAGCCACTGGCAGGGCAGAGAATGTAGCAGAGGGGAATGCTGCGTCAAAGTCCTCATATGATCCTGACAGTGTTCTTTCAGTTTCATGAGAGGACCACACCCCAGCAGGACCGAGATAAAATTGCAAATGGGGAGGAATCAGAGAATCCTGCCCTTCTTTGCAAGTAAGTGTGTTCTCTCAGTGGTAGTTTGAAAATAAAGGGTGAAAGAGGCTTTTAAACTATTCCAGAATGAATGCCCACTATCATAAATCCACTACCTAAAATAGCAAACCCTTCCCAAGTCCCAACTTGAGGTCAAAGACTTGGCCTGTTTGCCTGGGCAAGAAGCTAAAACAAAGGTGATGATCTGCCTCATGATGGCAAGCAAAAAGGGCAATCATCCCTACCTCATGATGGCAAGCAAAAAGGGCAAGGTTCAGGATGGCTTCTAGGAGCCTTGGCACCAAGACAGCCGTCGCAGGATCTAGCCTTGGAGCAAAGCCACAACTTGACAAGCACAAATCAAGCACCAAATTTGTGCCAGACATGGGACTTGATTATGGCAGACTAAACCAGGAGTTCTTTAGGGAGGCAGAAATGGGCGATGGGGCTTGCTCTCTGTAGGGACTGAACTAGCTGGTTGGATCAAATGCATCAGAATCTTTGTGAATTGGGCTCCTCTTTGTACTACTCTTTTTCCTCTCCCACTGTAAAACACTGCTAGGAGAAAGAGCACAGGCCTTACAGACAAAAGAGTCTTCAAGTCTTAGTCTGCCTTTGCTAGTTTCATGACCTTGGGCAAGACACTTAACCCCTCTGATCATTTCCTCGTGTGTAGGATGAGGACAATCATCCCTACCTCATAGAGTAGTTGTGAAGACCAAATGAGTTAATCTATATGTATCCTGAAGTGTGGTACAGTGACTCTCACAGGGAGACAAACATTTTTAAATTCTAATAGTTACATGTTTATTTAAATATGCATTAGAAAAACAAGTAACATACTAAACCCTTTTATAGATGTTATTAATTGGTACAAGGATAGAGTAGGCATGTAAGTTAAAGCAAAAAAAGAAAAGAGTGTTGATTTTTAAAAAAATCATTAAGTAAATAATGGTTATGGCTGGTGTGTAGATATGTCAGAACCCATAAATAAGCTATGTGAATGACAGAAGTATGGGAAACTCTGAGTTAATACAGAACCAAATATGGTGGCTGGCACATGGCAGGCACTGAAAGAGACTTCTCCTTCCTTTCTTAAGAGTAGAAAGAAAAGAGAATAGGGAAGGAAGGGAGGAATGAGGGAGGAAGCAAACCTACTTACTTATCTACCTACTTAATTCGTAAGTCTATTTCAGCTCTACAAATTAACTTTTCTTTCATGTACGAATCGTCTCTTCTACCCTTGTTTCCTCCTAGGTAAAGCTCTTAGCTCCCCTAAGAAGACATTCTTTTTGCCTAAGTCTTTTGACATATTTCAGCTTCTGATGTATATCAGAAGCTCTAACCAACTATGCGAAGTCCTCATATCCAACACACTCCAACATGTCTTCCAGAGCTTTTCAGAAATAAACATTTTGAGGCAGAGAGAGACAGAGAGAGATAGAGAGAGACAGAGACACAGAGACAGAAAGAGGCAGAGAGACAGAGACAGAGAGACAAAGACAGAGAGCATGAGTGTTAACTATGGGAAGAGAGAAAAACAGAACACAGGAAGGGAAGGTTCTGGGGACAGAAGAGTCAGATTATGACTCTTGAGTCTTTGGGACAGTCCTGAATTATCTTCCTATTTCCAAAATGGGCTTCTTTTATCCCCAAAGAAGTGGAAATCTAGAGAAGGAAAGTGACTCACCCAAGAAAATAATAAGTACCTACACCTGGATATCTCAATTCTTGGTCATACTTCTTGCTTTCTGTCATAATGAGGAATCTGGGCTTTACAGTCCTAAAATAACCAAAGCTGTTCTCCTTAAAAGTAGGTCATGATGTTAAAGACAAAACCAAAACCAAAACCATGGGACTAAATATCTCAAAAATCCAGATTCTCTCAGGTCATGGCCCAGCCCTTACATGACACAGATGAACAGTCACTAGAGGAAGAATCATCTACCAGGAGTAGAGTTTTCATTTGCTGGGGGAATTCGTGAAGTTCCCGACTCCACCATTCATACAGTCACTCTCACATTATGACTATTT
>NW_006442491.1:17011363-17030830 GCF_000325575.1 Pteropus alecto | reverse complement strand
ATACATGACCACTACACATCTATTAGAATGAACAAAATTCAGAACACTGACAACACCAAATGCTGGTGAGAATGTGGAGCAACAGGAACTCTCATTCATTGCTGGTGGGAATAAAAACTGGTACTTTGGAAGACAGTTTGACAGTTTCTTACAAAAATTAAACATAGTCTTACCATACAATCCAATAGTCAGGCTCCTTTGTATTTACCCAAAGGAGTTGAAAATATATGTTGACACAAAAACCTGCACATGGATTTTCTAACAGCTTTTTTCATAATTGCCAAACAATCAAAATGTCCTTCAGTAGGTGAATGAGTAAACAAACTGTGGTACATCTAGACGATGGAATATTATTCAGCACTAAAGCAAAATGAACTATCAAGTCATGAAAAGACATGGAGAAAGTTTAAATGCATATGACTAAGTTAAAGAAGCCAATCTGAAAAGGCTACATACGGCATGATTCCAAATATATGACATTCTGGATAAGGCAAAACTGTGGAGACAGTAAAAAGATCAGTAGCTGCCAGAAACTGGAGAAGGGAAAGATGAATAGGAAGAACACAGAGAATTTTTAGAATAGTGAAAATACTCTGTATGATACTATCATGGTGATACATGTTATTATACACTAGTCCAAATCCACAAAATGTAGAGCACCAAGAGTGAACCCTAATGTAAACTATGGACTTTGGCTGATTCTTATGTGTCAATGTATGTTCAATTGTAGCAAACGTACCCTCTATTGAGAGGTGTTGATAATGGAGGACGCATGTGTGGGGGTGGGAGGAATATGGGAAATCTCTGTACCTTCCCCTCACTTTTGCTGTGAACCTAAAACTTCTTTAAAAAGATAAAGTTTTAACAATAAAAAAGACAATACATATTTGACAGACACTATTAATTATCAATCCCATATCCATTCTCTCCATTCTTACTAACAGCACCCTAGTGTTACATGAATGACAATATGTTCAGTAAGTAACTATTCCCCAGCCTCTTTTGCAGCCAGAGGTCCAGAGCCACACAGCTCTAAGCAACCAGATGTAATCAGAAGTTTCTGAAACAGACTTCCAGAAAAGCTTTTAAATGCATCATGATCAGTAGGCAATGCTCTTTGCCCTTCCACCTTCTTGCCTGAAATGCAGGGGTCTTACCTGGAGGTATAGCAGCTGTGAGCTCATGGCAGGCCACAATCTCAGGATGGTAGAACAGAGAGCTGGAAGAAGTCTGGGTTTCTTATAACATTGTACCAGCTCTGGACAGCCTGTCCCTGACTTTTCATTTAGTAAGAAAAATAAAACCCTTTCTCTGCTTGTGTCATCCCTCCTCAGGTCTCTGTTTCATGCAGCCCACTGAAATTCCTAACAATATGTATTCAGTAGAAAAATTCAATGAGTATACAGTGAAAAGTCAGTCTCTTTGTTTCCTTAACTATTGGGTTCATAGGTCCCCTCCCCAGAGAAAAACCACTGTTAGCATCTCCTCTTACATCTTTCCAGATATTGTCTGAGAACATACAAGTCTATACAAGCATAATCGTGTCTATTTTTCTCAAGGCTCTTTTCATGATAAGGTCGATCTAGAATCCTAAAACTAAGTGTGAAACATGAAGATCATTTGGTTCAGAGATTTCAAGGAAGGTCAGAGACTGGATGGAGGCAGCCACGCTAGTCGACAATCACTGTGCCCAATGAGAGGTGTTTTTGATGAGTGTGTGTAGAACATGTAATGGTGTGGGGGCTGAAGAAAAAGTTGAGAACTGTTGATTTAGATCAAACTCTCATTTCCCAAAGTCTCCAAGTGATTTAGTGACAGAGCCAGAACTAGAGCCTAAGTTTCCAGGTACGTAATTTAATGTTCCAATTTCACCCAAATGTAATCATTGGGGATGGACTCCGAGCCCAAGGATGTCCTCTTCATTGCTTTACTGCAGAGCAGAAGGTGAAGCAAGGCCAAGAAATTGGGGCTGTTGGAAGTAGACCATGGTTAAGAAATTCTTTATTTGGCCCTGTGTTGTAATTGACTTAAATTTCCATTTTCTTCTAATGTTCCCTGTGCACAAGTCCTATGAATATTTCCCCATCTCTAAGAGCATGATTTATTTGGACTTTCCAGACCTTACATTCCAGAGAGATGAGCAGAGCCATTCTGAGAACCTCTCTCCTCCTATCTTCCTAACTCTCTTCCAGGAGAGAGAGCTCTAGCATCATTGGCAAGTCACTCTTCAGTTTAAGGTTTTTAACTTCTTTGCTGTAAAGGCCCATGTCATGCCAGAACAAGCCTCAGCCCTCTGCAATTTATAGCTTTTTAAAAAAAAAAAAATGGATGCGTGAAACTAAGATCTAAATCTGTTATATGGGAAATTCCAACTCGTTTTTGAGAATTAAAGAATTTTAATATTGGATAAATTCGATGAAGACCAAAATCGCCAATCAAAACCAGTCAAAAAGCAATACTTGAACTGCAAAATAATTCACTAATAAGTTATCTGTTTTTAATTAGTGCATTCAGTATGTAACAAGATCAAATCAGGAAGGAAAGGGTACTCTTTGCCCACCTTCATAGCTGCCTTGTTTGAAAAGATATAGACCAGCTTGATGACTAAGCTCGATGGGCAGCTCAAGTCTCTTCAGTGTGCTGCTCTCTTACCTTTTCTCTGCTGAGAATGCCCTTTATTTGCTTCTTATTCTTTAACTTATACATATTCATTATAGATGCCAGACAATACAGTAAAGCAAAATCAGAGGACGCTAACTTTTTGTCATATAACATTCTAGGGCTTTGAAAATTCCTACATTTGCCATAAAGTTATGTCAAAATTGGATCATCCTATACATAAAGTTTTAAAGTCTACCTGTATATTACTATATATAATTAACATATTTTTGTAACAATATAGTCGATTTTTTAAAAAATGGCAATACATTGATTATAAAAATATGTGCTAGTGGTTAAAAATTTTGAGAAAATACAGAATTGCATAAAAAATCAAAATAATCTTTTAATCACATCACATAAACTGTTTACATTTTAGTATTTAACTTTCCCCACTTAACAATGCTCTCCTGGACAGCTCTTCACCCCTTCCCAAACTTTTAGGTTTCTTCATAAATCACATTTATATTCAAACAGCTTATGCTATGTCAAGTGACAAAAACACAGCAAAGCACTGTGCTTACAACTTACTATAAAGCATCCGGCACACACATGATTTTGAACGTACTTTTTTCTTAAACTCATTTATTTATTCTTTTATTTTTTTAATTGAAGAAATGATTTAAATTTTTTTCCCCATCTACCTCCTCCCTCCCCTCTCCTCCCTACCCTCTGGTAACCACTATATAGTCCATGTCCATGAGTCTCTATTTGTTCATTCTGTTCATTTGTTGCTTTTAGGTTTATATCCCACATATAAGTGACATCATGTGACTTTCAACTTTTTCTGTCTGGCTTATTTCACTTAGCATAATTATCCATGTTGTCACAAATGCTAGTATTTCATCTTTTCTTATGGCTGAGTAATATTCCATTGTATACATGTACCGTAGCTTCTTTATCCAATCATCTATCATAGGACACTTCAGTTGCTTCAGTATCCTGGCCACTATGAATGATGCTGCTATGAACATCTGTGTAAACCCATTTTTTATTAGTGCCTAACATGAGGTGGAGAAGCATAAAATTTGGAATCCAAAATTTTAGATTTGAGTCTGGCTTTTGCTGAGACACACAACCTATCTGGGCATCCATTTTCTCTCCTATAATGGGGCAATTGTACTAAAATCTGCTTCCTAGGAGCCAAGTAAGGATCAGGTGAAATGATGAATATAAAAGCAAATTTTGTGATAATCATACAAATGTTTAATGATGTCAATAATATTTGCTGCTATTGGTAACGGTGAAAAATATTTCCCTAATCTTGCAGGCCCAATCATTCAGGCCTTTTTTCTGCAATGAATTTCTTGACTGAAAGGAAGGAACTAAAATGATATAGCAGAAGAGCAGGGTTCAGAGAGCTAAAAAGCCTGCATTACCAGGTGATTTGGGTAAAAGGAGGAAGTTGGACAAAAAGACCTCTAAATGCTCTTCTGGCTGAGACACAGGTCAGTTATTCTGTGATCTTAGGCAAATCATTTCTCTAAAGCCCTTGGCTTCTCATCTGTAAAATGAAAGGGTTGGGCTGGATGACCTATCCGATCTGTTTCCCCTCTGAGAATTTACGCAACCCAGGTGACCAGCCTTTTGTCCTCACTGTTCCATAGTGTGCTCTTGGTGACAGCACCCTTATGGAAACCACCACTATACTTTCCGGGTATAGCCTTGGAGCCCACAGGTGGTAGGCTGTGGTTTCTTCTCTTCTCTTTGTTTGGTTTTTCCACTGCATGCCCGCAAATAGCCTAGCGACAGCTTGGCAGAGTAAACCAACTCTTCCATCAAGAGGCCTCCGATGCGTGGTGAGCCAAGGCTGCCCACCGATTTACCTTCCCCATGCCCCGGGATTAAGCATCCTCATTCTGTTTCTGGGTGGAGCCGGGCCTCTCTGGCCCGTAGCCAAGTTCCTGGATGCTGTGTGCTCCAGGTCTTCTCTGGAGGCAGCTGCATGCTCTCCTCCACTCTTTCTCCTCCTCCTTGAAATGCCTCTCTCTTTGATCTTTTCCTTCAGGGTATGCTTGAAATGCCTGATCCTCAAAAAAAAAAAAAAATCACTCTTCTTTATCTCCATAATCTGTAATAATCACTCCCTCTGAGTGGTATACACCTCTTTTTTAGTTCTTATCAGTTTCTGGCTTTCAAAAAAAAGCTCCGTTGCTCCCTGTCTATCTTTTCAAGAGCGGGGTATCTCAATGGTGATCACCCATGTCATACAAGCAGTCATTTGATGAAAGGAACACCGACATGAGTTGTAAGGGACTTTTTCACACCTAATCTTCCTTCGAGGTTTTTCTTTGTTTTATTCATTTCTTTGGGTGGGAGTGGAAAATTTAGGCATGAACACATTAAAATCGAGACTTTGATATTAGTCTTGGCGGGTCCCTGCCTTCCTGTACAGCCTTGAATTATTAAACGATCATTACCAGTATCGGTAACAACAGTCTTCTGAACAAAAGCCCCAGAAAGACCTGGGTTTCATTGAACTGGAGGATTCGTCAGAAACAAGGCAGCTTACATGGGGACCTCTGCTGTCAGGTCGACCTGGGTTCAGATCCTACTGTTGCTACTTGTTGGTTATATAACATTGTCATATTACTTAGCTTCTCTAAGCCTCTGGTCTCTTATCTATAATACGGAATAACAATATCTTCTTCATAGGGTTGTCACAAGGCTTAAAAGTTAACTGATATAAAACTCTTAGCACAGAGACTGGCATCAGGAAATGGTGGCCAGCCATGCAGACTTGCATACTCTCCTCCTGAAGAAATTTGTCACCAACAGCTTTAGATCATGGGGAAGTCAATGCATCTCATCATTTTCAAAGAGGCTTTATGTATGTCATCTCATGATTCCCCAGAAAGCTCTAGAGGGTAAGAGGTGCAGGATATAATGATATGTCCTTATATCCATTTTTAAGAGGAATAACCTTAGGCTCAGAGAGGTTAAGTGATTTGTTCAAGGTCTGTCTGATTATAAAAATATGTGCTCCCAGTAAGTTAAAATGTATCTCTGAGACTTAAACCTAGTTTGCTTGTTTCATTGCAAACCTTCTTTCCACAACACAATGGAATGATCAGGAGGAGGAGACTTGCTTTTAGCGTTGGTAAAAGATGAGACCTGGATACGGAAGAAATAGGGAAGGTGTTCCAAGCAGGGGCATTGTATAAATAGGTGTACAGGCAGTGACGATCATATTGGGTTCCAGGAAAAATGATTAGACGTGTTTTTGCTGAATAGGAGTTCATAAAGAAGTGGTAGAAAATAATACAATTAAGGTTGAACATACACTGGAGAGCCTTGAATGCCAGACTAAGGAACTGGGGCTGTATTATGCCATGGGAAGCCATTGAAGGTTTCAGAGGAGGGGAGTAACATGATCTCACTAAGATAGTGAGAGGGCTTCAAATCATGACTCATCGGGAACAGTTGAAGAAACTGATGTTTAACTTAGAAAAGAGAAAACTTTGCCTGACAATGATCAAGGTATATGTTCTAGGAGACAAATTCTCCGTTCAAACGAGGATTCCTTCAATGCACTTTAACCCCAATTTACCAAGAGCCCATTGCCTGCCCTCAGCACCAGGATGCACTGCAGATGGAACAGTGATGGATACGGACAAAGTTCCTGCTCTCCCGGAGCTCCTACGAAATGGGGAAAGATACACCTCAAAGAGAATCACCCCAGAAATGAATGTTACAGCCAGAATTTTCTAGTGCAAGTACAGGCTGCTTTGAGAGATGTAAGTTCCATGTCACTGGAGTTTTTAAGAAGAATGTGTTGGAAAGAAAAACAAATAAAATGCCATATGATTTCATTTATGTGTGGAATCTAAAGAACAAAATAAACAAACAAACAAAACGAAAACTGACTCATAGATACAGAGAACAAACTGGTGACCGCCAGATGGGAGGCGGGTTGTGGAGCTGGGTGAAAAGGTGAAGGGATTAAGAAGTACAAATTGGTAGTTACAAAATAGTCATGGGGATGTAGAGTACAGCATAGGGAATATGGTCAATAATATAGAAATAACCACGTATAGTGCCAGGTGGGTACTAGACTAGTCAAGGGGATCACTTTGTAAATTATATAAATGTCTAACCACTATGATTTTCACCTGAAACTAACATAAAGTAATGTTGAATGTCAACTCTAATTGAAAAATAAAAATTAAAAATTGAAAGAGGAATGTGTCAGGAAAGGTGATTCTTGTGCTGGGAGAAAGGCTAGGCCGATGACTTCTCATGAGATTCTGTGCTTCTCCAATGTTGCAAAATCTTCAGCAACTGTAAATCCCTTAATTAGAGGGAGAAAAAAAGGCAAAGATCAATTAGCGTCTTCTTTTGTAAAAAGCCCATATTTGCATGTTCCATCTTAACTGGAGTTCGAGGGGCAGAGTGTGGCCAAGCAGGAATTTCATCCTGTGCTGTAGCTGGGTGACTCCACCTATGAATTGAAAATCATTTAGCTAAAATTGTGACATAATGTGCAAATTATGGCCTGCCTGCAGGTTGGGGCTGTGGCTAGGGCCGTGGCTGGGGCCGTGGTGCAATTCTCTAGCAGTTAACGTGAAGTTGACTCAGGACAGTCTCTTCGGGCAGCAGAGGCAGGGCCCTGTTGCTCAGAAATTAGCAAGCTACGAGGGAGCTGGCTGGAGCAGCAGAGGGGAGAGGGGGGAAGCCGGGCCCCATTGGTGCAACACTATCCTGTCTGCGAAGGAACATCATACCCACAATTTTCAGGTTTTGACCCTCACTTCAGCCCCAGAAGGTATGTGGGTAGGCTGATGAGGAAATTGAGGCTCAGAGAAATGAAAGGATTCTTCCAAGATCACACACTGGGCAAGCCACAGAACTCAGCTCTCAGCTAGGGTCTTCTGAATCCAACGTGGTCATCTTCCTTCCACACCCCCTGGGATCAAGGCTGATAAGCCACAGACCTTCCAAGGGATGACCACGTGGTCAGTAATCAGGCCCCACTGCCCACACTTGTGCGACCCGTTGCAAAATCTGCAACACTCAGGACTGTGGAATTCTTGGAGTATAATAAGAATACTAATAATATAAATACTAACATTGCATTAGGCAGTGCCAGACGCTGTGCTAAGCACTTTATATTACCTTTTTTCATCTTCATATCAATCCTATGACATAAGTACTAATATTATTGCTATTTTTCATGGAGGAGAAATAGGTTAACCTGAATCAATGCAACCAGGAGATTCTCATTCATATGTGAGCAGCTCCAGAGTCTGTTTGCTTAACCTGGAGGTTGGCTGCTTAAGCGAAGTGGGACCTCTGTGTTCCTCAGACCTCTGGAGGCTCCAAGAGAGATGGCTCCGCACCCATGCCATGCAGAATGTGACCACGGTTGTTTAGGTCTGCCCCCATCCTTTAATTCTCACAGCAGTTCTATCTCAGTTTTGCAGATGAGGAAGTGGCCACCCTGAGAGGTGAGGTGACGTGGCAGAGCCAGGATCTACATTTATACAATCTTAGGTTCCTCTCTAAGGACAGCATTACCTCCCTCTCACCTCTGCAGGTGGCCTTGCTAAGCCATTGAAAGAAATGTCCAAGGTCCAATTCCTCTTGGTTCTTAGGCCAACAACGACAGTAATAATAATAATTAAAACTCCTTTTCTTTATAACACACTTGAGAGTACGCAGGAGACTTTCACGTCCATTCATCCCATTCAATTTCCACAGTTCTCAGGGTTTCTGGAAAGACTGACTGGACGTAAGGACAGCCTTCCCAGATTCACAGCCAGTGCCATGGCAGAAGCCACGACCCTTGCCGCATACCTGTCTACCCTCTGCTCTCTTCTAGGTCATCATCCAGAACCAACCGTGGTCACATTCTGCCTGGCATGGGTGCAGAGCCATCTCTCTTGGAGCCACCAGAGGCCTGGGGAACACTGAGATCCCACTTCACTTAAGCAGCCAACCTCCAGGTTAAGCAAACAGACTGTGGAGCTGCTCACATATGAATGAGAATCTCCTGGTTGCATTGATTCAGGTTAACCTATTTCTCCCCCATGAAAACTAGCAATAATATTAGTACTTATGTCACAGGATTGATATGAAGATGAAAAAAGGTAATATATAAGAAGTGTTTCGCCAGTGCCCACCCATGATGAGCACTAAATTGACAGTGATTATTTCCATCTTTACAGTGAGTGATGAATTTACATGTTCAAAAAAGCGTGTGCTTCCACCATGTGGCCAGCCCATGCTGGGTTCTGAGAAGATATGAATAACATGCAGCCTATAACTTCAAAGAGCTCAGTCTTGGGCTGGGGGTAGACATAAACAGATCATTCCAATGAGATAGATGGTAGCAGAGGTCCTATAATGTACAAAATGCTGTGAGAGCCCCAAGGATAGAGAGATGTAGATTCCTCTTTTCTGACCCATCCATCTATTTCAGCCTCATCCTTCTGGAGACTCAACATTTCCACCTTTTCCCTAAAGACCTAATCTTGTCATCATGGTGCTAGGTCTTCATTCCCACGCCAACTCTGGGGGAGGCCTTGAGAAACTTCTGCTATGTCATGAAGCATTATCATCTTTTTAACTCTCTTGTCTGTCACAGGAAATGTTGGGACTTGTACATATACCCACAATAGGATCTGTTGAAAAATATATCCCCTTAAAACAACACATAAGCAAGCAAAATGTAGAATTCAAAGTCTCCTCTCCCCCCTTTTTTTAACCAATGTAGAACCTGGATCTGGAGAAGGTCTGTGACTTACCCTCTAGTCTTACAGAGAGCATGTGGCAGAACCAGATGAAACCGTGTCGCCACTATAAGATGAGTGGCTATCCCTACTGCCGCATTAAAAAGAATAGTTTTCCCCCACCCCATCCCTCACCAAATCTGGAATCAAACTGGCATTTGAATCTAGATGGTTTCTGGAATTACTCCATTATGGGACACATCCATGCGTTTTGACTTGCATCGCCCCATTTGATTATTCCCTCTGCTTAGCCAGCTTGAAAAGGTGGGTGTGATTATACCCAGTCTCAGACAATGTTCAGTGATAGCTCAGCCAGCGCTGGAACTGAGTGTTTCTAACTCCAACTTCGGCAAGCTGTGATGAGCATCTCACACCTTTCGTGCAGGTAGAAACCACCAGTACGTATGTGTAGTGAGAAAGGACTAAGCCATTTTCTGCCTCTGGGTTCCACAGAGACAGTGCTCAGAGACTTCTCAGCTCTAACTCTAGACATGATACTGCAAGAAAAGCATGACAAAATTCTCTAAACCTCACAATCCAGAGTGTTGTTCATCTTTGAAAAAAATTATAAAAGCAGGCTCTTCTTCTTCTCTCCCCTCTTCTCCCCAAGCTGGTCTTGCATAAGAGGGATGGATGCCCTTCCATTGGGTGACAAGAGTATGTCGTAAGAGAAAAGTTTACAGGCACTACAGGAATGACCTGGTGCCTCGCCCACCTCATTAGAATCTTAATTGGGGTGTGTAGGAGAGGCTTCTATAAATGGTAAGGCAATCCCCAGCAGCCTGTCTCCCCACTTCTTCCTGCCACTCTCAGACGAGCCCCAAGAAGCAGAGGAAGGTACAACATGACTGGTGAGTGCACGGCATCTTCTCTGCCAGACCCTTACGAGAAGCCTATGCTTCTCCTAGGCCAGAGTGTCCAGCTTGGGCTCTGAAGGCTGGATCTTAGTATTCTAGGGTTCTATTCTTTTTCAGTGGCTGCCTAGTCTCTCTAGCATGGTTCCAGGGGTAAAACGTATTGGGGATGTAGTCCTGAGTAATGGGCAGGATATTCACTGCAGCTGGAGGTCACATCCCCTTAGATAAAAGGATAAGCTTTTCCATGTCAAGCCAGCTGGTACCTGCTTCCCGTGTTTCTCAATGCAGTTTTACCAGCTGTTAGTATCATAGGTGAAAAAAAGCGCATTTCAAAGCTACAAGGAAGTGAGAACAGGACAGCCTGTAAATTGATTTAAAAGAAACCTTCAGCAGCATTGGAATGCTTCTAAGTAAATTACACATCCAGAAGCACCGGCAGCCTCTTTGAAAGTGCCTTGATGAGCTGAAACCTCCCAGTAACAGAAAGAGCAGGTGTGCCAACAACTGTCCCTACAAGCAGCGTCAGGGAAGGTCGGTGAAAAAGAACAAGAAGTGCAGGTTCTTTAGCTCTATGGTCACTGTCGAGGATTTGGGCTCTTGTTAGACAGCGCCCCTGCTAAGCAGCATGCTAATTATTGCCTGTCCTGGGTGCTCAGCCTGGTGCGCTGACAGCATCGCCAAACCCAAACAAGGCATGAATCAACCTTATAAAATATTAATGGCAGTTAGAACCGCAGGAAGGTTTGCCAAAGAAATCACTGAGCACGACGCAAAAGGTGAATGTTGATTACTCCAGGAATCACAAAGACCAGGACAGGGTGGCCGCAAAACTGGACCCCCATCCCTGTTCCCCATTTCCTCCTGTGAACATGCAGCAATATGCGAGGTCATTAAGAAGAAGAGCTTCTGATCCTGTAGACTTTAGCAAGAGAAGATGTCAGCTGTCACCTAGACCATCTCCCTTCCTCCAGGAAAAGGAGAGTTCCAGGAAAGGCTAGAGACTTACTAGTCACATAGAAGGCTGATAGCAGAGACAGGCTAGGTCCCAGCAGTGTCCTTTCCACTGTTTCCTGCTACCAGAGTTGAGTTCATCCATGAGCACATGTGCTATCCAGGGCATAGGAAACCTAGTTTCTCACGTGAACTCTGTTACCAGCAGCTTCTGCATTCCCTGCCACCTCCAAGCCAAAGGTTCCCAATTGCAAGATGAAAGGCTTAAAACAGATGGACTTTAAGGCTCCTCCCAGTACTGATGACTCTCACCATGAGAGGAAACCAGGGATAGAGAGCAATGGGCCCCAGAAGTGCTCACCCCCTGGGGGCACGTATCGTCACATCACTCTGCAGGCCCTACTGTGGGCCCACGAGCAGCCTCATACCTGCCCTCTGTGAGTCCTGCTTGACATCCTGAGGGCCTGGCATATCACTGCCTGTGACTCATGAAAAGTTAAGCTCTTAGAGCTCAACATCTAAACCAATCAGAGACGTTCGGAGGTCACAAAAGAAGGTAGACAATGGCCAGTTGGGAGAACATCAATTTTAACAAAGGCAGGGAGGATAAGTGAATACTTTCCTTCCCTTTACTTTGCCACACATACAGTTCCCAGTTCAGCTTCTACTCTGGAATGAATAAATTTACTTATTGAACAGCTAGGGAAAGGAGCCACTGTAGGTACAGTGGGGAACGCAGAGATAAATGGCTGTAGTCTCTGCCTTCCCTCAATACACAGCCCGATCATGCTTGGTCAGTAGTAGTTATGTGGGGTGAGGAGTGTTCTGGGTAGAAGGAACAGGAAAATAAAGGCGAGTGGTTATCAGGTGTGACCCAGGAGACCATCAGATTAATTGTGTTTGTCTGAGAGGACTGTGTCCACCCAGCTCCCAATTTAAGGTTCTTGTTGGAATCAGCGCAGGTTCAGTTACTGGGCCTCTCACTGGAGGGCAGCCTGGGCCATGGGTGGGGACGATGGTCGGGGAAGAGGGCCTGGCCGTGTCCTGCGCAAAGTACAGTTGACCCGTGAACAATATGGATTTGAACTGCTCAGGTCCATTTATAAGTGAATTTTTTTCCATTGACCTGCATAGTTCAAACTAGAGTTGTTCGAGAGTCGACTCTGCAGCTGGTAATCCGTGAGTGCAGAAGGCCAACTTAAGTTATTCTGGGACTTTCCACTACAGGGTGGCCGGTGCCCCTAATCTTACCATATTGTCCAAGGGCTAACCGAGGCCAGAGCCCCAGGGTGGACAGGAAAGCAGGCTGTGAACGCGGACATTGGGCCCAATGTGGAGGGGACACCTTGCTCCCCATCCCCAAAGCCACTCGGAAGCCCTGAGTCACAGGCAGAGTCCTCAGGGTAGGAACCTGAACTGCAGACCTCTGCCTGCGGGAGGCCAGAACCTCCATTCTGGGGACTAGCCCTGTGATCCACCAGGGCACTCAACTTTCTGCCAACCATTTTGCTGGGCAGAGCACTGGCCTGGACTGCAGAGCCTAACCTTCTCTGGCCTCATTCCTCAATCTCTGGATGACCTGTGCCACTCTGGGCCATGGGTCTGCCACAAAACATCTTTCCTTGGAGCTGAGACACTGATGGCTCTTTCTCCCATGATCCTGCCTCCTCCTTCTGTTCTAGAAATATTTTAGGAACATCTGGGTTCTCCGTGCACAGGGCAACGGCTTCTCATTTCAGCTACCTGGACCAGAGCACTAAGGTCTCTCTGAAAGCAGATCGCCCCTTGGGCTCAGAGGCTCATGGCTTCAGGCGCTCAGAGTTTGTGATAATGATGCAGATCTGAGCGTAGGGACTCAATTCCTACACAAGAGGGTCCTTGACTCTACACAGGAAAGAATTTAAGCACAAGCCAGAGTTAGAGATAAAAGGAAAGTTTATTACAGAAGAAATAACGCTCCAGAAATAGAGCATGTTCTCTCAGAGACAGAGAACGAGACCCCAAGTGTTTAAGGGATTCGGTTTATGTGTGTTTTCCTTTCAAGATGTGAGTATGCAGTGTTAAAGGCATGTTAGTAATCTCAGTCTTCATTCTGTAGGTTCCTGTGGTCTGGCTGTAGGAAATAAATAGTTGGGTTTATTCTGTGTAGGGTATAGCTTAAAGACTTTTTTTTCCTGTTTTTCTTTTATGGTATGGGTATGCCGCATTAATATGTGTCAACAGTTGTTAGTAATCTCTGCAGGAATTTTCCTTTGTTCTGTAGGTTTCTTGTGGTCCGGCCAAAGAACGGATCAGCATGTCGTAGGCTCTGAATACAATCTGCTTTAACATTTAGCCAATTTGCTGTCATTCTCATGCCTCTTCTCTAGATCAATAAGGACAAGTTGCCTTTTCTCCCCCACAGCCCCACCCACTTTCTTTCATCTGGGGCAGCAGCTGCTCCCTGTTCATCAGACACAGACCTGCTGGCAGCTGCATCCACTTGCCCATGTTTCCACTTTTATTATCTAGGATTACATACAGAGGTGGAAGAGCCGAAGGCTTATGAGCACACGTCCGGAGACACGCTCTGGGTCGAATGTCAGCTCTGTCCCTCACTAGTTGAATGATCTTGGGCAGATTACTTAAGCTAAGTGTCTCAGTTTCCTCATCAAAAAAAGGTAAAAAATAAAAATAAAATAAAATAAAAATGAGGTTATTCTGGAATCCACCTCATAGGCGCTCAGTCCACATAGCTTATTATTTCTTGAGAAATTTTCATGAGCCTGAAGAAAAACCCTATGAGATGAAGGCCATTTTCTAATCAAGGACAATTCCCAGGGGACGCTCTCCCACTCGGCCTCCCCCTCCCCCAACATTTCCAAGTCCCCTGTTCTTTTTCACTTCAAATAACTTCTCTGTTCTCCTCCACCTTGCTGGGCCAGGCTCCACAGATGGAGCAATCACTCTCCTCCCCAGGGCCCACATGCCAACCCGGGGTGTGAGTTGAACTTAGGAAATTGTTTTCTCTACCCCTCAGGAGAGGAGGGAATGGGGCCCCAGGGTCTTTGGTAGGGGCTGAAACGTGGGTTCTTAAAGAGCCTGCATTCTCCTCTCTCGGCCTTATTTTTCTCCTTTGTAAATGGGGTTTTCCCCACTGCCTCCCTCTCAGAGCAGCTAGGTGACTCAGATGAGATCATCCACGTGAGAGTTTTGATAAGTATAAAATGACACGTGGGCCTAAGATACTGATTCTCAGTCCTCCATGCTCACTAGAATCACCAGGAGAGTTAAAAGAAAAGAAAAGAAAAGAAAAGAAATAACAAACAAACAAAAAAAAACCAATGCTGTCCCTAACCCAGAAATTCTAATTTAATTGGTCGATGGTGGGACTCGGGGCAATTTGACACTCTCCAGGTGAGGGTGGCGAACAACCAGTCCAAGAGATTCTAAGCTCGCTTTGGAAATGAACTAGTCCAGGATTCGTCCTTCCATCCTCTTCTCTCACCTTGACCATGTAATGTCAAGGCAGGGAGTAGGCTATCGGTTGCCTTTTCTCTCTAGCAGTTTACTGGAGTCATCGCAAGCCACTGCCACCACAACCACCTTGGCTGGCTGCAGGGTGACAGCTCGGAGTCCTATGTGGTCAGGCAAAACTGCCTTCCAGTCTGGGCTTGGGTCCAGGCTCTGCCTGAGCATGCACTATTTGACATCACCTGACTAGATTTCCAAATCCCTCATCTGTGAAATGGAAATAATGACATTGTAGGGTTTTTGTAGCTATTAAAAGACATAATGCAGGTAAAATGCTTGGCACAGTGTCTGGCACAGCTGAGGTCCTCAACGGCAGCTCATAAAAAAGCTCAAACCCTCCTCTATCCTGTTGCTTTTGCCATTACATGTAGGATCCCAAAGGATTTGCCCCCCACAACCTCTAGGGGCCCAGGTACTACTGATAAGTATACCTTGGATCCCAATAGTAACCCTACAAAGGAGGATGTGCAGGTCTCACTCTGTCTACAGATGGGAAAAGTACAACCGAGAAACACAGAGACCTTGCCCAAGGCCTCAGCCTTCCAGACTATCAGCCCAGGGCTCGTTCACTTCATCCCAGGAATCCTCACCAGCCCCTCACTCAGCCACCAGCCCCCAAGCTTCTCTACCACCTGGTGCCAAGAAATTGTACCACTGTGTTGCACAGGGATTGAAAATGTCTGAATGCTGGAGAATGGCACAGGCTACAGGGAGAAGAGAGACTGTTGAGAGCTGACAGGAAAGCACCAGGTTCTTGGAGTCAGTGGTGGGGCTGGCCAGGAGTTCAAGACGTTTCCTGTGCCCAGAGGGGATTTCAGGGGAGTGTTGGGAATGACTCACATCCCCTCAGTGACCATACTCTGAGATCTGGTTTCTGGGCCAAGCTCTGCTTCTAAATTACCCTGCACCCTCAGCAGATGTCTTCCCCTTTTGGGACCTCAGTTTTCTTACCTGTAATATGGGAAGCTGAGATTACATCACTGTTTTTCTAGCTGCCATTTGTCACCACTAGCAGGTTGTAAAATCAGTCTAGTGGATTGTGACCAGCAATAACAATGAAGTATAAGGGAAAATATCAGTACATTATACATAGTAAGAGTTAGTATTTTGTTGTGAAACTTTGTATCAGGTATAGACCCATATATGTAAACACTGTGTAAAATGTATTTCTTAATGTGGTCTCCAAAAAATGCTCAAAGACAATTGACTACATCATTTTTAGTATATTTATTAGCCCTAATTAACTCTATAAATCTGTAAGATTAAAAAAAAATGTCCGTCTAGAGAAGAGACATAGGGAATAAGGTCTGGACAGGTGGGGAGAAGCAGCCACTGGAGTATCAGTTATGTCATGTTGGGCCACCTGCCAGCAACTTTATGCTGTGGTTCTCCCAGGAATAGGAGATAAAAACCCCAATCACATACCTGCAACCAGTCCTACTCATCTGTCTGCTGCAGGTGATTCAATCACAAAGCCAGGCTGATAAGGATTGAGACAGATGACTAGTAACTTCCTTTCACATGTGTGCTTCTCATGTTATCACTGCCAAAGTTGGATCCCAGAATAAGATGGAGGGTTACATCATCAGGTATATGTATTAGGTTTGGCTGTGAATGACAGTGAACCCCCAAATAATAATGGTTTAAAGGAATAAACAAAACAGAAGTTTACTTCTTCTTTATATAATAGGTCTGGATATAGGCAGTTCTGAGCAGGTAAGGCATCTGCTCAATTCATAGGTGTCCAGGCTCTATGTAGTCCCCATGCTATCTCCAGGGTATGCATGGTCCAAGATGACCACTAGGGCTCTGTCCACATCACACCCACACTCCAGGCAGCAAAATGAAAGAAGAGGCAGGTAAGCAGGCAAAGGGCATTTGTCAACTGTTTTGAAAAAGAGATTTCCTCAAAAAAATTGAAATCAGTATTCAAACAAATACTTTATATGAATGTTCATAGCAACACTATTCACAAAAGCCAAAAAGTAGAAACAACCCAATTGTCCCTCAACTGATGAATGGATAAACAAAATATGGTAAATCCATATGTAGTTGACCCTTGAACAACTTGGATTTAACTGCACTGGTCTACTTATACGTGGATTTTTTAAAATAACAACTGTGAGTGTATTTTCTCTCCCTTACAGTTTAATTAATAACATTTTCTTTCCTTTAGCTTACAGATAGATAGATAGATAGATAGATAGATAGATAGATAGACAGACAGACATAGATATAGACACACACACACATACACACACATATATATTATAAAATATATGTTAAATGACTGTTTATGTTATCAGGAAAGCTTCTAGTCAAAAGTAGGCTATTAGCAGTTAAGGTTTTTGGGAGTCAGAAGGTATAAGCAGATTTTCAATTGCATGGAGAGTCTGTGCCCCTATGAACTGCCGATAAATAATACCATGTGAATGAACCTTGAAAACATTATGTTAAGTAAAAGAAATCAGGCCCAAAGGCCACATTCGTATGAGATTCCATTCATGAAATGTTCAGAATAGGCAAATCCATGGGAAAAGAAAGCAGATCAGTGGTTGCTAAAGGCTGGAGTTAGTGAGTAACGGAAAATGATTGCCAATGGGTACGGAGTTTCTTTGGGGGATAATGAAAAAGTTCTGAAAGTGGTTAGTGGTGATGGTTGTGCTATACTAAATACCACTGAATCGCACACTTTAAAAATGGTTAAAATGGTGAATTTCATGTTCTGTGAATTTTACCTCAATTAAAAAAAGAGAGAGAGGTTTCCTGGAAGTTGATACATATAACTTCCTCTCATAGGTCATTAACTAGAACTCATTCCTGTGACTGCCTACTGCAGCAGAGCCTGGGAAATGTGGTACCCATTAATATGGGAGATTTTATTACCAAGAAAGAAGGAGCGAGTGAATATTGGCATAGACATTTAGTAGTCCTGACAGGTGAGGATATTCTCCGGAGGCAGCACGAAATTGTGAGAAGAGCACTGGAATGAGAGTCCAGAAATGTTTCACTGTGGGCAAATCACCTTCCAGGCCTCCATGTCCTCACATCTGGATAAGGGAGGGAGTATATGATCTGTCTCCAAGGACTCTTTTCCCCCTGATGTTTTTTAAGAGCATATGCTAGTCAATTGTAGGGTCAATGCAATGCTCTTTTTATCCCTTCCCTTCATCCAGGTTGGTGGAGAGGACAGTCTTGGGGCTCATAAATATCCATGAAGTTCTAAACTTAGATGGTCGTGTGTCTCCCCACCCCCTGCCCTTTCCCTTCCAGAACACACTCTGGCAAAGGGGGTTGTGATTACTGCTGTGTGAAGGGGTAGTTGTTGGGAGTAACTATGGAACCTAAATAATCCACAGACAGGATCATCGGATCCTTGATTTGGGGGCCGGCAGAGAACCAATCCTAGGGTTCAAGGGGTGGGACCATGACAGAGGGTGGCAGCCAGCAGAAGGAGAAAGATTTCAGGAACCACATGGGAGGCTTTATGAGCATGTTCTCAGCCTGCCTATCCGACTCCAGGATGCAGAGGCAGGCTGCTCCCCTTTTGTTAACCTCCTATGTAAAATGCCCTTTTAGAACACATTTTTTTCTTCCATATGCTCACTCTCTCCTTTATCAGAATATACATGCCAGGGAGTGGGACAATGCACAGTGAGGGCCCCTCACCCCTTGGGTATCTTCTGGACTGAAGGTCCAGCATGGGTCCCCTTCCCAAGCAGAGAACTGAGAATCAGGGCAACAGGGGAGGGCCAGTAAGACCTGGGTTTGGAATCCTGGGTCTGCCAATCACTAGGTATATGACCTCCAATAAGATATTTATCTCTCTGAATATCAGTTTCTAGTTTTGACAAGGATTCCATTGGTGATATATAAAGTGCTCTGTAAACTGTTAGTAGCAGTTGACATACAGTAGATTGATGGCAAATGAGTCCTGCTTTTCCTCACTCTCCAGCCCAGAGAAGACTTGCATATCCCACAAACACCCTGATGGGGAACACACCTCCTTCATGCCAGGGCTCATGTCTGGTGTCAGGAGAGGCAGATGACCATCTATCACAGTGATACCAGGACCTTACCTAGTGAGGCATGCAGAGTGCCCTTCATCTCCCTTCAGTGTCTCTGCAGCCAAGTCACCCTGATTTCAGTCTTTTCTTTGTCTTTTTCCCTATGGACAAGCCACTGGTCTCTGAGATAAAAGAGAGAAGTCTCTGCTATTGACACAGCTATAGTATATAGTGTATAACCCTTGACAAAGCAAAGCAAAGGACTTATTTCAGGGGAGACAGATGCCAGCCATAGATGTAGAATCCCTGCCACCCCTTTTTCCTTACCCCTGTGTTTGACAGAGAATGTCTGGGGACATACTTTCTGTGCTCAAGTAGCTCATGGTCTAGAATGGTGAGCTTCACCTGGGGAGAAAGCATGCATGCTTTTGGTTTGGGAGGGAGTTGAAGAATCTCTAAGGGGTTCATGCGATCTGAAACCACATGTCCCGTAGGGCTCTTCTCTTTTCTAAAACAAGACAAGGAGTAAAGTTCTACCAAATCTCAAATGTCAGGGAAGCACAGCAGGTAGTGAGCAAAGTTGGAAGGAAGCATGGGGTTTAAAAGATGGGGCCATTGCCCTCAAGAGAACTAGCATCTACAAGCCACACAGAGTTTGGGGTTGCCAGAGAGTGTCTAAGATCTGGGCTGTCTCCATTCGATATTTATGTACAGGAATGCTCATCTTTTCTCCTTCCTCCCTCTGTCCCT
>NW_006442491.1:17000058-17011247 GCF_000325575.1 Pteropus alecto | reverse complement strand
GATATTTATTGATTGCATGAATGTTTAGTTTCTCTGAGTTTGTGCAAAAACTTTTTAATTTATTCTTTCGATAACTGTTTTTTGAATGAATGAGTGAGAGGATGTGTGAATGAATGAATCTTTAGTACCCTGAGCTGGTTTCAAGATCACCTCTCAAGTCCCCCTCTCCAGTAGCAGTGTTTGGCTCACCACCCCAGAGATGTGTTTCACTTGAAAGAGTCCCTAAGATGAGCCTCTCTGCCTGTCTCCAAAACTGCTTAGGTGGGACCCACCCTGGTCCCAAGCGTGCCTTGGAGCCATACTCTCTCCACCTCACCTTTCTTCTGGGCAAAACCTCTGTTCTAGCCAAATAATATACTTGCTCTCCTGTTGTCCGAAATCCAGGCTGCTTCCACTTCTATTTGAGCCCCCATCCACCAAGTAATGATATTAAAAGTGGATGCAACATGAGTACCCTGGTTATACAGTTCTCTCGGCTGGTTGGGTGAAGCTGCACTGAGCACTTGGCCTGTTCCTTGAGGGCTGAGTGACTGCTGGACAGATGGAGGGGGAAGATGTTTTCAGCAGTGTGAATAATGTGTGCAAATGTTCAGCCCCCTGAACAGACAGAGGGGGAATAGGCTGTGAAGTTCTCACGATGCTCTGTCAAGGTCTTTCAATTTTAATATGAGTCTTCCTAGAAGTTTGACTCTGCCCTGACTAGCCCCACCCAAAATCTGTCCCTTTGATAAATCACACCTTTTCCCATACCACCGTTCCTTGCTGCCCAGGACCTCAGGTCCTCTTTTCTGTATTACAGATTTAAAACTCCAGAATATTGACTGGCAGAAGACCTCCAACCGGCAGGCGCATCACACAGACAAATACTACAGCCAGGATCTCATCTTGCGAAGAGGTCAATCGTTCAAATTTTTGTTGACCTTGAATGCACCTCTCAGACCTGGAGACAACCTGGGGTTCATAGTCTTTACAGGTACCTGTTCATTGCCTCCTCCACCCCATACATGCCTCAGTAGCCCATAGGATTGTGCATCCAAAGGTCACTGGGCTCTAGCCGAGCTCTGCCACTGATTCAATGTGACTTTGGGTAAGTTTCTGCCTGTCTCTGAGCCCAAGAGTCCTAGTCTTCAAATTAAGAGGGGTTTGGCCTACATGATCTCTCCAGTCACTTCCAGAGCCATGATGTAGTACTTCTTTGGATAATGTCCCTCCAAGGGCCTCTGTGGTTGTACTGGAATCTGATTTCTCCCCCGAGTCTGGCCAGCACTCCTCGACTTCAACTGACCCCTGTCTCCTTTTTTCAGGGCCCTATCCCTCAGAGTCAGCCAGAACAAAGGCTGTGTTTCCACTCTCTAATGGGACAAGAGGTGACAGCTGGAGTGCCCAGCTCGTGTCCCAGAACAACAACACTCTGACCATCTCCATCTTCAGTCCTGCCAATGCACCCATAGGATGGTACACACTGAACATTCAGATCAACAATTATACTCTGAAACTTGGGATGTTCATACTGCTCTTTAACCCCTGGTTGCAAGGTAGGCATCTAACCGCCCACACTCCCACCCATAACAGCTAAGCAATGCCCATGGAAAGGAGATGAGTGAAATGATTTTCATGGGATCAGGTTTGATTAGGAAAAGTTTGTGGGATATGGACAAAGCATAGAAGCTAAAAATCAAAAGCCATAACTTTAAGTCCCAGCTCTGCCACTTAACCAGTTATAAGTCTAGGCAGTCACTCTACCTTCCTGAGCCTCAAATTCCTCACCATTAAGTGGACATCATGCTATTTCCCCTGGTGCTATTGCAAGGATCTCATGAGTTTTTACAAACTGCATAGTATGATGTAATTATAAGGGACAATGACCATAGTACAATTCTGTAGTATAGACATAGCTTCCTTCCTAAAAGAACACGTGTCTCATTCCCAGGATCTCATTTTCAGACTCTCAGATCATCCCAGCTTCTCTTTCAAGCTCATAGTTCCCACAATATGAGTTGGAAGCATTACAGCCCAAGGCTTCCTTCCTCAGTCAAGGTTGGGGAAGTGCTGCAGCTAGGACTTGCTCCAGCTCCCAGGCCAGTACTCAAGTTGGAGGAGGAGGAGGACTGGTTTCTACAGTCCTCCAAAGGATTCTAGTACCTGATGTCTGATTTTTATGTTAAACAGCGGATGGTGTCTTTATGAGTAACCAGGCTGAGAGAGAGGAGTACGTTCAGGAAGATGCCGGTGTTATTTTTGTGGGAAGCACAGATCGAATTAGTATGGTTGGCTGGAACTTCGGACAGGTAAAAGGGTCATAGGAGGCTGAGTGTTATGTCCCTATTACCCAGGAAGGTCAGCGGTTGGCCCCACAGATAGGTGGAAGTTCTCAAATCTGATCATTTGCCTGCTCTTCTATTCATTCATTCATTCAGAAAACATTTATTAACCATTTACTATGTGCCATGCCGCAGCTGCACACTAAGGATACAGAAGATGGATAAGACAGATTCATTGTCTTTGAGAGAGCCACAATTCATTGGGCAAAACAGACACATAATTAAATCAATGCAATGAAGTGTTATTGACGCCACATTACGCAAAAGAAGATAAAGCCCAGTAGAGACGCTTGGGACAAAAATGTAGTTTCTATTATTCATTCCACGTAAGAATGTGATGAACCTTCCTTGGTGTGTGCATTCGTCTTCCCAAGGTCTTTCATTACTGTGACCACCCGTCTGAGTCCCAGAATCCCCGGGTTTGCTCAGTCTGGAAAACATTCAGGGATTTCCCTAAGCTTTTCTTTTCTAGCAGACAAACGAAGGCATTTGAATGAGGTAAGTTGGGTGGGATGCCTTGGATATCAGGAGTAGGTGGACAGGTGCATGTTCTGCCTATCTTCAGATCCTATTCTATAGTCAACCAGAGCAAGTCTGCTATATATTTTATAAGCTGGGTTTTTGTGTCAAATTCCATTGGAAGGAAGAAAAGAGGGAAAAAAGGGGATAAAAATGAACCTAGAGGTGGAAAGGGAGCTATTTTTAATGGCATGGGCTGGGCGAGCCACTCCCAGAAAGGAACTTTTGATCAGAAACCTGAGGGAGGCAAGAAAGCCAGATCTATATCTTGGGGAAGATCATTGGAGGCAGAAGGAATAGCACCTGCGAAGACCCTAAGGCGAGAGAGAGCTTGGCCCTCTCCATTTGAGCATCAATGACTAAACATAAGTCTTATTTTGTGAAAATAGCCTGAGATGCCTTTTAGCAAGATATCTTATCTTTACGATTTCTTCCCCAGGAGTCTAAATAATATGTTCAAGATCACAGTCAGAACTAGACGGAAATTTTGAGATGAGCTTAGGTCAATCCAGATGGAGGAATCAAAGCCCAGGCAGATTGAGTGATTTGCTTCCAAATTCATGACAGTGAGAGAGTCCTCCTCGTTTAAGAGGCTCAGCACAGGGCTTCATGTATCGCGAGAGCTCTGGATGGGTTTGCAGGATTAAAGGCTGGGTGAGGTGGGTGTTCCTTGGTAGTTCTCAGTTCTGGAGTCCACAGAGTGAAAAGACCTGGGCAGTTGCTGTGCTTCTCACCACTGTAGCCCCCATACCCTTAATTAGCCAACACTACTTGTCATTTCTTCCATCGTAATATATGGTTTTATTTTGAACAGTTTGAAGGAGACATTCTGAACATTTGTCTCTCGATCCTGGATAACAGTCTGAATTTCCGCCGTGACCCTGCTACTGATGTGGCCCGCAGAAGTGACCCCAAATATATTGGCCGGGTGCTTAGTGCAATGGTGAGTGATAGGAAAACCAGTGGTTACCATATATCAAACCCAACTATGCATCAGGCACATGCGCTCTTACATATGTCATTGAAGTCTCACAAATATGGTTGGTGGCTGTTACCATCCCCGTTTTACACACATGGAGCCTGATAGGAAAACCAGTGGTTACCATATATCAAACCCAGCTATGCATCAGGCACATGCGCTGTTACATATGTCATCTCATTGAAATCTCACAAATATGGTTGGTGGCTGTTACCATCCCCATTTGACACACATGGAGCCGGAGTTAAAGTACTGGCCTGGTGGCACAGTGAGTGAGTGGCAGAGGCCAAACTGGAACCATGTCTACCTGGTTCCAGAGCCTTTTCTTTTGTATCATAAGACCTTTCTCAGATGACAAGGGAACTTGCCCCTTTGGTGTTCGTCAGGACTGGAAGGAAGCAAAGCGGAGACTTTGCTCCATCCCTGGGCTTTCTGGGAAAGGAGGTAGGCTCCCCAGTAAGCCCGAAGTGTCAATCTCCTTTGTTTTAGCCCCTCCCTTCCACAGTATAGAGTGCTTGAATGTCAGACTAAGAAGGCAGAAGGCCAACCCACTCATTATCTAGATGAGGAAATCAAAGCCCCGGGAACTGAAGTGACTTGCTCACAGCCTGTGAGTCAAACCAGAGCAAGGCCTTGAACTGCCCACCCAGGGCCTCTTTTCCTCACTTAGTCCCTCCACTTGAGAGACTCATTCCCTCCGCCCCCCACACCCCAAACATACACACAAGCTAGATCCTGGAGGAATCTCTTGCTCTGCACTCAATGTGTAGAGAACACCTCCATCAGAAAGTGTCCAAACGTGGGATCAACCTGCTCGAGTTACAAATTAAAAAACTAAAAGTCAGAGAGTTGTTGGTCTTGAATCCTCTGAAACTACATAATTAGCCCAGAAGTATATTTAACTTTTTTTTATAGACTAAGCACATTTCAATCTCTTTTACTTTTGAGTTGGAGAATATCCAAGCTAAGAAGCTAGTTACATGGTTAGAAAATTGAACAACCTTCTGAAAGGATGATAAACATCTTGGGGTAATCAGAGAGGGCTTCCTGAAAGAGCGGAATCTTAAACCAAACCTTGCAGAAAAGGAGTGGGTTAGCCTAGGGAATGTGGAGATGGGTGGGAACCAGAGGGGCTGGGGAAAGATGCCGAGAGGAAGTGAGACCTGAGCTGAACCGTGAAAATGAAGTGGCCATGGAGGGGTGGAACTAAAGCCAAGGCCAAAGTTAAGTAAGGAAAGCTGGCTTTTAGGGCAACTTAGGAGGCTGGGCCTTTCTGGCCCAGGAGAGGGTGGGTGAGGCCAGCCGGCTCCAGCAGCTGCTGACTCACTCTCACCCTGGAGACAAACCTCTTTATCTCAATGCCAATTTCCTCGGCTACACCTCTCTGCAGACCTCCTGGTTGGGCTGGGCCATGAGCTAATTATGGCCTGTGTAAGGCTTTGGGATGCTCAGCTTTCAGCCAGAGATGACCCTGCTGATTACCACTTGGGTGGCTGTGACTCAGGAAATGGAGATGGGCTGCACACCCTTCCATCTTGGAGGAGACTGTCCTGCCTGATTCTGCGATTACAGCCCAGACCCTCCTGGAGGTGGCTGCGGAGCTCACCCACCACACGGAGGGGTGTGGAATGTCCGGGTCAGCCCATCCTAGGCAAGGATGCGTCTGTTCCCATACTGTCCATTCTCATAGGCCTTGCCACTTGTGGATCCCCAAGAAAGGAAGCAGGACTCACAGACTGAGAGATTCTGGTCCAGACTCTCACTGTACAGTTTGGATAAATGCTAATCAAAATTGTCATAAGCTCTGAAAACTGGGCTGCTGGAAGACACCTGAGAGTTCATTTGTTTCTAACTTTCCCTATATTGGAAGGTGAAGAACCAAGGCCCACATTGGTGAATTAATTTGCCCACAATTACAGAGCTGACAAGTGTCAAAGCTGGGCTTGTAACTCAGGTTTCTCCTTCTCTCTCTCTCTTTTAACTTTGTATTATGGAAAAGTTCAGATTTCCACAAAAGTAAATGGAAATGTAAAATGAATTCCTACATACTCATCACCAGCTTCAGCAATTACCCACTCCAGGCTAGTCTTGTTTCATCTCTGACTCTCTCCTCCAACAGATTATTTAATAAATCCAAGATATTGCATCATTTCATCCATAAATATTCCAATATTTGTCTCTAGGACCATGGTACTCAGGTGTCTCAATTCCTAGTCCAGTGCTCTTTTCACATTGTATCATGGTCATGTTACTTGTGCAAGAATCCTACCTTAAGTTGAATGAATCAATGAATCAATGACAAGCAATATTCCAACTTTATTCATTCTAAGAAGTTAGTTGCTAAAGTTTTGAAGTGATCTTTTAGAAGACCAGTACACCAAAAGAGAGTTTCAAACCATGGACCCCATGTCAGACACCACTGACTACCTGTGACCTGTGGCAAGAAATCCTTTGCAGGCTGGATTTCTGATGCTGCTTTGCCATTGACAAGCCAAGGGCCTTGTTTCCATGTGAGCCTACTGCACATGACTGATACTTGGGTTAGAGGCAATTAAACATGACCGATTAAGCAAAGCACTTTAAAATACATACACTACTCAATACCCCTAAGGGACCTTTATTACAATTATTATCCCCCTATCACTGAGAAAGATAGAAAATCAATACAATGGCTCCCTGGCTTCCTTCCTCGCCTCCCCATCTTGTCCCCTAAACTCTGCATATCACTCTCTGTGCTGATTTTCTTGGGGATTTTCCTGCCTAGATCAATAGCAATGATGATAACGGTGTGCTTGCTGGGAATTGGAGTGGCAGCTACACAGGTGGCCGGGACCCCAGGAACTGGAACGGCAGTGTGGAGATTCTCAAGGAGTGGAAGTCATCTGGCTTCAGGCCAGTCCGATATGGCCAGTGCTGGGTCTTTGCTGGGACGCTGAATACAGGTACTCCGGGTGTGACACGCCTTTGCTGGGGTGGTGGGCAGCACTGAGATGCCCCAAGGTATCGTCTCCACTGTAACCCAAGGCCTCAGACTGCCCCTTGACTTACAGTGCTGCGGTCTTTTGGGATTCCCTCCCGGGTGATCACCAACTTCAGCTCAGCTCATGACACAGATCGAAACCTCAGTGTGGATGTGTACTACGACCCTATGGGAAATCCACTGGACAAAAGCAGTGATAGCATATGGTGAGTGTCTGACCCTTTCTGAGCACCAAATCTGAGCAGCTTCTTGCTTTCCTCAGTAACATATCAACACATGGTTTAGAATAGAAATGCTAACAATGCTGAGTACACATCTAGCAAGACCCAAAACAGTTCGGCAAACCCTGGTGGTTTGGTCTACCTTGCCACCAGATAAAGAGTTTGATACCAGTTCATATCAGATATGATACCAGGTATGGCTCATGGGCTCTGCAAAACTGCCCTATTTTATAGAATCCATTAGACCCTGTGCTCCTTTAAAAAATAAACATTGAAACTATTGATTTTCCAGTAATAAGAGAAAAATTATCTCATTTCAGGCAGTCCATATGACCTACAGACTTTATTAAAGAAAAACAGTCCATTTTCTCTTACACATATATACTTTTTACGTACCTTGGTTGAGAGAATAAAAAAATAGTTTATTCTGGATTCCAATGGCAAATAAGAAGCTTTATATGTATATGGGCATATATATTTCTAACCATAAATAGACCATGTGCACAAGTATCTGAACATACACATATATATGTCATATGTATAATAGATGCCAACTGGAAGTAGGAGGTTATATAAAACTTATAGACGTATCTATAACTTCATATAGCAGTATACATACATAAAATAGATATTGTTACAGCTATTTAAGCATATACCATATGCCAAGTTAATACCAGATGGCAACTGAAATAATTATGTCTATATCTGTATATTCACATAGATATCAATGTATCTATATATAAAGAATACACATATGTCAATAAGCCATTGTTTTAATCCATTTCAAGGGATGCATACACACACACACACACACACACACACACAATCATTCACATGCATAGATTTGGCTAGATAACCTGATACAGATGCCATCTTCTTATTTCCATATGTTCAACTTTGAGATAGTCTATATAAAATATTCTGTAACTGCTTATTATTCCCAGAATAAGTAGATCTAACTTTTCTGAAATGTGCTTAACGTAACTAATAGAATACAGTCAAAGGAAAATAAAATTAACAGAAAAGCTGTTAAAACAAACTACAACACCATGCCAAAAATGGAACTGAGTAATAAAAGCATCCCCTTTCTTCTGAAGGAGGATGAGGCTCATGTAATTCACCAAAGGTCACGTGGATTCTAGGGTTTAATGAGGGAGAGAAAGCTTATTTTAAGATGTTCTTCCTTGATCTGCACATATACAACTTTCTCTCCAATGCCATTGCTACTTATGGCAAGGTTTTGTTATACAGCTTCTTTTCTGTTCTCTGTTTTTTTCTTTTGTTGTTATCTCAAAAATCCCATTTTGAAGAAAAGTCCTGATTGTTGGGGCAATGCCATTCCTGGCCTTGGTTATAATTGCTCCAACCAGATGACTGATCTGGGATGAGAGGAGGTCCATTTTGGCATAATCCTGTGATTATCCTGCACACTGGGAACCGCAGAGAGACCAGAAAGCTTAAGACTCAATTCCTCTGCTGGAAGCATTTCTGATGCTGTTAGGGAACAGGAAGCAGGGAAGCCATTAGTAGAGGCTGATTAACGATTGATTCGGGATGGTGTGTGGAGTACAGGCGAATGATTCTGACAGTAAGCACTGTGGGAACTCAGGGAGGGAGTCGTCAAGGAAGGCTTCCTGGGAGCAGGAAGGTGGGGCTTCTAAGTTGAATTTGGAATTAGAACCTAGATCTCTTGGTTTACCAATTCATGCTACCACCCCATATTAGCTTTATAATTCATTCCAAATATAATTACCTTGTGGCAAGTATAGACCCATGGAAACATTCCAAGGTGTTTCCACAGTCATATTTTGGCCCCATCGTAAGGTATCAGGCCCAAAACTCTGATTTTAGCGGCAGTCTCATCGGTCCTCACCCTCCCACCCCTCACCAGCCTTTTCTGAACCCTCTTCAGAAAGCAGTGGGAGCTGATGGTCCCTGCCACCCCATTCCTTGTTTACTGAGGGCCCAGCACTGTACAGTCTGAGAACAGGGAGTCCTGAGTCCTAGTTCCAGCCCCACCATCGTCTTGCTCTAGGACTTATGTAAACCACCTCATCTTTCTGGTCCTAAGTTTCTCCATCAGTGAAATGTAAGTGTTGGCCTAGAATATATGTTTACTTAAGTCTCTTACCAGCTTTAATTAGTTGGTTCTCTGCCACTTCAACTCACCCCACTTTTTGCATGAAAGCTAAGGGAGCTCTTCCCTCCCCTCTACATGGATCCTACCCAAGGTGGAAGAGTTAAATCACAAGTCATTTTCTGCCTAGAATAAAATTACTAATCTATTATTTTAAGGAGAGTTAGAATTAGACAGAGAAACCTGACTCTGAATCTCTCTATACTGCAAATGTTGAACCCTTTTAGAAACTTGTCCAGTTTTGCCTAGTCTTAGAAAGTAAGAATCAAGTGAGGTTAAGCATCTGAACGTGCTTAATAATAATAACAGCAGCAAGTAATAATTCATTGAGCAATGTTCTGTGCTAGATACTTTTCTAAGTGCTTACCTTTACTCTTCAAAAATGTGAGGTGGGCACTATTGTGATCATCCTCATTTTATAACTAAGGAAACTGAGACTCTGGGTCATTTACCCAAGAGTATATAACTAGAAAATGGTAGAGCTGGGCTTTCAACCTAGGTGGCGTGTAAACTCTGCAGCACCAGAGAGATGCCAGAGAATGTTGTTATTATTTCTAACTGATATTTGAGAATTTGACAGCTTACCTTGAGATTTTCCAGAGAGGGTTGGCTTGACCCCAGCCACGGCTCTGGTTAGGTTGGGTACTGTCCAACTCATTCAGATAGCTTCTTTGGTTCACACTTAGGCTGCAAATGCCACTTCTCTGTAAGACTAAACACTGTCTCAGGGGTTCAGTAAAGACAAATGACTTGCCCAAAGTCAGTGAAGGAATTAGTGTCCAAGCCAGAGGTGGAACACAGGTTTTTGCCAACAGGACTCTCCAAAATCAAAGAACATTAGGACCAGAAAGGATCTTCGAAAGGGACCTGCTCATTTCATAAATGAGAAAACCAAAGCCCAGAGAGAAGTAAGGGTAAACAACTGGTGGCATTTAAGCATTTTAAATAAGTGTATGACTCTGCATAATTTCCTTAACTTTTCTGTATCTTTTCCCATCTATAAAATGAATGGCTAGATCAGGGTACCTCAGAAATTTCTTCCAGGTCTTTCTTTATGTCACAGGATCTAGTGGGGTACATTTTCTTCTAAGCCATTGTGCTTATGAAAATGGTTTGGCTTAAGAGACACCAGGCTCTGGAGAATTCCGTTCTTCAGAGTCAGAACGTTTGGGGTAGAGCTTCTTTTATACAATTCCTTTCTAGGCCACTGTACAGGAGGTCCCTGGACTCTGTTCAGTCACTGAGCAGCAAACAGTGATTTGGAACAATTTGGCCAAAGTTATTCTTATCTCGACATTTCAGGCTTATTTTCATAATTCTTTTGACTTGATTCCTCAATTTCTAGAGTTACAAACCTGCCTATTTGTAAATTTTATAGAGCTCTGAAGTAGAAAGTACATGGGGATTGATTGCCCTGTACTTTGTTATCAGGGATGTGGAGTTGGCCAGTTTTAGGCAAGAGCTGTTGGCACCTACCTATCATCCCAAAACCCTGGCTCCTAATGCAATCTCTCCATGGCCACCAGCTTCCACTAATATTTAGCCAGCCCCCAACATACCTAGATCACCTCACTCAGACCCATGGCAAGGAAATCAAGGCTCCAAGAGTGGCCCAAGCCCCAAAGCAATTCAATTCAGAAAACACGATGAAGTAGTACTGTGTGCCAGACTCTGCACCGGGCACTGGGCACCAAGAACAGTGAGATGCAGGAACCATGCTTAGTTCATAGCTGCATGAGAAGATTGATGATTACGGAGTGGAAGTCAAATAATCAAATTATGTGCAAGGTTCAAAGATAGCACAGAGGTATGGCTGGCACTCTCAGCACATCAGGAAGACGTTTTGGAGGAGGTAGTATCTCACTGTATTTGGAAGGACAGACGGGAGCTTGCTAGTGGAAAGCATAGGGCATCAGGATCACTTTCTAGACAGGGTCTCCTGACCCTGTGAATTCAAAGGTAAGCGTAACTGAGTTGCTGTCTCTAGGGCATTGGTTTATAAACTTCAAAGACTTCATTAGAATTGACTTGG
>NW_006442491.1:16994772-17000045 GCF_000325575.1 Pteropus alecto | reverse complement strand
AATGCATCATTTACTAAATGCCTCAGGTAGTTCTGATATCTACAGCCTGTCTTTTTCCTGAGCTCCTGCAACTAAAAACCCTTAAGACAGAAACAGAGCCCAAGGCTGGGAGGTGGGAGAGAGTGTGGCGAAAAACAGAAACAAACCAGGATTTCCATGATGGCACTCTCAGGGGTTCGAATGGCAAACACAATCCAAAGAAGTGTAAGTAAAGTGTTGGCTTCTAAATGAGAGAGGAACCAGGATGTGTTTGTTTATCTGCTCTGTCTCAAATTTCTGCCTTGCAAATAAGTATTAAAACATAGCTACTTACCAGTTTTGGGGGTATTCGTTTTTTGTTTGTTTGTTTGTTTGTTTGTTTTTTACCAACCCACCCTTCCCCTCGGCTTCTCTGCCAGGAAGAAAATAAACACACACCTTGGTATTCTTATTGCTTTCTCATCTCACTCTTGCCTTTTTCATCAATCCAGGATCATCTTCCCACACTCATGCTGCTTTCTCCTGGGTGAATTCTACCTGGTCTTAAAGGTCCATTCAAAAAACATTCTGTAGGTCTTCCTAGAGATAATTTTTTATGATGACTTTTTTTTTTTTCACAATTATAGGAAATTTCAGAATATGTAATCTGTAATCTGATTGTTAACATCCTTTTAATATTTGATCATTTTCTATTTAACCTTTTCTCTATTAGTTGTTTTTTATAGAATTGGGATTACACATTTTACAAAGCGGGAGTACAAGACAGAGCATATGATAAATATATCCTACTTTTTCCTGTACCTAATAGTCAACCACTTCATAAACAGTTTTAAATCATATGTTTTTGGCTAAACATATTATGAGCATGTTCCCTCAGTCATTAAATACTCTTTAAAAATAAGATTTTAGATGTATCATATTCCATTGAATAATTGAATCATCTCTCTTTCCTTATTGTTACCTATTTCCCTATGTTAACTATCTATTTCCCTTTTTTTTTCCTATTATATATAACACAGTCATGAGCATTCTTATATGTAAATCTTGAGCATGTCTTTGACTAGTCCCATAAAAAAAGATTTCTGGAAATGGTATATTCTAGGTTAAAGAAAAGGAACATTTTAAAGCCTTATGACATCTTGCTGTTGCTACCCATGTTTCATTACAGTAGTGAATAAGAGTATTCTTTCTTCCCACTCATATCATTGGTTGGTATTATTTTTAATAATCTGATTATCGTTGGGGTTTTTTGTTTTTTTTTTACCTCTTATGGTCTAATGCCCTTCTGCCTTGTTTTGGAGCTGACTTTTTAGTTCCCTGTTGCCTTGAAGGATATATAGCAGGGTCACGTTGAATCAGATAAGTACGTAAAGTGCACTTTTGACTCTTTCTGGTAGCTGTATAGTGTGTAGAGCCCCCTCGTGCACACATATCCTAGCTGGTCCCCATAGGAAGCTTCTTACAACATGCAAAATGAAAACGATTTTTTCCTGATTATAAAATAATAAATAAAATAAATAAGAAGGATCATTAATAATATAACTAACCAAAGAAAACCAGTAATAACATTTTGAAATAGAGCCTTATAGACATTTCATTCTGTTTATGTTCGTACACATTAGAAGTATGGGCATTGAGTTTTAATTACCCAAATGGAATCAAGTTAAACAGCCTGCTTTATAATTTTTTTATACTTTTTATATTAATAAATAGAAAGTTAGAGAGACATTGTAAAGTAGTGGTTAAAAACATGAACCCTGAAGCCCTTCTGCTTGAATTCAAATCTTACTCTGCCTATTTATCGCTGTGAGACTTTGAACAAGTTGTTTAATTACTCTGTGCCTCAGTTTCCAGAATTGTCAAATAGAGATAATAATTATTCCTGTTAAAAGAGTGTTGTGAAGATTAAATGAGTTAAAATATAGAGCAGTTAGAACATTTAATAACTTTCTATGTTGATACATACTGTATTAGCTATTAGTGTTTCTATAATATATGTATTTTTAAATATTCATTTATTTTTTAATTATAGAATTATAGAAGTAATAAGTAATTCTCATTATAAAAAATGAAAACATTACAAAAATAAATAATGTAAATCTTAGTTCAATATGCACCAAAATCTGTCCGTATACACAATATATATTCCAAACTGTTATCTAAACCGTGGTTATCTAAGATAATAGAATTATTGGGGACTACTTTCGCTGTTTTTTTTAATGTATAATTTTCTAAATCCAAATAGGTTCATTATATTTGTGCATATTTTTACAAGTTTATAGATATACATATATATCTACACTATTTTGTAACTTGTTTTTCTTACTCGAGGATATATCTTAGACAACTTTCTCCATAAGTGCTAAATTGATTTTGCTCATCCTCCTGGACAGCTAAGTGATATTCTGTTGCATGGCTATGCACAATTTATCTGATCATTCCCTTATTGACGAACTTATCCTCCATTATTTTTTCCATTACAAACAATGCTTCAGTGAACATCTTTTCATGTACATATACGTGCACTCATGTGAATTTTTTTATAGGAGAAATTTCTAGAAGTAGAATTATTGACTTACTGTGTATATAGATTTTTAAGAGTTTTTCACACACATTGCCTAATTGTCCTCCACAAATATCGTACCAAGTTAAACTATCACCAGTAGAGCATGATAGTGCTTGTTTTCCCACACCTGGAAATGATTATCACACACCAATGTGTTTCATCCTATACTTTCATCTTTGTCAGTTTGACAGGTGTAATTGTGTCTCTTTGTCATTTTAATTTTCTTTTAATGGCAGTGAGGTTAAAACTATTTTCATATGGTCGGTGATTACTGGTATTATGAAAATTGCCTGCTCATTGTCCATTATTGGTATGTTTGACTTTTTTTTTGCCATATGGATTTGTAAGTACTCTATAATATTAATTATAATAAATCTCTATCTAATATTAATATTAATTATAATAAATCTCTATCTAATTCCCACTTTATTGATTTTTTTCAATCTTTTTTCTCTCATACATACATGATTCAGAGGTCTCCCAGAAGCTTGGGCAGAGTTTATATACTAATTAGGGTTCCCCTGACTCTTTTCTTTCTTGGATTTCCCCCTCACTCTCTTATCTCCTCGATCAGAAAGGTATGCGCTATCTGTTGGAGTTTACTGCCCTGCACTTTACCCCTCTGTGGCCTATCCTTAAGGCAAAGGCACCAAAAGTGGGACTTGCAGCAGGCTAGCCCCTTCCTCCAGGTTTTGACTCCCTTCCAAAGTCTTCCTCCTACTTTGTTGACTCTCAGATAGATGTGTTTTGTATTTTTTTACAGTTTATTGTAATCTGCAGAGGAAACAATCTGTTATGAACCACAGTTGGTTGGTTGGTTGGTTGGTTTGTTATGTGCAAGTTTAATATTTTTACCTAGTCAAATTTATCAGTCTTCTATTTATGACTCCTGAAGTTGGTTCTCTGCTTAAACTATCTTCTTCACCTCATGAGTATAAAATTTTTTTTTTCAAGTCAGATAGAACTTGGATTTATGTTGGACTTACATTTCTTCTAGTTGAACCCAAAACTATCAAAGCCAATGCTAGTGCATTTGCTATGCGAGTGAAGAGGAGAAGAGGGCAGAATCATGAATGAATAAGACTTTGGCTAATTGACTGGACCTGGTGAGGGAGGGGACCTGTTACTGAGACTTACTGATTGGGAGATGAGGGGGTGCCACTTACAAAGAATATTTTAGGACTGGTATATGTCATTCTTCAATCCAGACCTCAGCCAAAGGCTTCGTGGCTGTTAGCCAGATGTGTCACTCTTGCTGCAGCCTCATTTATTTTCAGCCCACTACAGGATACACAAGAGAAAGCTGTGTAGGTTTGCCTCCTGAGTCACTGGATCTAACCCTGATCAGTTCTGCTACTCAAAAAAAGTTGTCAAGGACCTAAGTTTTGGAGTTAAGCATATCTGGGTCCACACTGATTCTGCCATTGTTAGCTGCTTTACCTCTCTGAGCCTCAGCTTCCCCCTTTTATGAGGTGGGCATACAAATAGTTCCCATTACATAGCGCTGTAAGAATTTAAGTGAGACAATTTCCGCCACGGTTTAGCACAGTAGCTGGCATAGGGTAAAGGCACTCAAGTGTCAGAGTGCGGCACTGTTAGATCAGAGATGTGGTTTTTGCTACTCACCTGCTGTGTGGCCTTAGGCAAGCTTTTCAGTTTGTGGTTCTGTCTGCAGGAATTTCCACGTCTGGAATGAAGCCTGGTTTGTGCGGAATGACCTGGGCTCTTCGTACAATGGATGGCAGGTTCTGGATGCCACCCCCCAGGAGAGGAGCCAAGGTAACCCCCAGCTTGCCCATGGACGGCCCCCTTCTCTGGGTTTGGCTCTAAGTCACAGCCTCTCAGTTTTTTACAGTAGTGGACAGTGGCATGGGAAAGTAACCTGAGTCCTCTCCATCTCTGGAAGGCACAATGGAATCAAAATAAAAATACTTTCAAAGCAGATTTCCCCTCCTAATTTTGCTCGGTTCAAGCTGCTTTTTAACTGAGTGCCTTCCCTGTGCCACACGGCTGCCATCGCTGCTGTGGAGGGCCTGGCACATGCCAGGCAACAAGGGAAAGAAGTCATCCTCTGCCATCAATGATTTTCCTGCACCGCCCTTAACATTCTGTCCCTCTCAGAACAAGATCGTCTGTTAACTTCATTTTCAATTGTTTCTTTCAAACTTTAAAAAAAAAGAGTTAATTATACAAGTATACAGTAATATGTGCACATGGTTAAAAAAAATTTTTCAAACTGTTTTCAAAGGACTTATAATAAAAATTAAGCCTTACCCCCTCCCCCAGCTGCAGCCTACCAGAAGCAATGAATAGGACTAGATTTGGGGCATTTAGGGGTGAGACAGTAAGCCTCCAGTTATTTTCTAAACAAATGATTTTTGAACCTTTCACTGAAACCCAGTAGAGGTTATAAAATCAGGTCAGTGAGTTATGACCACCATTATAAGAAATAAAATGAGATGGCATGGAAAAGAGCAGGGTGAAGGAAAGGAAAAGAAAAGAAATTAAATATCAGGATGTATTGAATACAGTAAGAATAAGAATCGTCCTATAAAACTTTTGTTTCAGGATCATATATGGGCCAAGATGTCCAATCTATTTATTTCTAGAGGTCATGGTAAAAAGAAAGTTGAAAATGACTGTTCCAGGCATTTAAAGTGTGTATCTTTTTTGTTTATTTGTGTTGTAAATACAAATAGACTAATACTCTTCTTTCTATTCTGCTGAA
>NW_006442491.1:16982764-16994749 GCF_000325575.1 Pteropus alecto | reverse complement strand
AATGAAACTATATCTATATATCTATATTTATATCTAAATCTAATCTATACCCATCCAATCATCCATCTATCTGCCCGTCCATCTATCTACTTATCTACTTATCTATCATCTATCTATCATTTGTCTCTGTATCTCTCTGTATCTCCGTATCTATCTATCTATCTATCTATCTATCTATCTATCTATCTATCTATCTATCTATTTATCAGAGCTACCTACACTGAGCGCTAAAGAAGAGAGGTGACAGTCAGGGCTTGGGATCTCAGAGGAGCAAGCAATCCCTGTGGGCTGGGTGTTCAGGGAAGTCTTCCAGGTAAAGGGAGGCAATGATTTGGGAAGAACGATTTGCAGAGGTAGGAAAGAGGCAACTCTGTGCAAGACAGCAAGACTCTTCTCTTTAGGAAACAGACTGAGGACAGTGGGTTAGCACAAATTATGCACCCACAGAATGCAGGGTTGGGCCAGTCTTCTGAAGAGGTGAAGAGTGACCAGGGTGCCATTGCAGAAGATAATAACAGCCCAGGAGAGTCTGTGCTGAGTGCCAAATGAGGGGGTGCAGACTGTCAGGGCTGAAGGAGTTGGCAGGATAGAGGCAGAGGAGTTGGGTGGTTGTAGGTGGCCCCCGGAGGAGAAAGGGCAGGAGTAGGCTGTTGCAGATGGGCCTGGCTTTGGCAAGCATCTAACCTCTGCACCCTGACCACAAGGGGTGTTCCAGTGCGGCCCCGCTTCGGTTATCGCTATCCGAGAAGGCGATGTGAACCTGGACTTCGACATGCCCTTCATCTTTGCGGAGGTTAATGCCGACCGCATCACCTGGATCTACGATGAGAAAAGCAACACCCAGAAGCAGAATTCCGTAGCCACTTACGGTGTTGGCAAGTATATCAGCACCAAGGCGGTTGGCAGCTACTCTCGCATAGATGTCACCGAGAAGTATAAGTACCCAGAAGGTAGGAGAGGCACTGGTGGGGCTGTGCTACTCAGGGCTTGATGGTGGGAAAGCAGCTTTTCGGGTGGAGAAGGGAAAATGCCTCACACTCCTCCCACATTCTCAGCCAGTTCTGCCTGAATGGTAGGACTGCTCCCCGCCACCTAACACCCAACTCCCTGGACTATCTCCTATGGGGACAGAACCATCATGGACAGACTGGCGCCAGAGGAAGTTTGCCACAGGGCACAGACAGCTGTCATTCTAGCTCATCTCCAGCAGTGTCCCTTTACCAGTTGCACAACTGGGGCGACAGCACTGTGATCGAATAGCACAGAGAGAAACATGGCTCCCATGGGAGGCACCCAAGGGCTTTAGGAGAAATTATCAAGTCAGCCCACTCCCCTACCCTCCAAGAAACACAGGCAGGAAACACCCTCTGAACAAAGAAATGGACAAAGACTCCAAAGACGTGAGTCTGTGCTATGTTCGCTTCAGAGGCCTCCCAAGAAGTTAGATAAGGTGGGACTCCTTGTGAGGAGAATGTCTGAGTCTCTAAAATTGTAAGCATCCACATGAGTACTGCCCCTACTAAAGTCACCAGGAAGGCTAGTTGCTACAAGGTCACCTTTAACTCAAATGACACTTGTTGCTTTATTTTGGAAGTTGCTTTTGGAGTCAACAGCTTATCTGTTTGAGGATTCTCAATGGTGACAAAAGCTCTACATTTGAAAGTGATGTTCATTTTTTAAAATAACCAAAAGTAAATTAACACTTGCTCTAGTAGTCTATAGTCACTCCTTAAGGAGGCCAACATTTCATTCTTTCTAAAATGCTTTGAAATAGTTGCTTCAGTGGGTCCTCACAGTTGCTTCTGAGGGGTCGAGAAAAGTGTGCTCATAAAGATCCCCACAGTACATCCTAAAGAAAATCCTAAAACTGTGCAACTGCTGGCTGTTGGTACTGGCTGCAGTTTATAAAAGAGGAAAGCTGAGTACAGGAGACAGGGTCTGGCCCCAAGTTCAGGCGGGTGACATCTCTGAGTAGTGGTATTTGTGGACATTTAGAGGCACAACTTTAAGGCAATGAGATCGGTGACCTCAATTTGGCCCCATCTGTCTCTGCAGGCCATTCCCACTGTTGGGGTCAGATGGCCCTTCTCTCGGTCAATAAACATGGACTGAGACCTCCCCCAATGCCTGGTCTGTACTCAGCTCTGGGGAGGCAACAAAGAACACTTCAGATGGGACCCCTGCCCTGTGGAGCTCACAGCCCAGAGGCGAAGGCAGATGCAAGACAAGTGTTTTCAATATGTCATGATGTTGAAACAAGTGTAGGGTTCAGGGAACAAATCGCCCAGGGCAGGAGGTGAATCCCAGTCCTACCACTTAGAACTGTGAGACCTCAAGCATGATCTTAAGATCTCTGATTTCTTGTTTTCTCACTTGAAAAATGAGAGTAGCAATGCCTGTCTTCAGTAGGATGTAACTGAGCTGGGGTCCACAAAGCACTGAGTGTGGTGCCTGGCACAGAGTGAGGACTTAATAAACAGTGGTGATTTTTACCAACTTGAACATCTACAGCCTCATTGGAATAATGACCTCCCAAAGTGACTTTCGAAGTGTATGCTTACTTGAATATGTGATTCTGTAGGGTTCCTTACCTGACTATCACACTTTGATTCTGCTTTTGGGGAGCTCTGGCTGTCCCAGCCAAACCATCTGAACAGTGAAGAGGGGCCAGGTTGTGTGGATCCCTGCAGGACTCCTGGCAACACCCCAGCCCCTGAGTGACACCCTGCTTGTTGTTGCCCAGTTCACCTTACCTAATGATGCCAGTTTGTCTGTGAGGGCCCTGGGAAGGAAAAGCTTATAAAATGAGTTGCTAAGCATTTGCACAATAGCAACAGCAAGGAGGGAAACAGTAGCAGGAAACTTAGTCTTGAGTAAGCCCAGCAGGTGACCTATATAGGTATCTAAGCTCTGAGCCTCATTGTGTAAACACGCTTCGAGGTCCTGGGCACAGAAGGCTCAGCTACCTGTGCAGACATTGGCCCTGGGTGTGGACTTACAACTCGGCTAAAGAATGGGAAGGCACCAAAAGGAACCCAGCCCACCAGGAGCTATCAGCTTGGGTAATCTGGCTGCCCGCCTCCTTTTCGGTGGGGTGTGTGGGAGGAATCTTGGACAACAGGTCTTGAGAACTGGCCCCCTCTCTGTCTCTAATTCCCAGACTAGACTAGTTACTTGGACCAGTCGCTTCCCCTCTTAGGGCCTTAATTCTAACATGATGGGCTTGGATGAGTTGGGCTCTAAGGTCTCAGCCAGTTGTTACATGTAACTTATGGGAAAGGCCTTGCTAAGTTGTAAAGTGCTGATAATAAATCATCTGGTGTCTTAAAATTTTCACAAGTTGGTTGGAGAAGGTAAGGACCGTAAGTATGGTCTGCAGATATAAACATGGTAATTCTTTGCGTGCCTCTGTCCACGTTCCTGAAAGGCCAACACCTTCCATTGAAGGTGGATCAATCTTCAGGTCAAGGCAGGGAGCCTAATGTGAACTGTGTGGTCATCACCGACTCAGACACTTGGAGTCTGTCACTCAGCTCTCAGTGTCCAAGAGCCGTGATCTTTAGGGGTACATCATGGTCATTCTCCAGGGGCTGTTTATACTATCATGTTCAGCATGACCCACAACCTGAGTCAGAGTCAGAAAACCCATCCTTTGTGTTTTTGAAACCTGATCTCTCTCAACAATTTAAACTAATCATAACTTGGAATCATACCAACCATGGGAAGTTCTTGTCAACTGACACGAACAAAAGTGCCATTCTTCAGCTCTCAAAGCACCTCTAGAAACAAAGCAGAATAGCGTGGTAAAGTAGTATGAAAAATATTTTTAATGAAGTCAATTCTACATCATAACCTTTTTTTTTTGCTTGCGAACTTATTCTAAACTTTTCAGCTCAGTTTTTATTTGTTTTTAAAATATCTGTTTGTTCTTTAGGCCTTACAAGGGAACTTTTATTATTATTTTTTTTTTAAAGAAACCTAACTTAATTAACTTAAGTAAAATATCGAGCCATATAGAAATTTCATACAGTTGCAGATAAAGCTTTCCCTATAGCTCCTTGGCAATTTAGAGCTGATTGAAAAAGCACCATAGACCAACTGGTCTGGGAGCCTCACCTTAAAAAGGGTGAAACGGAGACCCAGAAAGGTTGGACACTTGCTTGGACCAGAATGTGCAGCAGCAGAACCAGTGTTAGTCCCAGGCCACCTTTCCAGGAAGAGCACTGTCCTTTGTCCAGGTTGCCACTACATCCCTAAGATGCTTCTCTCTTCCCCTCACCACACAGGTTCCAGCCAGGAAAGAAAAGTGTTTGAAAAGGCGAAGGGAAAACTTAAACCCAACAGCTCATTCAGCCCAACGTCTGGAGAAAACATAGAAAATGAGGAACGGGAGCCCAGCATCTCTGGGAAGTTTAAGGTCATTGGCACACCGACAGTGGGCAAAGAAGTCAACCTGGCCCTGATACTCAAAAACCTGACGAGTGATATGAAGACGGTGACGGTGAACATGACAGCCTGGACCATCGTCTACAATGGCACGCTTGTACAAGAAGTGTGGAAAGACTCTGTCACAATATCTCTGGACCCTGAAGAAGGTAACTCATCCTACAGCTTCTTGAGGCACCATGCAACCAAGGTCGCTGTTGGGGTTGGAGAGTTCCTATCAGAACTGGCTCAATCGTCCAAGGAAGGAGAGCACAGGGCCTCTGTGGTTAAGCCTTGGGTTTTGAAGTTTTGGAAGTTGCTGCCATAGTGAACGGAGCAAGCTAGGGTACTGCCAACCCAAATCCTTTTATGCCCAAGGCGAGGAAGGAGGGAGGCTTGGTCAATTAATAGATGTACCACATTATCCTTTACAGGTATATACTACTTCCCACAGTTTGCAGAGTGCTTCCCTCATTTGACCTTCTAAAAAGGACAGATTTCAGTATCTCCATCTTACAGAGGCCAAAACTGAGGCTTGGAGAGATTGTGACTTGCTTAAGAGATTAAATGTCATAGCTAATAAGTGGCAATGACAAGGTCTTGGTCCTAGGTTTCCTGATGCTAAATCCAGTGCTACCCCCACCCCACTTCCTAGGATGTATTGCTGCCACCCCTGTACGCCCCCACCCCACAATGAATCACCTTTCAGGTTTGACCCTAGAAAGGTTGCGATCAACCACCGAGTCTTGAACCCTCAACCAATGTTCCCCCACAGATGCCAGGGGGCGAATAGAGTTTCCTGATGACAGTGATGGGTTTTTTCTTGGAGGTCTGAGAATTTAGGAAGAACAGTGACTCCTTACTCCTGGGTAGCACAGATGGGAAGGAAGTAGGTGGAGCAGAGAAAGGCCAGTGCCGTGGAAGGATCAGAAGAATGCTGGTGTGACCACATTGGCAGAATCCCTTAAGCTGTTATGAAAAGTTGGGACTTACAAAGCAGATTAACAAGGGTGGGGTGGCGATTTGCTTCACAGAAGGAACTAATAAAAACTGATTAATTATATAGCCCATCTTGAAAGAAGTCTGTCTGCAGAGAACCTGAGACATGTTCCACCTGTCAGAGGCAGCATTCCCCTAGCAACGTGACTTCTGGCAGAATTTTAGCCTGACTGTTGTTTACCTTCAGAGCTCAAGGGAAGAGCTATTTTTGTAGACCAAAAATAATTTGTGTGAGGGAAATGGTTAAAAAAATAATAATACTTCTGCAAGAGGCAGCGGAATGAAATGGGAAGGGGAGAGGATGCAGTCGATGTGGTCCCAGAGGCCTGATGCTGTCACCTACTTTCTGGGTGACCCTGTTAAGTCCCCCTCTGTTTTCAGAAGGGAGCCTCAGTGCTCACAGTCTGAGGAGGTTGGGCCAGCTAAGGCAGGGGCCTGTCGTCTCCAGATTTGGGGCAGGCAGGGCAAATTTCTCCAGTGCTAAAAGCAGAGGCAGCTTCCTCCTTACTTCAAAGGATATATGACACTGTGGCTGCCAGGGCACCCCCAGGCCACCCAGCATGACAGCATGAGGGAGAGGTAGGAGTGCCCTGGATCATAGAGGAGGGAGAGGTGCCTGTGGCCTGCCAAGCCACAGAGGGGCCTTGAAGCTTGGAGAGGAGCTGGATAAATGGGGAGAAGTTGGGGAAGGCATTTCCATCCGAGGGAACCATGAGAGTCAAAGCAGGGAGGTGACAACGCCCCTGTCCTGTGAAGGAAAAAGGAGAAGCACAGAGGGTTCTTTTAAGGGAGAAGTGAGTTGGGCTCAGTGATGCAGGACCCTCAGTGACTGAGGGGTCTGAACTTCATTCAGTGAGGAGCCACGGAAGATCTTTGAAGTGGCATGGCAGAGAAATGACACGATGTGTGCCGATGACTCGGAAGCAGGCGAGACAAGAGGTGGGAGGTGGTTCAGATGCTGCTGCAACAGAATCTCAGGCTATTAGATGACTTGGGAGGATCCTGAGCATGCATTTTGCCAATCTCTGGCTTTTTTTCCTAGTTATTGTGTTGCTGTCATTATTGTTATCATCTCTAGGCAATCAGTTAACATTCGTATTCTTCCTCTGCCCCTTCAAAGGAAACTTGCCCTCTAACATTTTCTGGATGTGGAGGATGCTTCAGCCCCTGTGAGCTCATCCTCCTGGGAGTCTGCCTAGCTAGCCAGAGTCCTGGTCTAGCCCTCGTCCCTGCTCTAGAGCCTGCAAAGGACAGGGATGTTTCCCACAGGACCTGGCCCAGGGAGGGCTCAGTCAGGCCCTGGGCTACAGATATCTTTAGCCACCTCACACTGACTTGGCTTGGCATCAGCTCTGAAGAAGGTTTCAGAAGCCAACCCCACTCCCTCTCACTCTGCTCCCCTGGCTTCTCTCACCAGAAATAAATTATCCCGTGAAGATCACGTATGCTCAGTATGAGAAGTACCTGAAGGCAGACAACATGATCCAGACTACAGCTGTGTGCCAGGCCTCTGGTGAGGCCGAGGTGGTGGTCGAGAGGGTCGTCATCCTGGACAACCCCACCCTGACCCTGGAGGTAAAGGGGTGGGGAAAGGGCACCTCCCCAGCCAGCCAGCCCCTGTAAGCCACGGCCCTCCCAGACCACAGGAAGGTCCTTCTCTGCTGAGAGGAGCAGAGGACTGGGCCCAGCTCAGGTTCAGCCTCTGCCAAATGGATCGGCCAAGAGTTCCCACTCAGACCTGCGTCCTTGCTCTCTGGTGAGATAAATAGGCACATTGCCCTGCGTCTTCTTTGGTTCCAGTTCTAGACCCACTGAGGGTACCAGCCGAGTAGTGGCTGGAGGGACTCTTCAGTTCACTCGCCCACCCACTCAGCTCTGAGCATCTGCTGTGTTCTGGGCCAAGCCAGGCTCAGGAATCACAGAGGGGCACAAGGGGTGGCTTGTGCCTGCAGGGAGACCACAGCCCAGCCCGGAGACAGGTTTGTCAAGCAGATCAGAAATGGGCACAACTCACGTGCATCTCTCCACTCTCTAGATACCAGAGTTACAGAATTGTGGACTTTTAGGAGGTAGTCTCATGCTCCCATATTCTGCCTGTTTTGCTCAGGTGTAAACAAAGACCCAGACTGGAGAAAGAAACAGCCAATTACTACCCAAGCCAGGGCTTGACCTCAGGCCCTGGGGCTCACAGCTCAGGGCCCTTTCTGGGGCATCCAAGCATGTCCATAGCTAGCAGCAGCGTCTTCACAGTGGTTGAGAATGAGGCTGCCTCTATCTCTGCTTCTGGCTTCAGGCTGTGCTCCCAGGCTCCCTCCCAGGAACCCAGATGTGTAGGGGTTTGTGGGTCTGTGGGAAGTGTCTGGGGCCACTCTGTCCCTCCCTCAGCACCAGGGCCAGAAATACTTGCACTAACTCCAAGCTTGCCCCTCCCTCTCTAGCCCCTGGGCCCTACCAGCCCCCCAGCTCAGGGTTTAGGCCTCCAAAGCCAGACAGCACAAACCTGAGGGGTGAGGGGCTGGCAGTCAGGGACAGGCAGAGGAGATGGGGTCTTCCCATGAGGTCCCACAGAGAGCCCAGCCTCTTGGATCAGGCGTCTGCAGTATCTACCATCTGCCCCACCTCTCTAGAGGGTGATTGCCTTTTTCTGTTCCATCACAATGCTGCCAGACTTCTAAGCCCCAGATTTCTAGAGGAGTTGGCATAATTGTGGCTGCCCTGGTCCTACCCCTCCTTAAGGGACACCCTAGCTGCAAGGGTTCCTGAGCTCACACAGAAGTCAGGGGGACCCAGGGCTCCGGCTTTCATGCAGCTAGCCTGCGATTGAGCCCTGTCACTGTCTCAGTTCGTCTAGTCTGTGCTCCAGAATGGGCAGGACGGTCCCCCACCTCTGGGGCTAGGGAGCCAGTGACCGGACAGCTAGTTTAGGCGAAAGCAAAGCAAGGTAGTAGTTCAGCCCTTCGGCCTGTGACTTTGTATCCAGGCCTCACTATTTAGCAGCAGTGACCCTCAGTAAGTCCTTTAATCTCTGAGTCTCAGTTGCTCCAACTCTTTCATGGGAATGATAAAATACTTCCCTTGCAGGATGTCATTTGCTCAGGGGAGCCTTTCCTGATATTCCACCTCTCACCCCTACCCTTGCCAATTAGACCCAGACCCCAGTTAAACACCCTTAGAGCCTCTATCCTCTTACTTCGTGGCATGTACCCTAGTCGAGGTTATACCTTTATTTGTACAATTGCTTGGATGCAGTCTCCTACCAGATGTAAACAGTGGGCCCATCACTGTCTCCCCCGTATGTCTTAGAAGATAATCAGCATTTGTAAAACAGAAACAACCCTCTCCCCTGGAACAGACACTTGGCTCCAGGCTTTCATTCTTTGCCACCTACAGAGTTTTCATGTCAGTCTATTCTTGTCCTCTGCATGTTAAGGCCTCTCCTGCTTCCCAGGGCATTTCCAAGAAATGTGCCCCGTCAGTGTAGAACATGATGGACAGCCCAGTGATGATTCTCACTCCTGAGGCTGAGAAACGGGGCTGGGCGGCAGCCAGTTCAGTTATGAAAACATTCTGCATTAAAATGATCAGCGTTTAAATAAAGTTAGGTTTTTCCCCATTACAGTCCCTTATCCAATAACCTCAACCCTTCTGATAGCTTTATCTTTTATTCAACATCTTTGTGCTACATCTTTTGAATTTCCATATCAAGTCTGCTTTGTCTCTAAAGAGTCTATAAAATCTATAGAAATCAGAATTTTAAAAAAAAGAAATAAGAAATAAGACAGGCTGGAAATGTGCCATGAAGAACTTCCTTATTTTATCTTGTTAAAAGGCATCTGCTATTCCTTCTTTTGGGCGTCTCTGTATGAATTTCCTCCTAACACATTCTCTCCTCTACTTTGACCTTTAAAGAATAAAGACAGCCTTGGCTTAATGAAAGAATCAATGCATAGCTCATTCAGAGCAGGGCTCAGGTTTTTAAACTTATGAGGGTAATCTATATGAAAAGATAATAATTCGGGTAAAACCCTATTATCTTATCTGGCACTGATTGGCAGTCAGCTCTGAGGACCTTACAGTGTAGGATCAGACCATGAAATCTGAACATTGTTTCAAATGCTGATGTCTTTTATTAACCCATGAACCACTTACAATCAGACACAGGTTTCTGTTGGTCCTTATCCTCTCTTTTGAATGTATGTACAGGTTTGGGTCAATGAGACAGGGTAGTAAAAGTCAATAAAGAAAGAAAAACAAATACATGGAAATCTCAAATTAAATATCGAAGTGAAATATATGGCACCATTTACGTAGCCTTGTTGTAACCCAATGGCATGAAATTATGCTTCATCTTTCAAATTATGTCATACATTTAAATGAGTTCCATGGGAGAAATTATGGTATAGATCATGGTCTCTAAAATGTTTCAATTATGCACAAATTATTGGTAGGCATTTCAGGGCCTAGTGAGAAAAGCCAAGGCTATGGAACCAGAGAGGTCCTGGCTATTCAATCCCTCTGGACTACAGCTCTATTACTGTAAAATGGTTGCTAGAAGGATTAGTGGAAAGAAAAAGAAAAACCGAACACAAAAGCAGCCCCCTGTAGCGGTCCTCAAAAGAAGAAAAGAAATCTATGAGCCGTATAATTTCAGTTTCTATTTCCAAAACCCTTTCTTCCCACCCATGATCTCATCCAGTCCCTCCTAGCTTGGAGAAGGAGGCAAGAAGGAATGACTAGTCCATTTATCAGATGAGGAAGTTGAGACCCAGCTGTGTCTGCTTCTTGGCAGAACCACAAGCTTTCATCTTTGGGAGCCAGCAAATTGTCCAGGTTGCTTTTCTGACTGGAAACCCAGGCTCCTCTGGTCCCTGACCAAGGACAGTGTGATGTTGGAGCCCTGTCCAGACCATGGCATGGCACATAGGGAAACTCTGGGCTCTAGAAGTTTAGAAGGACGTCACTAGACTAGGTGTCATCAGAGGAGAATGGCCTGAATTGAGATGGGGGCCCAACACCGTGTCCTGTGGAGAGGAGCTGGTCTGAGCAGGCTTGGACCTCCCAGGGAGGGGGCTTCCAGGCTTGAAGGGAAGAAACAGGACCAGTGAGTGGGATGTGTGAGGAAAATGCTGTTACTAGGTACGGAATGAGTCCTTTCCCAAACCCCAGAGCGACCACAGCAGAACCAGGCTGTCCTGGGAAGAAGTGGTTGCCCTTCCCAGGATGAACTAGAAAGGGGGCCTGTGAACCTTGCGGGGAAGTTAAAGTACTCTCAGCCACTACAAAGTGCTACTTCCCCACTACACCAGAGTGTCCCGTCTATAGCATGGAGATCTCAGCAATTTCCTAGAAACCCCCTGCACGGAAGTCACTTGTCTTTAGGATAACTAAACAGTCCTCCCTGCCTTTGTATCAGTGACATCTTCCCCATCACCAAGTTGCCCGCCCAGCCCCATCAGCTCTCACCGAGTGGCAGGTGAGACAAGCAGCCTGTGACCTGCCTGACTCCATCAACCTCTCTCCTTACAGTTGCTGGACCAAGCCCAGTTGCGGAAGCCCGTGAATGTGCAGATGCTCTTCTCCAATCCGCTGGATGAGCCGGTGAAGAACTGCGTGCTGATGGTGGAGGGGAGTGGCCTGCTGCTGGGCAGCCTCAAGATCGAGTGAGTCTCAGACCTGAGGGGCCCATGTAGGGTAATGGGAAGAGGCCGGAGGGGCCCTATCTGGAGCCCCCGAGCAGGGCAGGCAGAGCTTCTCTAGAGAATCTGCACATACGCATACACATTTGCATTTGCTTAGGGCGTTCACCAAACTTATTCTCCCGGGAAGTCCAGGTCACCCGAGCTTAGAGCTGGTCCTCAGGGCTTAGCATATTTGGGAAATCATGGGACCCCTAATTCCCCAGGACTGATGGGGCCCAGTGACCCAGGGCAGCAGTGAGAAGGGCCAAAGGAGCGATGACCTTGTCTAGCCCCAAGCAGAGCAGGACTTGAGGCCACGGAGGCCCATCCAGCTTAAGGTCCATGAATCTCACATCAACACTGACTTATGCCCTTTCTCCTCCAGTGTGCCAACCCTGCGCCCCAAGGAGCGGTCCCGGGTGCGTTTTGAGATCCTGCCCACACGGAGTGGCACCAAGCAGCTGGTCGCTGACTTCTCCTGCAACAAATTCCCTGCAATCAAGGCTATGCTGTCTGTCGACGTGGCCGAGTGAAGGGCCCAGGTGGCCCCCATACAAACTTGGGCACCATGGAACGGGCAGGGCTCACCTGTTCAGCCTGGTCCCCCAAGGCTGCCTGGAGGGGATGCTCAAGCCTCTAGCACACGCCCTCACCCACACTCCCAGGCTGGCCTGGCTCCACCCTGGCCTGAGACTTGGTCACTTCCCCAGCTGCTTTTCCATGTGGGTGCCTTCTCTGTGAGCCCCATGACCCCACTCAGCCCTCATACCCATCAATGCAGCAGGATGAGTGGCACCTGACCCAGTGACTCTCTGAATGGATACAGGGGAGAAGATGGTCCGGACTGTTTGCTGATCCCAAGTCTGCAGTTGGGACATTCCTG
>NW_006442491.1:16978440-16982679 GCF_000325575.1 Pteropus alecto | reverse complement strand
TAATCCCTTGGGCCATTTGAAGGGGAGGGGATGGTTAACCATCTGTCATGGCACTTACATCTTGACACTCAAAATAAATGTTTAAAAGAGCACAAACACGCAGCATTGACTCTACAAGACTGCTGCTTCACCTACGGTGGAGGAGGAGAGAGGGGCTGAGGCCATGTCCTTCCTGAGAAGGGATGACCTTGGGAAGACTTGTTCTCCGTGTTCCAATATCCAAAGGGAGTGGGCTTGTTCTGTTACCAAACTAGGGAGATGTTTAGGAAGACTTTCTAATGTGATGTCCAAAAATAGATTAAGCTGCTTGGGAGGGAGCTCCTTGTCACGTAGGCTTCAAAGGCTCTCTCTTTCAAGGCCCTCTACAGGCATCAGAGTGAAAAGGGACTTCAAAGTCTTTGCTGGAACTCTTCAGCAGGTGTTCTTGGTGGTCCAACTCTGCTTATTCTGAGCTCTTTCTTCCTTGTGCCACAACCCTCTCCTTGCAGCTTCCAGTGGCCACAGCATGGCTAACTCAGCTGAAACGTTCTCTGCCTTCACACACAGGCTCTGATGGTTCCATCTTTGCTCTTTAAAATAACCCTACAAATCCCATTGCTTTCCTGATGCTCATGCTGACAAATCTCATTTTGACAATCATCCTTCACTTTCTGAATTTAAGGGACCAGTCCATCTTTACATCCAGCTCAAAGCTTCCGCCCTATGCTCAGCTTGGGCCTGGCTCAGGCTTGGAAAAGGAGGCACTGTCCATTTCTCCCCTGCTCCCACCTGTTGCTTGGTCCTTCAGAGTTAGAGCAGAAAGAGAAAATTAGGAGAAAAAAAACTAAGGTCTATTTCACTGATGCTCGCGCAGCATGGCCACCGATGCCCTCTGTGTGGCCAGCATGTGAATGCAGGATTTTCGCAATGCATATTTCCTGATGTGGGCAACATGCCCCTCTGTGTGGGCCCCTGAAGGGTCACCCCGCTACCTCTCACTGCGCTGGAAGTAGGGATGCTTTCATGATGACTGGAACCCAGTTCCCTTTCATGGGGCCAACCGGTCCATGGGAAGCTCATACGTCCTTGTCCCACCAAACAGTGGGTGAGCAGGCTGCCCCCAGCCACCCTCTCTCTTCCTCCTGCATCTCAGGCTGCTCCAGCCTCAGCTTCCCACCTCCAGAATGCCTGTGGGGGGCAGCCAGCACCAGAACCTGCATCTATCACTTGCTCCCAGTGTCAAGGCACTCTCACCAGGCCCCAGCTCTGGAATCAGGACACAACTGGGCCTCCCGGTCTCTGCAACACAGCAGCCCTCCACTCTGAGTCCCGAGAGATTAAAAATCAACAACCTTGTGATCCCCGCCTTCGGGTTTCTGCCCTCGAGAATGACTCCTGAGGTGCTACATTAAAAATCCATGTGGGGTTTTTAACCAACCCCATGCAAATGCGTCTTATATCTAATAACACCCCTCCACCCCATTTGGGTTCTAAAGAATTTAAACAATAAAACAAAGAAATAGAAGCCACAATACTACATTTATTTCTAGTAGAGTTGAAAAGTTGAAGGCTGTAGCATAATGTGAGATGCAAGTGGACCTGCTAGCTGAACCCCAGAATTAGGTGGCTTTGGTTAAGGTATATGCTCAGATGCCATCTCAGGGAAACCCAAAATACCAAGGTCCTAAATAAAACAAGCATTTATTTCCCTCTTTCATAAGAGCCAAAAGAGGCAGCTCAGGGACCCAGGCTCCCTTGACTTATAACTCTGTCACCCTCCACTTGCAGCTTCCACCTAGTGGTTCCAGATGGCTGCTCCAGCGCAGGTAAAATGTCCACAGTTCATCCAGCAGGAGGAAATCAATGGGCACCCTGTTTCCCACTAAGGGAACAATATGAGAGCTGAAAGTTGAAATGATACATTTCACTTCTGCTGTCATCCCATTGGCCAGAACTTAGTGATGTGTCCACCAAGGGCCACATCTGCAAAAGAGATTGGGAAGTGTGGTCATTAGCTGGATGAACATTTACCTGACTAATAATTAGGGTTTCTATCATTATAGAGAGAAGAGGAATAGAAATTGGGGTAACCAGAATTTTTTATTACCCTGATCTACCAAGACATGGGCCTTGCTCTCTTCCATAGGGACAGAAAACCCAGAGAAGCACGGAGGACCCTTGAGCCATGAGGAGCAAAGTTGAAGTTGAGTCAAATGCGTGTGTGCGCACGCACACACACACGCACACGCACGCACGCACAGGCACGCGCACCTAGTTATTCTTCCCAAATTAATATATCAGGTAAGCCCTACCACTTGCCTAGGGACAGAGAAAAGCTGGGGACATGCTCAGGGGAAAATTTCTCCTTGTAGAAACCAAAAGTGGGAAAAACCTTCTTCCCAGGACTGATTTCTGCATCCTTAATCACTTTGTTACTCCTTCCAAATCTGGTCCTGTCTCAAGGATGGCCTCTGGAGATTCAGGCATGCTCTTCTGAAAATATCCTCACTGAGCAGAACTCTGCCCTTTGAAACTGGATTTAGCATTTGGAACCAAGCGGAAGTTACCCGGATCTCAGCTCGGCAGGGGCTCACAATGAGAATCGGTTGATGTAAAAAGTAGAATGCATCAGTTAGACCCTTGGGGATGTCAAGATGGAATTAGAAGTACAAGAGAGTTATGGGGAGTGATGCCTATGGAAAAAAGAAGTGGGAGCAGGAGTAGAGGCTAAGCCTTCAGACCATGATGCCAGTCTGCTATCTGTGAAAGAAAAGGCAGAAGGTAGGAAGAGTCATGGTGCCACTCTGAGAAGACCGAGGGCTGCAGTGTAAAGATTTCCCATTCAGAAATTGCCATGAGGCAGAAATGGCCATGCATATTCATGGCTAGGGCTTCCCTGGAAGGTCATGGTCTTGGCTCGAAAGTTGAAGCAAGTCTTAGAAGCACTGCAGGTGCACTGTGCATTCTGTGCAACTGATCAGCAAGTTCCTTCCTGGAAGGAGGGCTGAGCAGCACAACTCCACCACTGACACATTGACTCTGAATGCAGTTCTGACTAATTTGTGAACTCTTCAAGGACAGAGACCAGACCTGCTTCATTTCTGTATTTTTTACTCAAACAAAGAGTCCTTATCCAGTGCACACAGAAGGTCTGATAGATGAATGAATGTTTACGTTCAGGCATGCACTTGTACCCATAACTCCTTTGAAAGGAACAGTGTGATTCATGGGAGCCTCTTCTATTTCTTCTTTTAACTGTCAGTCTTATTGAGTCCCACCCTTACACATTGGAAGAGGTAATACAATTCAATACACAATTAATCACCATCTCTTGGAAATGTTTAATATGTGTCAACCAAGTGCTTTATATTCAATAGTTGATTTAATCCTCCCGACAAACCTGTAGGATAGATATTAACATCCCCCATGTTACCACTGAGGGAGCTAAGGTTCAGAGATATTGAGTCATTTGTGCAAGATCACAGAGCCATGAAGTGGAGAAACTGGAGTTCAAACCCTTCTGTCTACTTTCAGAGCCAAAGGCACTATGCTGAGGTGTCAAGATATTTTGGTGGCCTACAGTCATTTCTTCTTCTTCCTTGCTAATTGAGTCTTGGTTTTGTCTGAGGTTCAAAATCCATTGGTCTCAACCCGTCATAACAATCTTTTTTTTTCTTTTGCCAGTGATTCTTTGAAGGAGGACGTGTAACCCAGTTCTGACTAATGGGGTGTAAGGAAAGTTTTCGACAGGCTTTTGAGAAATATTTTTGTTTATGAAGAAAAAAGAAAGTTGGGGAAGAGAAGCCCTGCCCCGTTTTTCTCTGAGTAGGGTCCTGTACTAATGATGTCTGGAGCAGTGGCAGGTATTGCATAAGCATAAGAGTAAATGAACAGAAAAAAGGTGACTCAGAGCTCTGACGCTGGTAAGATATTTAATTAACCAATCCTAAAACTACCAATCTCCAGACCCACTATTAAGTGAAATAATACATGTTCTTATTGTTCAAGACACTTTTAGTTGGGTATATTGAAATTAAAGGCTTCCTAAGTGATTCACCTCTACTACTGATATGGGAGTCTTCCACGTGCTGGGCACTGTACCAGGAGCTAGGCGTAGAGAGATGAAGGAATCACAGTCTCTGCCATCAAGGAGCATATTATTCAGAAAAGATACAGAATCATGAACTGCACTTGCTGTTTCCTCTGCCTCCATTCAAAACTTGTCTCCACCACTTTCTAGCTGTGTGAGCTTAATCAAGC
>NW_006442491.1:16944437-16978421 GCF_000325575.1 Pteropus alecto | reverse complement strand
TCCTGTCTTATAAAATTAGGATAATGATAGAACTTATTTCACGAAGGATTTAATACATCTCGTGTACAGTAAAGGTTCAAAAAGTATTAGCTCGGTAGATGGTTGGCAAAGATGGTCACAGTAATTTCTTCCATCCTTGTAAGCACACTTCTTTTATTGAAACTTTAACCATTCCTCCTCACCAAAGGGGAAAATCTATTTCTTACCCCTTGAATCTGAGCTGGACTCTTGTCTTGTTCTGACCAATAGATCATGGTAGAAGTGAGGTGAACTCTGAAGCCTAAGACTCAGGAGGCCTTGCATGCTTCTGTTCTCACCCTCTTAGAATGTTGCCCCAAGACCTCTATGGGAAAAAGCCTGGTCCAGCCTTGTGTCAGCCATGAGTTGGTTCTCCCTTCAAGAAACAACTTATTGGGCTGCAAGGAGTGTAATTAGCTGACAGCTTCCCGCAGCTAACACCCTCAGGCTCCATCTCGGCGTGAGCTGAGGCCATGCTCTTCCTGGATAGCTTTGGGCAGAGAATTGATAGAGAAACTAGGGTCTGGTGATTTCTGCTTAACATTGAGTTTCTCCAGTGGGAAATCGTTGCTCTGGTGTTTGGCTGGGTTGGCTGAGGCTTTGTCAAATTTGCATCGTAGTCTGAGCTCTGCTTTGTGTGACCGGCTGGGTTGGCTGAGGCTTTGTCAAATTTGCATCGTCTGAGCTCTGCTTTGTGTGACCCTGCTTTCTCCCCTTTTAAAAAGGCAGTATCCACCAATAAACCTCTTAAACTCCTAACTACATCTCAGGGTCTATTTCCTGAAAGATCCAACTGATAGTTGACCAGCAATGGCATAAGAAAACAGACATTACTATGGTGATTTGGAAAGGCTTCTCTCACCACTCAACTGCGAACGAGAGCACCATCCTCATCTCATATACTGTCCCAGGCAATATGGGATGAGTACATCTGGATGGACATCCTCAAAGATCTTGGCTCTTCAGACTCATTTGGATTCTCAGAGCCTATAGAAATTGTTGCCCCACTTTTTATTAAGATCTAGCATCCTCCCATGTGGGAAGACCATGAAGAAGCCTCAACTCTGCAAGTCAATGGGAGTCCTACTCAGGATTTACTCCCACCTCCTCTCTTGCCTTCCAAGCTGATAAATAATATTAAGTTGCAGCATAACTCAACTGGGGATGTGTGTGGCCAATTAAGGAAATAAAAGGACTATACCCCAATGAAATCGCAAAAATTAACCATCATGTGCCAGCAAGATCAGGGAAGTACTGGTTAGTGGATTTGAGGGTACTTAATCAAGGGAGCCAGAACATAAACCTGAACAGAAAGTTCATTGACCTGGAGCCATTCTTTTGTGACACAGGATTTAACAGTCTAGCAAGGACCAGGGCTGATACAAACTTATGGCTTTGTGGCTCCAAAAGTCTGGAAAAAGCGATGGCTTAGGTTGAGTGAAGGTGAAACAGCAAATTGTCATGGCAGATGGTAAAGGAAGGGATTAAAAGGCTCAGGGAAGTGAACATGCTGAACCTGACATACTATGAGGGGCCAAGAGACCCTCCCCCAACCCTGCCAGAAGATGTTCCATCTGAGGGCACAGAGGATACACCCACCATTCACTAAGGCCATCAGGAATGCATTGGTGACAGAGGCATTGACATCACTAAGAAACTCAGTGGCCTCCTCTACATTTAAAGCAAAAACAATAGTGATATGTTGTGGGTTTTAACATTATAGTAGTAAAATGTATTAAAATAAAAACTCAGTGGCTGGGAAGGGGGAAATTGAACTATAGCGATGTAAATTTCTTATAGCATACATAAAGTGATAAAATATCATATGAAGATAGACTGATAAGCTAAAGATGTATACTGTAAATCTAAAGCAACTATCAAAAGAAAATGAAACAAATAAAAAAACCAAAGAGTTATGATTATTGTCTATTATATTTCAATAAAGCCAGAAAAAAAAAAAAGAGTAAAGATATGGAAATACAAAATGGAGTCACTTTAACCAAGCTGCTAAATTATTAACATTATGAAGGTTGAGGCATGAGGAAACAATTCTTTTTCTTGTCTTAACTACCCTGAGATCTCAAACTTTTGAATTTTCCCATCCTGTGTCAATACCTAGACATACATCAGTTTCTTGTGTGCCAGTACCCGAACATACATAAAACCTGCAAATAACCCTCTGACTACTCGATAAAGGACTTAAACACAACCAAACCACTCCAAATAACCTGGCATCCATCATCCAGACCACCTGATATCTGACTGATAACTGTCTTGAACTAATACGAAGGCTAAGAATGCATGACTGATTATTCTCAAGGATACAACTTAACTATAACAACTCTTAGCTTTTCTTTCTTCTTCAGAACACTCTGGGTATTGCCTAGTTATGTTTCCAGTTTGCCGCCTCTAAGACCCTTTAATAATCTTTGTCGTTTATTTCTAACCTAAACCTCCAAACTCTTTTTTATATGTTCAACAAATGTAATAATAAAGAATACTCAAATAATAGAAAAATAAAGCAGGAAAAGATGGAAAGGAGAACAAAGAACAGACGAGACAGATAAAAACAAAAGTAGCAAGATGGCGGATTGAGACTCAAACATGTTAATAATCATTTAATTATTATAATCACTAATAATGAAACATAAATGGCCTAAATCCCTCAATTAAAAGGCAAATATTGTCACAATATATTTTAAAAAGCAAAAGTTAACAATATTCTGCTATAAAAACCCGATTTTAAATATAAAGTCAGAAATAGGTTAAATGTAAAAGGATGAGAAATGATATACCATACGAATAGTAATGAAAAGAAAATTGGAATAGATATACAAATATCAGACAAAATAAGTGAAAATTGTTACATAAAATAACTTCTTCTAGAAGAATGACAGTTATAAATAGTTCCAGTGTTCTTTGGCCACAATGTAAGTAAATTAGAAGTCAATAACATAAATATATCTGAATGTTCTTAAATATTTAGAAACTAAAAAAAAAAAAGCCTTCTGAATTACCAATGAGTTAAAGAAGAAGTTAAAAAGAGAATTATAAAGTATTTTAAACGAAAACACAACATACCAAAATTTGTAGGCTAGAGTTAAAACAGTGTTTAGAGAGAAATTTATAACACTAAAATGCCCATATGAGAAACAAAGAGAGAAATCAATGAACTCATATTCTTCCTTAGGAAACTAAAAAGAAGAAGAAGGAGAAGGAGGAGGAGAAATAGGAGGAGAGGAAATTAAACTCAAAATAAGCAGAAGAAAAGAAATAACAAAGAGTATAAATCAATAAAATACAAAACAGAAAAACAAAATGGTGAATCAATGAAACTAAAGTGGGTTCTTTGAATAAATAACACTGACATATCTCTAGCCAGGCTGATTAGGAAAAAATAAAGAAGACACAAATTACTAACACCAGGAATGTGGGACCCTACAGCTATTTGAAGAACAATAAAGGAGTATCATGAGCAATTTAGTGCTAATAAATAAGACAACTTAGATGAACTGGACAAATTCCTTAAAAGACACAAACTATCAAAATTCATTCAAGAAAAACAGATCAAAGCCCAAGAGTCCAGAATATCCCCATATCTGTTAAAGAAACTGAATTTAAAATAAAGACCAACAGAAACTGTTCAGCTGAGCCTAACCCAGTTGCCAACCACAGAACTGGTTGTTGGTTTGTCACTACATTTTTGTGTGGTTTGTTATGCAGCAAAGGGTATTACTAACTATTTTTATTCCTTATCTTCATGAAAACATTTATTTTCTCTCCAGCATTCATTCAAATATTCTCTCTTCCAAGAAAATTTCCCCACATCCCTCTCACCTTGCTGCATCCCAAGCATAGCTGGTTCCTCCTTTCTCTATGCTTCTCTTCATGGTGTACGTGTCTTTTTTAGGCCGGTTTGGCTTAAAATCACCTGGGCTTATGTCTATCCCTCTTCCCCTCTAAGACTATGTATTTCTCTGGGCAAGAGCCATGTTTTCTTTAGCCCTACATCCTTCACATTTAGCACAGTGTCTGGTGTAATTTATGCACTCATAAATATTTATGAAATATTAAGGAAGTGAATGAGATAATAGATGCAAAATGAAAAAATGAATGATTAAACAAAGTGACTAATTGGAATAACTGAAAAAAATTGTTATATCTAACATTCATCTAGAGTGTATAATCTGTTAGTCACTGTTCTAAGTATTTTTAAAAATTCATTGAGTGCCTGCTACGTGCCAGATACTATGCTCAATGTTTTACATTCATTGTTTTACTGAATCCTATATAAGATTCTTGAGAGTTAATCAATGTTATTCTTATTTTTGTCCTACGTTTTCTTTAAATATAAAAAAGACAATCTATGACCACTATATATCTACTAGAATGGCCAAAATCCAGAACACTGACAACACCAAATGCTGACAAGGATGTGGAGCAACAGGAACTCTCATTCATTGCTGGTGGGAATGCAAAATGGTATGGCCATTATTGTTTTAATTTGCATTTCCCTGATGACATATATGGAGCATCTTTTCATATGCTTATTTGCCATCTGTATCTCTTCTCTGCTGAGGTGTTTGTTAAGGTCTTTGGCCTATTTTTTAAATCAGGTTGTTTTCCTACTGAGCTTTAAGAGTTCTTTGTATATTTTGGATAACAATCCTTTATCAGATATGTCATTTGCAAATATTTTCTACTAGTCTGTGGCTTATCTTTTCGTACTTTTGATAGTGTTTCTATATGAGAAATTTTTAATTTTTTGAAGTCCAGCTTATTAATTCTTTTATGGATTGTATCTTTGGTGTCGTATCTAAAAAGTTGTTGTCAAACCTAAGGTAATCTAGATTTTCTCTTATGTTATCTTCTATGAGTGTTATAGTTTTGCATTTTACACTTAGGTCTGTGATTCATTTTGAGTTGATTTTTGTGAAGGGTATAAGTTCTGTGGCTAGATTCATTATTTTTCATATCAATGTCCAGTTGTTCCAGCACCCTTTGTTGAAAAAATCGTCGTTGCTCCATTGTATTGCCTTTGCTCCTTTGTCAAAGTTCAGTTGGCGTATTTATGTGGGGCTCTTTCTGGGCTCTCTATTCCATTCCATTGATTTATTTGTCTATTCTTTTGCCAATATCACAGTTTTGGTTACCATAGCTTTACGGTAAATCTTGAAGTTGAATAGTGTCAGTCTTCTGATGTTGTTCTTCTTAAATATTCTGTTGGCTGTCCTAGGATTTTTGCTTCTCCATATAAACTTTAGAATCAGTTTGTTGATATCCACAAAATAACTCAATGGAATTTTTATTGAGATTGCCTTGAATCTGTAGATCAAGTTGGGAAGACCTGATATCCTGACAATATTGAGTCTTCCTATCCATGAACATGGAATGCCTGTCCTATATTTGGTGCTTTGATTTTTTTTAATCAGTTTTGCAGTTTTCCTTTCATAAATCTTGTACATATTTTCTTAGAATTATACCTATTTCACTCGTATAGGTGGTAAACAGTATTATGGGTTTTGGTTTTTTTTTTTCAAATTCTACCTGTTCACTGGTGATATATAAGAAAACGATTGACTTTGTATAGTAACCTTAAAGTCTGCAACCTTGCTATATTTCCTTTCTTCCACATGGAAGTCTAGTGAGGGCTGAAGTTGGGTATCTCCCTTCCCCAGGTCAGTTAGGCTCTGAAAAAACCCCAGCAGGTTTGGCTCTGATTAAACAGTTTATCCTGAAGGTAGACCTTGTTAAAAACAGAATGCTCTGAGATATTTCAAAATAGCTGCTTTCCCCTTACCCATGCCTGAAGCATGTGGGGATTTTTCTCTGATCTTGACTGTGAGAATATAATAGGGCTCCTGGAGGTAAAACTGAAAAAAAGTGTGGAGGCTTCTCTCTATGACTGAGTTTTTAACTCTCAGATTTGACCACAGTTCAGATTTCCCTTTGCCAGCACTGATTCTCATGGAGGTTGCTGCTCATGGGTTTCTGCTCCTATAAGTTGTGATTCTCTGTATTCTCCTGTCAGCCTCTCCAATTCGGGGGCTGAAATTTACTCTATGACTTCACTTCTCTTATAGTTCTCAGAAAAGTCGTTGATTTTTCAATTTGTTCAACTTTTTATTTGTTATCAGGACAGAGTGGTAACCTCCAAGCTTCTTACAGGCCAGGCTGGAAAACAGAAATCTGTTCTAAGCATTTTATAAGTGTTTATTTAACCTCTAGACACTACCTTGAGGAAAGAATGAATTTTATCTCTACTTTATAAATGAGGGAACTGAGACTTAGAGAGTTAATTAGGTCACAGGAGAGTTAGTAAATGCCAGCACTGGTACCCAGGTAGACGGGCTCTAGTGCCTAACCTTTATGTTATGCAGTACTACCTACACAAATTCTAAGAAGGTACCCGGTGATAAATGTCATCACAGGTTTACAAAGAGACAAGGAAGCAAAAGATGCAGAAACTCAAGGAAGTCTGTCTCTGCTATGGCACCCAGCCCATGAGAGGCATTCTTGGATGCCTCCTTCCACCCTACTTTTCTGTAATGCTTAGTCATTGGCTTTTGCATTTCTATACTGAGAAAGAGCCATCAGCAGGAGATCTAAGAATCCCTCTTTCCAGAAGCTGCCTTCACCCACCCTGCTTCTGGATCTAGGCCACTTCTCTTCCCAAATTTGGTTGCACCTGCCTCAGAAGCCAGCCTCACACAGCTAGAGTCAACCAGCGTCTCCGGAAGCCTTCACAGTAGTAGGGCTCTTCCTGCCATTATGTCATTTCTCCTCCCAGCAACCTTCAAAGGTGGACATTATTTACGCACCTTGTACCAATGGGGAAACAGAGGCTTAGGGCCGGTTCTTCTCTCCAGTCTCTGCTCTCGTACTAGCTTTAACATACCTTTATGATAACCTACAGTACTCTCTTGCAGTTATTTGTTTATCTGTCAGTGATCACCAATCTACAGGACGGAAACATAGGCAAATGTGCATAAAATGATTTATTGATGTCATATTATAATATATAATATGTTCAGTGACATTACATAATAAGTTCAATGTGTTTGACTTCTTGAACACCATAATTCGTTGTGCTATGCAAAACTGCCATGAAATTGGAGTGTTAACACAGCAATTTCATTAATCCTGTATGCTTCCTCAGATGATCTGTTTCTCTTATTTTCATTGAATAAACCTGCACCTATAGCATGTTTCAGAAGATGTAATCAAGGGGATTCGATCTGAATGCTCAACCTGAAGCTGGAAAGGCAGGTGGATGGGGACTGGGAAAAGCTGAACACTGACTGGCCAGAGTTAATTTCAATTTGGTGGAACAAAGCAGGGGAAGTGGCCCTGTGGCAGATACTTTCCAAAAATAGCCATAGTAATAGCTCTGATTCCATATGCTCTTCCAGACTCAATCAAAAGATTGAATCTAATTTCTTCCTTTCTCAAAGGGTTGTCCTTTGAGACTGACTTGATGAACAGAATGCAGCAGAAATGATGCTATGTGTCTTCTGATAGATCATAAAAAACGCCATGACTTCTGCCTGGCTCACTCTCTCAGGAAACTCTCCTCGGAACCCAGCCTCTATGTTGTGAGGAAGCCCAGGGCACATGGAGAGGCCTCATGTAAGTGTGCCAGCCAAAAGCCCAGCTAAGATTCCTGCCACCAGCCAGAAAAGACCACCAACCATGTGAGTAAATAAGCTTGGAGTAGCTTTAGCCCCAAACATTGAGTTACATTGAGTCTTCGAGCAGAGGCCTCAGAGATTGTGGCGCAGAGGCAAGCCATTCTCACCATGCCCTGTCTGAAATCTTCACTTATAGGAACAGTAAATGGATGTTTTACATCGCTAAATTTGGGCATAGTTTGCTGTACATCAATAGTAACTGGAATAAGCTCCAATACATGTCAACTTGGTGAATAATTTCTCAGTGTCACTCATATCTCTCTATTATTTCCAGGGTTATCAATGTCTATGTGAGCATTATGCACAGGCGTTAAAGCCAATTATAGCCTTTTTATCTAAATATCATTTTATTGTTGTTCTCCACTGCATTTGGCTAGTGCCTGTTTATTGGGGAGGCAGGCATTCTCTCTACCCAGGGCAAGGACAACCCTTGTGATTCTCTTTAAGAATAGGGTTTTCTCTTTATGATGCTCCCTCATAGTCCATGATGTACTTGCTCGTCATGAAGGAAGAGAAGTGGGAGACTCCAGGTAACTCCAGAGGAAAGAATGTGAACTGAGGTAAAGGGGCTTAACTGCCCATCTGGTGACTCTCAGGTCAACCCCTTCCCAAAGCAATCCTCTGTAAATATCCATGCATCCATCAGTCATCTCAGCATCTACTCAGTCAATCACAACCATCTGGAGCACCTTCTATGTGTCAGGCACATAGAAGGGGAGCCAGACAGAAGCAGGTAAACAAACAAATAAAATACTGAAAGACTGTGATAAGTGCAATGAATGAAAGACCCAGGTGTTAGCCTAGATGGATAATAGGCTACCTTCCCCTGTGGCCAAGGAAGGCCTCTCTGAGGAGAAAGTCTTGTCTTTCCACTGAGCCCTAAATGAGGCAAGCATGTTTGCAAACAATGGAAACCAACTCTGGCTGGATCAAGGAGAGGAAAAATATTGAAAGGACATTAGGAAACTCACAGAGTAAGTGGAGAAGCTGGAGGACCAGGTTTAGAGAGTGGGCAGGAGCGAAGGGTGGCTATGCAGCCAGCATCACTGTCAAAATTGCATCACAGAACCCAGGACTTCGTTGCTTGACCTAATAACAATATGGCACTAGAATCCATTTTGGCCACCAGAACTATCACCATTGTCCCCCAGAATAGAGTCTCCATTGTCTCTGCTTCTTCTTACCACCAGCTTCCAATTAAAAATTCCAAATGAGACCACGTGCTTGGCTGAGCCTAAATGTTGCTCTTGCTGCAACAAAGTCTGGGGACTTTGAATAAGATACCTGGATCTGCAGCAGCCATCTTAGGACTATGAAGCAACAAGCATAAAGAAGAAAAGGCAACAGCCATGGAGAGCAGAACAGAAAGCTTGAAAGAACTAGATTCTTCACGATACTGCTGAGCTGCTATACCAGATTAAAGACTGGTCAATTCTGGATATTTTAATAAATAAATAATAAAGGTCTTTAGAATTTAAACCACTACAGGCATATCTTGTTTTATTGTGCTTCATTTTATTGTTTCACAGATGTTGCATTCTTTACCAATTGAAAGCACGACCCTCTACTCACAAGATTACAGCTTTATTGTGATACTCACTTTATTGTGGTGGTCTGGAACTGAACCTGAAATATCTCTAAGGTATGTCTGTGTTGTCAGAGATTTTAGTGCTTGCAGCAAAAGCGTTTTTATCTATTAAAAAAGGAAAGAAACACTTGCTCAAGTAATTCTTATCTAAAGTGACTGTGCTCTAATGCACTTGCATAGCATCCAGATGTATCGAAGCAGTCCACCGAACATACTTGATGAATTCTGCCAACACAGGAACCCTGGTTTAGAGGAGCAAACTCCAGTCTGCTCCATTTTCTTGCTCCTCCTCTGAGTCATAACTTCTCATCTGCAAAACTAAATGTGATAGTGAGTATCAAATAGCTAACAGTGCCTGGACACATAAACAAGATAAATAATATTACTTAGTGCACCAAACTGCCTGGGGATTCTGGCTCGGCATCTCAACTGACTGTATGACTTTGGGCAAATTACTGAAACTCTCTATACCTCAGTTTCTTCATTTGTACAATGCAGACAATAATGGTGCCCACCTCATAGAGTTGTGATGATCAGTAAGTTAATCATGTTGAGCACTCAAAACAGTGCCTGGCAGAGAGCACGTGTTCAGTAAAGGTTAGCTTTAGTTATTATTCCCAGGGTCAAGCATTGATCAAAGCACCATCTTGGACAAAGAGGTTCCCCACTCTACCTTACAGCACCAGGATTTGAGAGTACCAGGGAGGACACTACCATTCTGCCTGGGGGTAATTGGGAAGACTTTTAAAGGAGGTGAGATTTGATTTCCCTTTCGGTCAGAAGTGGTTAATCAGAGTTCATGGCAGCAAGAGAGACCAAGGCTGAGCCTCAGTTCAGAGCTCTCAGGGTTTGCCTAGAGCAGAGGAGAGGCCCATGTCTCTGGGAATCGCATGGCTAGACACTGAGAGCTGCAGCCTGCGTTAAGGACAAAAGACCCAAGCCTGCTGCAATCTCAAAGATAACCAACAGAGGGAGACCTAGACCAGGACCAGCCTCCAGAATTTAGCAATAAGCCAAGGGCAGACTCAGGAAACCAGATGATTTCAATGTGCACTCAAGACAGAACCAGCACCCTACGGAATACATTAAAAGCCCCTGGGAAGCTTGTTATTACTGCATGTATTAATCCAACATGAGAGGAGGTTGAGGAGTGGAGTAGAACACAGATGTTTATGACACTCCAAATCCCTTGGCCTCACCTGTCACTTGTCCCAGTCACTACTTCATTCTGGATTTGACTCTGGCATGTGACAGTACTTTCTCTCGTAACTCCACTTTAGACTATCATCCCTTGTCTATGACTTTCCTTCTGATGCTAAGGACCCGGCTCGGCATCCGCTTACAAACAGTTAAAATGATAACTTTTATGTTATAAATATGTTATCAAATTTTTCTAAATAACTCCTAAAAGAACAGAATAAAACAATCATTATAGAACTAGGTTGATGTGTTTATAATGTATAAAAATGCAATTTGTATGACAATAATTACGCAAAGTGTTGAGGAAATGGAGCTGTGTTGGAGTAGTTTCTATATGTCATTCCCATTAAGTTAGTATTGATTCAAAGTAGATTGTTTTAAGTGAAGATGCTAATTGTAACTCCAGGGCAATCACTGAGAAAACAACTTCAAAACGATAGTGAAGAAACAACAAAGAAATTAAAAGAGTATATTAGAAAATATCTATTTAACACAAAGTCAGTAATAGCGGAAAGAAGAAAAAAGGACAGAAAAAAATAGCAAAATGGCAGATGCAAATCCTGCCTTAATGGTAATTACATTAAGTGTAAATGGGTTAAACCCTACAATTAAAAGGCAGAAGCTGGCAGAATGTATTACAATAAATGACTAAACTATATGCTGTCTACAAGACGTACTTCAGATTCAAAGACACAAAATGTTGAAAGTAAAAGGACAGAAAAATGCATACTATGCATACATTAACCAAAAGAGAGCTGAAGTGGCTGTACTAATATTAGACAAAATAGACTACAAGACAAAAATTCTTACTAGAGACAAAATAATTCATGTTCTTTAGGCAGGATCTCTGTAAACAAAGCCCCCCCCCAAAATACACATACTTATCGTCACTCCAGAAGTTTCTCCTGGACACTGATGTTTAGGAACAGGTGGTGGATGTAGTAGGCCCATGGAGGATTGAATCTTGCCTACACTTTCTTTTAAAAGTGTTTGAATTTATTGTTAACATTTGAAAATCAAGAGACCGACATAACAGCCAAACTTGCTGCTTTTCATGTAAAGACTGGCCACACTGGGTCTGCATTTCTGCTTCATAATTTTGGCTCCAACTGAAAGCAGGCTTCCTCTTTAGATGGATCTGTTGTTTAATTCTCCATAGTTCTCCTCTGGAAGAGACTTGGAGCTTGGCCAAGCCAACACTCTCCTCCACCCTTACTATCCAATCTCATTTCATAGATGGGGAAACAGACTTACCAAGGCAGGAGATTGCCAAGGCTGGCACAGGGAGGCTCAGGCAGGATCAGGTCCTCTGCTCCTAGTCACCATCCCCATCTCTCCATAGCACTAGTCAGTCTTACCATAAAGAAGCAGACATGCTGCCTTTGAACTCTTACCATCTGAGTTGGGCTAATCTGGGCTCCTCTTTCACCCTTCCCTGTAGCCTAGGGTCTGCAAATCCTTGCTCCCCTATCAAAACCATTTTTGGAGACCTCAACAATCAAGTAACAGAGTTGTATGGATGGCAGCAATTCAGGGAGGGTACTGACAGGAGAACTTGAATTTTAACAGATCCAGTGTGAGCTGAATGAGTAGTTGAGATTCTAATGCTAGAATTTCAGGCACGGGCCAGGGAATTGGGGATATACATTCATACATATATTGTGGAGGGAGGCACACTGAATATTCCCACTAGTGCTGAATCGTAATCACACTGTAAAGAGAAGTGTCATTCAAATTATTTCAGCTGCAAAACCCTTTCTTCAAATGAAATGACTAATGGGATTTTAATATATATAAAGTAATCAGGAAAGTTCCATGATTTGGTGAGAGTGGGGACCAGGAGCTGGATTCACTCCACTTCCCCTTGCAGTAGACTCTCCCGATGGACTGTGCCTTCCTCTCAGCACAGCTGGAGTAGAGAGTCCCATGCACCATTGCCAGGGTCCTGTAGCAAGTGCATGCCATGGCACGTCTCTGCTATTTTCAGATAAGCTTCAGAGCTTGCTCAGCCACATGCAGGCACATTCCAGAAGTGTGGGGAATTGAACACCTCTGAAGGTGACCCACTACCAGTGGGGCTGGAATTGGCCCTACCACCTTTTTGGAGGGACAATTCTAAAGTGTATTCCATACAGTTCTTCAGAGAGTGCCTTGCAGGATGAAGCCCCAGTTGCCCATAGTAATTGTCTCAGCCTGTTCAGGCTGCTGTAACAAATTCCAGAGACTGGATGACTTGTCAACAACAGAAATTTCTTTCTCACAGATATGGAGGCTGCAAGTTCAAGATCAGTGTACCAGTTTGGTCGGGTTCTGGTAAGGGCCCTCTTTCAGGTTGCAGACTACTGACTTCTCATCGTGTCCTCACAGGCAGAAAGAGTAAGGGAGTTCCGTGTAGTCTCTTTTCTAAGGGCACTAATTGCATTCACATCCTAAAGATCCCACCTCCTTGTAATACCATCACAACGGGGGCTGAATTTTAACATTTGAATTTGGGGTGGAACGCAAACATTCAGTACATAACAGCAATCCACTTATTAACACATACTTTATTGACATTACTCTGTCCGTGTCACACTTCATCTCCTTCACTCTGCCTCCTTGGATCACTTTCCAAATCAAGTATTGCCACCCAAGCTTTTGCCTTAGGTTCTGCTTTCAGGGGAATCCAAACTAAGACATCTAACCACTGCCCCCAACGTGCCTCCCAGATGCTTGCCAGGGCTCCTCCATATGGCTGACAACCACTACCCAAGCATCTCTAGACCCCAGGCTTCTTGACTACTGTGCCCTAGACCCCTTCACCTCCCAAAAGCCATCTGGACTCTGGAAAAAGTAGCCAAAAAGAAAATATCAGTGCAATTGACTTCATGCAACATTTAAAGTGCTTTATGTAAAATAAGAACACAGTAAACAGGCCATGGTAACTGAAAGGGGAAGTTGAGCAGATTGTGGGGAAATAAAAAGATTGGTTTGGGACATGTGTTTTCGGTGCTTGAGTGGAGTTTCCAGTAGACACCGGTTATTGGTTTCTGGAATTCAGGAGACACAGTTTTGAAAGACATCAAACGGTAAGTGATATTCAAAGTCATGGACATGAATGAAATAACTCAAGGTGAATGTTTAAAGCAAAAAAAAAAAAAAGCAAAAGAATCGCTGTTTTAAACCATAACCATGGTGATTTCTGAAAGGTGAGGTTTTAGTGATAGTAGAATAAAAGAACTTCTATTTTAACTTTAGACACCTTTTTTCAGCTTTATTGAGGTATAATTAACAAATAAAATTGAAAGGTATTTAAAATGTACATCGTGACAATTTGATACACATATACACTATAAAAAGATTTCCCCATCTAGTTAATTAACACGTTCATCCTCACATATTTATCTTTGTGAGAACATTTAAGTTCTATTCTCTTAGCAAATTTCCATTACGCAAGACAATATTATCAACTGTAGTGCCATGTTTTACATTAGATCCTCAGAATTTATTTATCTTATATCTGAAAGTTCATACCCTTTTACTAACTTCTCCACCCCCAGCCCCTAGCTACCATCATTCTACTCTCTATGAGTTTTTATGAGTTTGAATTTTTTCATACACTTCTGATTTGATGTTTTACACATATTTATCTTTAGTAGTCTAGCATGAGAGAGTCAAAGACAGAGTCATGGAGACCCCATGTTGTACCTGCTGGATGCTCCTCCTGACATCCTCTCAGTACCTAGACAAGGGGGGCCAACTCCCAACACATGCCCAAGCTCAGTGGCAGGTTTGTTTCACCCTCCTGATCTTAACTATGCTGTACTACCCAGCACATTGCATGCCATGGGATTTGCTCAAAGAGGCAAAGAAAGTTTATTTGTTCTTTGTAATCACCACCTGACAGCTGCCAAATCCCCCTGGGCTGTTTCAGAGGGCAGTTCCCCAAGATAGGCATCAGCCTGCCACCTATAAAACTCAGGATGAGACGCCAACTCCACCAAAGGCTTTGTCCATCTGGAAGAGAGGCCCCACCCTTGGTCCTGGTGGGCAGCCAGGGCCACGACACAGAGGTGGAGGAGATCAGAGAAAAGTGGGAGTGGGGTGCACACAACTCCCCATCCTGCCACAACCAACGCTGACATGGTCCTTGGCCAAAATATCCCCTCTCTGAGCCACAGTTTCCTCATCTGTAAAATGGAAATAATTACACATACATTTCAGCCTCTTTGAGCAAAATCACATGAGATAGTATATTTGAAATTTCTTGTAAATTTCTGACAAAGGATTGTTCTTATTACTCTGTTGTCACCAGGAATAGCCCATTTCCAAACACAAGGGTTTATGAAGTCTCTGAGAGGATGGTCCTGAAGGTCCCCTGTCCATGAATCCCAAAGTTCTGTCAACTGTGAACCATCTACACGATTTTTACCTTTCCATGAGAAGTACTGCTTCTGCCATTTACATACTTAATATTTTTCTTTAAACCAACAGCTCCCTTTTTCTCAGCAGCATCCTAAGCAAGTTAAGAGTGTGATGGAACAATCTTGCTTCAAAGAAACCTGGACCAGCCTCGATCTGACACCAGACCTCATTCTGCAGTGAACAGCCTGTCACTTTCCTCACACCTCTCTTAAAAATGTGCAAAGAAGAAATAAAATTAAAATAAAGTCTGCTTTTCCAAATCTACCCATTAAATGGTGAGACAAGAAAAAAATGATTTTCTCTTTTTTATTTTATTTTTATATTTTATCAATATTTTATTTACTTGCCCATCAGGCCTGCCCCTAGCACTTGCTATCTGGGGCAAGAATAGAATGGAGGCCCACTAATTATATGTATATATATTTAAAAGTCAAAAATCAAGGTAATAGGCTGCTAAAAATACGCATTTTCTCCTTCAGCCTTGACAAATACATCTTCAAAATGACCTAGAAGTATTATTTTGCCTTAAAAAGCAAGGAAATTCTGATGCATGCTACCACATGGACGAAAAACTTGAGGATATTTTTCTAAGTGAAATAAGCCAGTCACAAAAAGACAAATATAGTATCATTCCATTTATATGAGCTATCTGGATCAGTCAAAAGCATAGAAACAGAGAATAAAATTGTGGTCGTCAGGAGCTGGGGTGGAGGAATGGGGAGTTATTGTTTAATGGGTACAAAGTTTCAGTTTTACAAGATAAGAAGAGTTCTAGAGATGGATGGTGGAGATGGTTGCACAACATTATCAATGAACCGTACACTTAAAAATGGTTAAGATAGTAAATTGTAATTTTTGTGTATTTTACTATAATTTTTTGTTTAAATTAAAAAACAAAAAAACAGTGACCTGGAAGACCAGTCATAAACTTTTGACTGGGATTTTGTGCCACAAATAATGGTGTAGAAAAACAAGCCCCCAGCCACTAGCCCTAAATCACTCCCTCTTCATTCCCACTCGTGGCCCTGTGCCACCATTCAGTGTGCAAAAGGATACCCCAGGACTCCCAGTTCAAACAAGATGACATAGACTTGATCTCCCTACTCATCTCCACTCAGTTCAAATATAAACCCTAGAAGAAATGCAAGAGGCTACTGAAGGAGAACCTTCCAGAGGAAAAGTGGTAAGAGGAAGGTGAACTGGCTAGAAACCCCAGGACTAGAGGAACGACACAAGAGCAGGGTGTCTTACATCGCCCACCCAAGAGAATAAGGCCATCCAGACCCAACCCTAATGTAGCAACCGAAGGCGGTCCAGGTGGCTCCCCAGATTGAATGGGAAGTCACTCCAACACCACCAGGCTGACCCCAGCACTGGCAGTGGGGACCAATACAACCTCCTCTGGAAATAGGAGTCAGGGAAACACTCTCCTCTCCCCACCCACTACCCCAGGCCTGAGAATTCCCTCCCACCCAGAGACACCGGGTGCGAGGTGGCACTGGCAAGGAGGACCCTGCCGTGATGAACACCAAGAAATGTCCAAACCCGGGTGGTTTCATTGCAGAATTCCATCAAACATTAAAGGAGAATTTTGTGCTATCTCTTGCAGAAAATAGAAAAAAAAAAGAGTCCTTCCTGGGTATTTTGTTTGTTTGTTTGTTTATTGTTTGTTGGGGGTTTTTTTGTTGTTTTTTGTTAGTTTGTTTGTTTTGGTTTTGATTTTTCAGTTTGTCTTACCTTTGTCTGGTTTTGGTATCAAGGTACTACTGACTTCCAAGTTACTGTGTGTGGTGTCTCTGTAATTTACTTCCCTTTATTGCTGGGTTTGATGTACCATGGCCTGTTAAACAATTCTCCCACTGAAGAACTTGTTGTTTTCAGCTTTGGGGTATTACAAATAAAGCTGCTATGGACATTCATGTACAAGTTTTTGTGTGAACATAAGTTTTCCTTTCTCTGGGATAAATGCCAAAGAGTGCAGTTTCTGGGTCATGAGGGAATTGCATGTTTCATTTTATAAGTAACGGCCAAACTGTTTCCAGAGTGTCTGTAGCATGTCACATTCCCTCCAGAAACATATGCGCGATTTCTGTCCTTCACGTCCTCGCCAGCATTTAGAGCACACTATTGATATACACAACACCTTGGATGAATCTTATGGGAATTATGCTGTGTAGAAGAGGATAAAAAGCCAATCCCAAGAGACTGTAATCCTAAGAGTATGTATACTGTATGATCATATTTATATAACGTTGTTAAAATGACAGCATTATAGTAATGGCGAACAGATTATTGGTTGCCAAGGGTTAGAGAGAGAGAGAAGGAGGGCAAGAGGGAGGTCGGAATGGTTACAAAGAGCAATCTTTTTATAATAAGACCCTCTGGAACTATTCTCTATCTTGGCTGTGGTGGTGGATACACAAATTTACACATGTAATTAAAATGTGCGTAAACTAAATACACACAGAGACACACACAAATATCAATATGATTAAAAGGGGAAACCTGAGTAAGGTCCCTGGATTCCATCGATGTCAATATCCTGGTTATAATATTGTACTATATAGTTTTCTAAGATGTTACCTTTGGGGAAAACTGGGTAAAGAATACCTGAGTTTCTCTGTGTTATGTCTTGCTGCGTGTGATTCTGCAATTATTTCAAAATTCAAAGTTTAATTTAAAAAAGACTTCTCAGCCAACATGTTCCAGTGCCATCTGCACCCATCTGTCAATAGCCAGCCCTGGTCTATTTCTCAGATCTAGGGCTACACACAACAGTGTCCAGTGCACCAACAAAAGAACCACCCTGGGGACGAGACCTACTCAGGATTTAGATGCAGGCTTGGTGCTGTATGATCAGGGCATTTGGTGGTCCCAGAGCATGGTCTAGATTAAAGATGGGTCACAGGCTCCATGTGGTCATGGCCTCTTAACGCCATAGAATTCTCTTCCTGTGGAGAAGGACATGGTGCATGGCCCAGGTCTAAGGACATATCAAATATCCCTATAAGGTTTGTATAAAAATCATCAGTCACCCATTTCCTGTCTCCTAATCCCCGCTCTCCAGTGGGAACTGCTCTCCCTTTTTGTGGTAAGCAGCATTCTAAGGTGGCCACTGTCATGGTAATTTTATGTGTCAACTTGACTGAGCCACAGGGTACCCAGATATTTGGTCAAACGTTATTCTGACTGTTTCTGTGAAAGTCTTTTTGGATGAGATTAACATTTAAATTAGTAGACTGAATAAAGCAGATTGCCCTCCTTAATGTAGGTGGGTCTCATCAATCAGATGAAGGCCTAAGGAGAACAAAAAGGCTGACCCTCCTGTGAGTAAGAGGAAACTCCTGCCTTTTGAGCTGGAACATTGTTTCTTCTGCCTACAGACTCAAACTGAAATATCGGTTGTTCTTGGGCCTTGAGCCTGCCAGCCTTCAGACTTGAACTAGAATTACACCATTGGCTCTCCTGGGTCTCCAGCTTGCCAGCTCACCCTGCTGCTCTTGTGCTTTGTCAGCCCCCATAATCACATGAGCCAATTCCTTATAATGAATTTCTTTCTTCCTATCTATCTATCTACCTATTTATCTTATTGGTTCTGTTTTTGTAAAGAACTCTGACTAATATAACCACTGAAGACACTTGCCCTCATAAAAATCCCCTTTCCTTTGAATGGGAGTAGAAACTACGAGTATGATATTACTCCCATGATTGTGTTATATTGCATGTCAAAAGGGAAATTATTCCAGGTGGGTCTGACCTTACCAGGTGAGCCCTTTGAAAGTAAAGGATGCAGCAGAAGAAATCAGAGAGATCTGCTCTGGCCAGCCTAGAAGAAAGCAAAACATCCACATTGCAAACTGACTATGGGGGCCAGTTGGCAAGTAATTGTGAGTAGCTTCTAGGAGCTGAGAGTAATCCCCAGCTGACAGCCGGCAAGAAAACAAAGACCACAGTCTTAAAACTGCTTGGAAGAGGACCCCAAGCTTGCAATGAGAGGGGAGCCCTAGCCAACATCTTGATTTTAGCCATGCGAAGCCCTCAGCAGAGAATCCAGTTAAACTAAGCCTAGACCTGCTGTGAAATAATAGTTGGGTGCGGTTTTGTTGTTGTCGTTTTGATTTAGTTTGACTTTTTTCACTAACATTTTTACATATACAAGGTCATACTGAAGACTATAGACTTGTCATATTTGGTTACTACTCAAGTTAAAGGGGCCCAGAACATTTTCAAAGGGCTTTAATGAACACACCCCTCCCTCCATCCTTTAAAGAGAAGTGAAGTTCTTTAAAGGGGAGTGTACTACTCTATATTTTGGCATGGAATTAAATAAAAAAAAAAAAAACAGAATGAAATAGCCAAAGAAAATTAAGAAGGAGAAGGAGGAGGAGGGGAGAGAAGAAGAGAGAAAGAGGGGGGAAGAGGAGGAGAATGAAAACTAGGTTATAACTCTGCCTCATGGTAGGTTCTCTTCATCAGGTTAGTGGGCTGCTACACACACCAGCCTAGAACAATACCATACAATTAGATTATATAGGTTTTTTTTATTGAGGCAAACTTCACATAAAATTAACCACTTTAAAGCGAACAATTCAGTGGCATTTAGTACGTTCACAATATTGTACAACCACCGCCTCCATCTAGTTCTAAAACATTTTCATCTCCCAAATGAGAACCCCATATCCATTAAGCAGTCACTCCCCATTATGCCTCTCCCCAACCCTCAGCAACCATCTATCAGCTTTCTGTCTCTCTAGTTTTACCTATCCTGGATATGTCACATGAAAGGAGTGATACAGTATGTGACCTTTTATGTCTGGCTTCTTTAACTTAGAGTAATGTTTTCAAGGTTCATCCATGTTGTAGCATGTGTCAGTGCTTCATTTCTTTTTATGGCTGAGTAATATTACATTGAATGCATATCCTATGATTTGTTTATCCATGATCCACTGGTGCACATTTGGGTTGTTTTCCCTTCTGCATTTGTGAATGATGCTGCCATGAATGTGGTATACATATACTTGTCTGAGGCCCTATTTTCAATTTTTTTAAATATAGTCCTAGGAGTAGAATTACAGGGCCATATGGTAATTTTATGTGTAACTTTTTAAGGAGCCACACCAAACTGTTTTCCATGAATGTTGTTTTATGCTGCCGGTGGTGGTAATTTATTATGCAGAATTAAAAAACAAGTACATTAAGCAGTCGGTTAGCTCAGTTGGTTAGAGTGTGGTGCTAATAAAAACAAGTACGTCTTTCTTTCACCTGACTTTTAAAACAATTTTACATTCATGTCTCCAAAAAACATGCACAATTATTAATCACTGCTTCTTTATATATTTCAAAACTATTGTGGCAACTGTCCAGTGACTTCTCACCATGGAAAATGAGAGTTAATTTCTTTTAATTCCCAAGTACAGCCTACCCAGTTTTATATTCCCAGTTGATTATGTTACACTTTTGATTAGATTATAATGTAGTGCTTACATTATTAAAACATCCATGTAGGTAAACCATGCGTACTTTTCCTTTCCTGTATGACATTTTATTTTCCCTGGAATTCATGATTTCAAATCTAGGCTTTACATTTGCTTTATTTTCTATATACTTATTACATTTCAAAAACCAAACACTTTGCCAATTGTTAAAATAGCCTCTCAGAACTTTCAGAAACACTAGATATTCTGTGAATTTTAACTGCTGAAGAAGTTTCTGTCAGAGCCTTCTCACTTGCCCTACTCTGAACTGATTACTCCTGATGCCCAATGCCCAGCTGGCCTCCTGAGGTTTCCTTCTGGATCATCCTGGAACTTGCCTCTCTTCTATGTTGGAGCTCTTGTTTTCTTCCATCGCATATTTTTTTCCTTACCTGGCTTACTCCCTTTTTTATGTTGCAGGATATTCTCCAGTAATGTTCCAAGAAAGGGTCCCTGGAGGGAAACAAAGGTCTTTATTTTACCCTTGTACTTGGCTTATAGGTTGGCTGGGTAGAAAATTCTAATCTAAACATTATTTTCCCTCAGAATTTTCTGCATTCTAGTGTTACTATGTTTTTAGTACGTAATAACTAGATTTAAAGACTTTGTTTCAAATAAAAATATGTATATGAATGTTCATTTCAGCAATATTCACAATAACCAAAAAGTGGAAACAACCCAATGTCCATCAAAAGATGAGTAGATAAACAAAATATGGCATATTCATACAATAGAATATTATTTGGCCATAAAAAAGGAATAAAGTACTGATACATGCAACATGACAGAAATATTCTGGAACAGGATAGTGGTAATGGTTGCACAACACTGTAAATGTACTAAATACCATTGAATTGTACTCTTTAAAATGGTAAAAATAATAAATTTTATGTTATGTGAATTCTATCTCAATTAAAAAAAAAAACTCTGAGACATTTGCTGAAGTTTGGGATGTGACATTCTAGAGTTATAGTTCAAAAAAATTGAAACCACTTCCACCCCCAATTCTTTATCTGTGACATATTGCTTTCCTTTGAAAATTTATAGAACCTTCTCTTTGTCTCTAGTATTCTGTAATTTCACAAGACTTGCTGAATGTTCATGTTCATCCATTACCCACTCTACTTGGCATTCAGTAAGTCCTGTTCATGTTCATCCATTATCCACTCTACTTGGCATTCAGTAAGTCCTTTTGACCTGGAAAGTCATATTCTGATAATTTTTTTACTATTTCGTTAATAATTTATCTCTATCTATCTCTATCTATGTCTCTCTTTCTGAAGCTTCTATTGCTCAGATATTGGACCTTATGGACTGGCCTTCTAGTTTTCTTATCTTTTCTCTTTCATGCATTGTTCTTTGCTTTTATTTTTACACTAGTTGCTGAGCAACATCTTCAACTTTATTTTCCAAGATTTATATTCAAAATTTTCATTTCTGCTATTATAGTTTTAGTTTTCTAGAGTTTTGCTTGTTTGTTTTGAATGTTTCTCTTTTTTTTTAATATCATACCCTGTTTTTGTTTCATAGTTGTAATATCTTTTCGCAGTTCTAAAGATATCAAGAAACGTCTCTCCTCGAGTAGGCTGTTTTCTCCAAGGTTCTTGCTTTAGTATGTTTAATTTTTCCCTCTCTCTTTCACGTTAGAGATTTTCTTCAGATGCCTGGTAATGCTTGTCTGTTCATATTTAAGAGTGGAGACTAAAATACTAATTGGAAGCTCCAATAGCATAGAGGAGGCTTATGTCATGGTAGATGACAACTTGGAGTTATTTTTCTGGGGAAAATCCAAGTCAGTATCTTTAGTGCTCTCATTTCGAGCTGGTCAGACTCCTGAGAAGTGTTTCCACCTGGCTACCAGCATCATCTGTGGGAAGTGTGAGATAAAGGTAGAGCTGGAGTGGGCCAGCATCTCAATAGCATCTCTATTATGTAAACATCCTCTCAAGACTCCTATTTTCAGTGGGGTAACCCCGCCCTCAACTATGCATGCCGTGCTTCAGTCTTTGCTGTATTCTATCTAAAGAACAAAGCTTCAGGCTTTGTTGGGCTGGGGAAAAGGAAGTCACTCAGCTCAGAGAGTGGAGAAAGGGGCCTAGGAATGACTCCTTCACAAACAGATTTTCAACCAAGTTTTATTACTGTAAGCTCCTGTACCCAACCTCCAATTATGGAAGTGAATGGTGCTATCAGTTCTGGAGCCTTTTGGAGGACTCTGCAATGACTATTGAGTTGGTTTTCACCACTACCTGGTTTTCTCCATTGCCAGGTTAGGAATAGCGTTTTTCACATCTGCTAGTTATTTGCCACTTTTCCTTCGCCCTGGAAATGTCTATTGGAATATCCTCAAACCCACTGATTCTATTCTCAGCCATGTCCAGTCTACTAAAGAGCCCATCAAAGGCATTCTTCTGTGTTTTTGCCTTTAGTATGCTTTTCAGTTTTTCGTTGAAAGCTAGACAGGGTAAAACGAACTCCAGTAAATAAGCCTTTAGTGATGTGGTGGTAAGGCATAGGGGGAGAGGAAGCATTCTATAATCCTATGATTAGGTCTCAGTCTTTTAGAAGCACTGAAACCCTTGGCTTCAATGAGTGAGGAATCCCAAGGCAACAAAATTTGTAGGAAATACAGCTGAAAATCATTCAAAAACTCTATCCCCATTACAGAATGAGTAAACCAATATGAACAAAAGGGAGGATCAGTTGATATTATTGGGGAGGAGAAAATTTTCCTTTTATCCTTTTAGGTTCTTCTGGCTGGTTTGAGAATTGAATTGACATGAGATAGATTCACAGGAGAAAACCAAGTTTAATTTCATACAAATGGAAGTCTCAAAGATATGAGACCTAAAGAAATGACCAAAGCAGGCAGCTTTTATACTTTTTAGACAAAGAAGCAATAAATTTGTGAAGAACTAACAAGACAAAGAAACTTAGGTGTGGGTACTAATTAATGAAGAAACTAAGTAGAGTTTGTTTACACAGACTTCTCAGCCCTGAATTTCCTACTTCTGGTGATAAAGATGTCTCTTTACCTCCTACTACAGAGAGGGTATCTTTTGAATGGGAAACTCATTTCCTGCTTTTAGGGTAACAGAAAAGAGAGTCAGAGGGTCTTTCTTGCACCAGCTGTTTCTCAAGTAACTTTAATTAAAATAACTAATATGCCAAAGTGTCATATTTTGGGGTGGCAAATTTTGCTCCCCTGCAATATCTAGACATTGATAGAAAAAGTGCCACGACCACTGATGTCCCTATAGGCTCCACAGTGATCTGCCCTTTAGTGAGAACAAACTATTTGTTGAATGAATTTTGGGAAGAGTGAATAAATGAGGAATGTATAAGTAGATGAGTAGATGATTGTGAGTACCCAAAGCAAGAACACAGGAAGCTCAGAATGCTTTATAGCCTCATAGCAACTTCTAGGTCCTGATGATGTTTGATAGATGAGTAGGTGGGTGAACAGGGCAACACCTGGACACTGGGAGTGGGATGAGGCCACCTCTAATCTGCTGGCTTGCCCTGCAGCTTCTGGCACAAAGGCAGTGGGCAATAACAAAATTTGCTGATAATGGCAGAAGAACAATTGCCTTCTGGATGGGCAAGCACCTCCCTCCCAAAGTTTGAACTTTGACTGTCTATGTCACTGTGGTTATTATTTTGAGTATGGGGTGATGTAGACATGAGTTAGAGCTTCATAGTCTTCTATTAGTTTCCCTATGACTTAGCCTAGGGGTGGAAAAGGAGCAGTATCGTCCATTTTACAGCTTGTTTGATGGAGGCCCAAAGAGGGGAAGGGAGGGCCTGCCACCAGACCAGTCCAGGTCTAGCTCTGATGGGTCTTTCTGACTCATTGTCCTATGAAGATGATTTCCCAAGACAATGTAGGTGACTCCCAACTTGAGCACACAGGAATCATATGTCTAGCTGGCTGCTCAGACCTTGGGATTCACCTACAGGCAGCACCAGAGTGCTCTGTGGGTTTCCCCTACCTCTGAAATTTTCTGGCCCATGGCTTCATCTTGACTTGAGGCCACAGCCTCAGGCTTCCTCTCCTGTGATTTTCAGCTTATGATTTTCTCTCGAGGGACAGAACTAGAATCCTGAAGGAGAAGCATGTTCTAAACCAGCAGTTCGTAAACATTTTGATCTCAGGACCTCTTTACACTCTTAAAAATTATTGAGAATCCCAAAGTGCACTTGCTTATATGGATTACATCTATGAAAATTTACCAATCTGGAAATTAGCACTGAGAAAAATTACAAAATGTTTATTTATTAACTCATTGAAAAACTAATAAATCTATTGCATCTTAGCACAAATAGCATGTTTATGAAAAATAACTATATTTTCCGAAATAAAAAGTAATATTAGTAAGAGTGACAGTTTTACTTTTTTTGCAAATGTCATTAATTATATAGAAAGTCTGATAGAAAACACCTGCTTTGCACTCAATTTTTTGCAATATCGTGTATCATGTAGCCTCTAGAAAACATCACTATACACTCATGAAAGAATGAGTGAAATAGGCCAAAAAAACCCTGAATAGTATTTTGAAAATAGATTTGACCTCACAGGTTCCCTAAGAGTCTTAAGGATCCGAGACTCCCATTGAGAACAGCTGCCCTGGATAGAGCTTTCCAAACTTCAGTGTGCTTCAGAATCCCCCGAGGAACTGTTAAAATGAAGATTCTGGTTCAGGGGTTCTGGGGTAGAGCCCAGGAGTTTACATTTCTAACCAGCTCCTACGTGAGCTGTTGCTGCTAATCTACAGACCACACACTCATGGATTCACAGCTCTGCATCTGACACTGCCAGATAGATGCCTTGAGTTCTGAAAAAGTCACAATGCCCTCCCAACCCCTATAATTAAGACAAGAGTAAATTTGAAATTAAATAAACCCAACAAAATTCTTATTTTTTCCAAGGTGATCACTTTGATTTTTTAAAATTACTTTTTAAAAGTTGTTTTTAGTGCCAAAGCTTTGGTGGTTTTAATCATGTGAATAATCTATTAAAACTTAAAGGGCAGGCACCCTGCCCAGGCCTCTGCCGCTTTGTCCTCTGGAGAAAGCCCCTCCCCCATCCTCCACTGCTCACTTGGAGGCCCCTATTTTTTCATATCCTCCTTCCAAAAGGACAGGGCACTTTAGCATTCACCCACCTCCACCAGATCTAGGGCTTGTGCTGGGGACAGATGAGAGGACAGAGAAGTCTGAAGCCCTCAAGATACCTTCAGTTAAGGAGCCTGAAATGGAAAGTACACAAAAATACCTGCAAGAATAGTAGTATGTTTCTTTTTAAAGACAAAAAAAAACTGCAAACAACCTAAATTCCCATCGATTTAGGATGTGTTGGCTAAATTGTGTAAATTCACACAAGAGATGCCGCCAGTGATGATAGTGGCACATCTATCTATATTCTGTGATTTGAAAGGGAGCATAATATAAGCACAATATGTGGTTAAGCGAAAAGGTCAGATTACAAATCCTCTTCTCCATACAATGGGATTATGTAAATTGATTTACATATGTACATATGCTTTCTTCTTTCTCTGTGTTGGTAAGATTTTCTACGTGAGTTATTATCTTAACAGTCAGAAAAATAATTAAACTATTTTTAAAGCATTTTGTTTATTCCACAGGGATGGATTTTAATTTGTGAAGCACCCACTGTATGCCAGGCATTGGTCCAGGTGACTCTGGAGTATCCTGAGATGCCCATCTTTGAACATTTTCTGCCATCTCTAGCCTGATCGTTTAGAATCAGAGAATGTTGGGACTGCTAAGACTTAGCCCGCACCCTTATTTCAAGGATGAGGGCTCTGAGGAGCAGTGAAGGTAACTGACTTGCAGAAGATCACACAGCGAGTTTGGCCCAGAGATAACAGAGGCCAGTCTCCTGGCTCTCATCCTAGGCCTCTACAGCCAGCCTACACTACTCTCCCCTAAATCTGAGTGTGAACTGTTGTTTGGATTGTTGTGGTGGGGGCTGCTTTTGAATAATCCATCTTCTGGGAGCCCCAGTCTAGGCAAACCCAAGATGAAAGATTAAAAGTTCCCTGAATAAGCTGTCATTAGTGGGGAGGAGCCTGACCCTGCATGGGCAGAAAAGCAGCTTTGGTAGGGTCCAGGTCTGTCCATTAAAGAGATTTGCCCTGCATCAAACTGGCAAGCAGAATTCTTTTGCCACTTTCTATAAAAAATCTAACCACATCAAACACTTTGAGGTTTTTATACACTTTCCTGGATGCTCATGTGGTCATGGCACACAGCACACAGACCACACATTGCCCATGGCACACAGCACACAGACCACACATTGCCCATCCTTCCTGCTCCCGTCTCAGGGAGCCTACCCCCTCCTACATCCCCTTTCCTGGCTTGCTCAGCCCCACCCAGCCTCTGATGGCCCAAATTGTCCCCTCAAGGCCCCTTCCAATAAAGAGAAAGTCCCTTCCCAGTTCCCATTAAAATAAAATTCTCTCTATTTAATCCTCATAAGCTTTGAAGTCGAGAGTTTTTGAACATTGGAATCTTAGACATTGAGCTAGAATGGCTCTTAAAACACTTTAGTCCAGTTCCTCTGGTCTACAAGTAGAAAAGCCGGGGTTCTGAGATGGGAGAGGCCAGATCTCTAAGTTCCAGGCTGCAGCTCGTCACAAAGACAGAATAGATGAGCTTTGTCTTTGAACCTGAGAACCACTCCCCTCTTTTTGTTTTTCACCTCCTCCCAAGAGCCTAGGTTGACATCACTCCAGGCAGTTGGGTTGTTACAGGGAGGCCCTTCAAGAAGTCCAAAGAACAAAAGACCCTGCAAGAAATCAGGCTGAGGGTATCCTCCCAATTTCCAAGGTAGATTTAACCCAGGCAGGTGAACAAGTTCAGGAATGGTCCAGCTCCCAAAGTACAGGTGATTGCAAGAGAGGAGGGACAGGCCAGTCAGGCTTCCTAAGAATCCAGGCCTTGTCCATGAGTTATTCCAATCACCTCCTTTATGCTCCATAAAAAGGGGTCACTGTCTTCATTTTACTGAAGATCAGGGAGGACCACAGACCTAGCTGGTGTCACCAGTGACCACGGCCAGGAGCAGATTTTTCAAACCTAAGCCTGTGTGGGTCTAGAGTTTGTTCTCTGACACTCAGCACTCCTCCATGAAGGCTGGACCTGCTAGTAGGTGTGCACAGGTGTGTGGCAGGACGTGGCATGGTGGGGCATGTCCCTGGGAGAGGAACAGGGGACTATGCTTCTGGAAACCACACAGAAGAGAGAAGAACCACGGTCCCTGGAACTTTCTCATCTCATCCATCAGGGGAAAAGACAGCCCCAGACTGATTGCTATGAGATCCGGGTCCTAGTCTCAGCTCTGCAGCTTATAACCATGTACCTTTAGGGTCCCCTCTGAACCTCTGTTTTCTCATCTGAGGGTTATTGTGAGGAGTGATAATGGCCAACCATAAACCTAGTTCCCTCGTACTTTTCTCTCTTTCCTCCTCTGATCTTTGTCAGGCTTGCGATCTTTCTTGGCCTCAGTTTCTCCCACAGAGAATTTGGAAGGCCTCCTGACTAAAGCCACTCCCACACTGGCTACCTTCAAGGTGCAAACCAAGGCAATTACTGGGTGACTAGGTATCTCATAGGTGTCACTACCAGAGTGAAAAGGGTTACGCCTCCTCTTGAATTCTGACTCTCCAAGGTGTGTTCCTAGATCTGCCTTATTAACGTGGCTCTGGCCGGCTGCTCCAACACGCCATCCTGACAGTCCACACACCACCTTGCAGACGAAGCAAGGAGTCAGGCCGGCCCTGGCATGGCAGGTGAGTGGGCAGGGCCTGGGAGCCTTGGGGCACAAGGGCTCTGAGAGGATCTTCAGAAAAGGGGTGTCTGTGGAAAAAAACTTTCATCCTTGATTCTTAGGATTGTAGAGCTGCATGGTCCCTGAGCTGTTCCCTTGTGTTCATGAGAACATGGAGGCCCAGGGATGGAAAGAGCTGGCCCCAGACTACCCAGCAAGTCCATGGTAGAGCCCTTCCTGGGCTGGGGCCAGCCCTTACCCTCCCCCTCCCCAGGCCTTGCTGGACTGGAGGACGGGGAGAGCGGAAAGAGAAGGATAGAAGAACCAAAATCTCACAAACCATGTATATTATGTGAATTCAGAAACATTTCTGGGCAGACTTTGGAATTGTGAGCTGGGTGGAGAGGAGAGAGGGGCTTCCTAAGCTTTACCCTCTTCTAATTTTCACCCCAAAGACTCAAGGGCAAAAGTAGCTCTGTCTGAGATGAAAAGAGCTATGTGACCTTAAGCAAGCAAATTTGCCTTTGGTGCCTCCATTTTCTTACCTGTAAATTGGAGATTATATACAAATCATCTCACAGGCCTGATGTGAGGAATTGATGAGACCAAGTTTGTCATACTCCCTGCAATATCTCATGTGGGGCCTTGTAGACAGTACACTCAGAAAATGTGCCTCCCTGTGGCCCCAATATCATGAGAAACAAAAACCTCTCCCACCATGGAAACTTAGTTAACAATTGGACATTTTATACCTACTCCGTGCTAGGAGCTGGGGTCCACTGATGAGCATGTCAATAGAAGCAGGATCTTACTCTCACAAGTCTTTAAAGGATGTTTCTAATTCTATGCCTCCCATTTTCAATTGTTCAGCATTATGTGACAATTATGAGTCAACTCTTGTTTATTTTTTGACTGTCAGAGGCGAGTTTTTAATTTCCTTGTTGTATTTGAACTTCTTCTTCTTACTCTCCCCTGACAGACATTACTGGCATCCTAGCTCTTGGGATGGGTCTGCTCCCTGAGGACCAGGCCTCGCCACCACAGCTCACTCCCCAGACTGCTGTTTTGAGAGCTAAAGTTGCTTCTCACTGTTAGCCCTGGCTTTGCTTCTTTCAGGATCTTCTTTTTAGGGTTCACCTGGAAGTCCTCTTCTCTAAATATGTGATGTACTATCAGCCTTAAACTTGACTAAGTTTAATTGCTAAGAAAGGATGCTCCTAGGAGAAAAGTCAGTGATGAAGGTTCCAATGTCAGGTCTGTTACTAACTTGCTGGGTGACCATTTCTCTCTCTAAACCTCATCTGTCAAACATTAGGGTTAGATCCATCACACCTAGTGTAGACACTGACTATTAGTTAGTTGAATTAAATTACCCAGTCTTCTGGATCTTCCTGACTTCTTGGGGACATGCTTCTCAGAGCAGTAGGCCAAGCATACTATGCAATCTGTGCATGAATGGCTGAGACATAAGATCCCGGATAGAAAGTGTGTGGCTGGCGTGCTGCTTCTCTTCTCCCCTTCCTTACACTGTCAGTGGCAGACATTACTAGTTGACCCCTGAGCTCTTCCCTACAGAGCCTGGTTGTGGCCCTGGAATTCTTCTCAACAGAGTTCAAGTAGTCCTTACAAGGTGATCAATGTCAGCAAATGAAATGAGACCCTTCTGCTATTGTTGAATTATAATAATCTTATGGCTCAAAAATTCTAAGAATTCAGGCAAATACTCTGTGTAAGGTTGACTCTGGCTGGGACATTGGGTTGGAGTTGATGGGCCATTGCCCCCTGGTGAAAGAGTGACTAGCAGTGTCCTACAGGACCAGGAAAGAAAGGGAGCTTGGGCAGGGGCCCCAGGCACCTCCCCAATTAATCATTTAGCTATGGAAGTCAGATGCCTATGAAGCATATTAAGGATAAGGTCATAATGGGGCCCATTAAAAACCAATTATGTTGAGTCTAGAGTCTGGAAGATGTTGCTGACTTCAGCAGAACCTCCTAAGTTCAGTCCCACTGGATGCTATTCCTGGGCTGAGACAGAAATCTGGGGAGGAGAGCATCATCAGCTCTTGGGTGTCACCCAAGGGCAGGAAGAGGAACAGCTTGGGCTGGGGGTGGGAGGCAATCTTCTGCACATAGACCGTTTCCTCCAGCTAGGAGTCTTCCTTAGGCTGCTCTCTGGGAACAGCTGGGAAGCAAGTGAGCTGGAAAGAAGATAAGGTTGACGAAGTAGGTAGTAGGCAAGGCCAAATTGCGAGTGACCTTGAATACCACCATAATAGTTGTGAGTTTGATGGCTCATGAGTAGTGGAACTGACACGCTGTCATGCAATTGGAAATGTCCCTTCCCTTGACTGAGTCTCAGTTTCTCCATAGTAATGTAATAGGATGGATTGAATTGGATGAGCTGAAAATGCTCCAAGGTTGTTGGGGCCAATCAGTAATTTAAGCAAGAGGTGAAGAGGAAAGAATAAAAAGAAATACAATGTATATAGGAATTGGGAGGGGAGAACCAAAGTGGTAAGGTGATTTGGGTGAGGAAGAGGAAACAATACCAAAACCCCATCTATTGACCGCGTAACTGTGGACCCAGCACTGTGCCAAGTGTCATAAGAAAGGAGCCCACTCATCCTGCTTGAAGCTTGTTGTCCTACAGTGTTAACTGATGGCTTCTCCTTTCACTCTCAAAATTTCCAGATTTAGGTGATACATTTTCTTATGATTGTATTTACGATCATTACTTCGTTCTCCCCTAAACTCTATGAGGAAGGTATTATTGTTGCCACTTTTCAGGGAATAAAATCTGAACCTCAGAGAGATACACTAATTTATTCAGAGCCACACAGTCAATAAGTGGAAGATTCAGAAGAGCATTGATTGACGGAACATTGAAATGGCAGCCAGGAGTTCTTGTCCAAATACTGATAATAATAATATGATTAATAACATATACATTTTCTGAGTACTTAATAGGTGGCAGTACTGCTTTAAGTACTCTATATGAATTATTTCATTTACATAGATACTGCTATCGTCACCCCCATTTTCATCAGGAGACTGAGGTTCAGAGGGGTTCAGTCACGTGCCTCAGGCCACACAGCCAACAAGAGGCAAAGCTTCATTTGAACTCAAGTGTGTACCTCTGATATCGGACTCCTAGTCACTGTGCACAGTGGAAAGAAAGGTCAAGAGAAGAAGGTTGGAGAGAGACCAAAAGGGCAGCAGCAAAGCTGGAGAGACTAAGAAGCTCTGAGGTGACAGGGTAGGTGGGGAGAATGCTCTTACCACATCCCTCTCTCTCCGTCTTGCAGAAACAGCCTCAGACCCGGGGTCCATGGGCCTTGAACTCAGGGCTGGGAGCTCACCTCATATGTCCCCAGGGTGGCGGCCCCAGGATCGACAATATGTCATCCATTCTGTCTTCAGGGTTCCTTGGGTGCATATTCATCGAGAGTACTTAGAACAGCACTGGCACATATAGATACTCAGTAAATATGTGTGTAATTAATCATATTATTATCATCAATATTTGCACAAAGGCTCCTGACTGCCATTCCAGGGCTCTGTCTCTAGTGCTCTGTCACCCAGAGGGGTCCCAGAGGGAACACTGCTTCTTCCATTTCTTCCCTGATGCCAACCAAGGTGCTGAGTGACAACGCTTGTGTCAGCACACTCTGGAGGGAAGGCAGATGTTGTGGGGAGGGCCTGAGAGGAGTACTGGAGATATCAGAGGCACTTGATTCAATAAACCACAGACTATCAAAACTGTAAGAGTCCTTCTGGGTCATTTCATAGGAAAATTGAGGCCCAGAGAGAGGAAGTGACTTAGCCCAGTTACCACAGGGAACCAGTGGCAGTTCACCCTGCCTGGATCAGCGGGCACAAACTCTGCCTACCTCCGGGACCCATGACTTCAGGAGGAAGGAAGTCAGGAAGAAAGGGCAGGTTTTGGAATGTGACAGCTTGAGAGGAAGGGATTATGGGTGGATGAGGAGGCTAGGGTGAGGGCGTGGGGAGGCTGATCCTCAAGAGAGCACCGGGAAGCTGGTGAGCATCAGCTCCTCTTTTCACACCCTTGTACCAGCCAAGGGACACGGAGGGACATTCATTCATTCATTCAACCAATGTTAATTGAACATCTACTATGTCCTGGCCCTGAGCCAACTGAGCCAGGCTCTAAAAACCTAGAGAGAATGAGACCCAGGCCTCAACTGCAGGGAGCTCACAGTCCAGTGAAGGAGAGAGACATGTAAGCAAACAATCATAACCTGGATTCCTTGATAATCAATTGGGGACAATTAGTCTCAGAGAGTAGAATTCAAGCTGAGCCCATAGAAGCGGTGATACTGGGTTTATTTTGATAGGAGATCTGGAAACCATCCCATGTGCATATCTGTCTCCTGACTTTGATCTGCCCTATATGTCAGCTCCCCTTCCCAGTGCCCATCATTCCCCATGAGGGCTGGGGAGGACACTGGTTAGGGTAGAATTGGTTGAATCACCAGAACAGTTGCTTTCCCTCAGTGGGATCCTAGACTGAATATCAGCCCACAAATGCCAGGTCATGGGAATGTGATGCTGACGAGTACAGATGACTTAGATCACCAAAGGAGCAGCTTTGAAAACAGGTCACTCAGGGACCAGAGCAGTGACCTCCTGGTATAGGGCAGATGTAGTGTTGATGAGGATGGCAGGTGGGGATTTCTTGGTAATAGCTCTTCAAAATCATCAAAGGGAAAAAGGAACAGGTGTGTTCTATGACCGTAACAGAGGGGGAGAGTGGGGACAGTGAGCACAAAAGAAGCAAGAAAAAAGACTTTGGTTCATTTCAGCAGAAGAAAAAACTTTCAAATATCTGGGCAGTGGACAAGTTACCTCTCAGAGGTGTGCAAGCTGGAACCTGATCAAGTATCCACCAAGAACTTGACCCTGGGCAGGAAGTTGTGAGATGGTCTCAGAGATTCAGGGATAATGATGATAATGGCAGTTCTGACTCATCCCACACCCATTACCCTCCTGTAATGAGGCTTCAGATACTCAGAGGGTAGTGGGGGCTGGTTTGGTCTGTGACAGGGAAAAGGGAAGCCAAGGTAGAGGTCTTGGGACTTGAACCTATGACCCATGGTCCAGGAACCCTCTTCACCTCCTAAACCCTCCAAGGGGCTTGCCAGGGCTGAGATAATTACCACCCAATAACCTCATCCCCTGCTCCTGACTCATTCCCTTAAAAAAAAAAAATTGCATCCTGTCCTGGCTTGTCCCCACATAAGTCATGGCTTGAATGTGCTCTCAGGCAAGAAGTCTCTTTCTTCACATCTCTGGGTCTTAGTTTCTGTCAGTAAAATGGAGACCTGGGCTTCTAATGGTCCTTCAAGCTCTGCTCTTACTACATTAGCCAATCCTAATAAGGTAAGTGGGGTTCCTGCCTGAACAGAGGCCACCTGAGCTCAAAGTTCTGGGGCTTGAGAGGTCTGCTCCTGCCCAAAAACCACTGGGGCTAATTCAGACGGAAGGCTTCAGCTATACTTTCAAATGTGAGAATTGGCAAGACAATGGGCAAGTCTCCTGACACTTGTTCCAGCTTCTGCCACACAGGGTCACTGTTGAACACTGGTCCTGCAATGTACCTGCTCACCATTGTCGTGACATTGGTGACTGTAGAACATCCCACATTTAGAATACATGGGTGAACAGTATAAGTTCCTACTCATATGTTCAGTCATTATCCCCAAATCGTTATGCCAGACTGGGGCTTCCAGCCTAGACCAAGCTAGAACTAGCCTTTTCCATGAATCTAAGGCCTGAATATTGAGACTAGAA
>NW_006442491.1:16900334-16943742 GCF_000325575.1 Pteropus alecto | reverse complement strand
TCATCCCACCCCTTGATGTAGGAGAAGCCTGTATAATTTCTGAAATTTTTCCTCACTGTGGCTGCATAAAAAATTACCCCAAGATACTAACTTAAAACAATATTATTATTATTATTATTATTATTATTATTATTATTTATTATCATCACTCACAGTTCTGATGCTGGACTTGGCTCATCCAGACAACTTCCACCCAGAATCTCCCCCTCGCTGCAATCTGACTATGACTGGGGCAGAATCATCACAAAGCCTTCTTTCCCACATCTGTTGCTCAGCCTCCTCAGATATCTCTATCCTGGTCTTTCCTCATGGCCTCTCCAGCATGGTGGTTTCCATGTCGTTGCACTTTATCAGATAGATAGATGATTGATTGATGATAGTAGATGGATGGTAGATAGATAGGTAGATAGGTAGGTAGATAGATAGATAGATAGATAGATCGATCGATCGATCGATCGATAGATAATTCAGGGCTCCAAAGGTGCTTGTCCTGAGAGAAATCACCGAGCAGAAGCTATATCCTGTTTATATCTTAGTATCAGAAGGCATATGGCATTCACATTCTGCCATATATATCGGTCAGAACAGTGTCAAGCTCCCACTCGGAATCAAAAAAAGAGGACATAGGCCCCACCTCTCAGTGGGAGGAGTTTCAATCACATAAGAAAAGCATGTAGGATGGAATCAATCCATCTATCATCTATATAAATTAGTTAAGCCATCTTTGAAAAAGACGATGTTCTACATTCACCTTGTGTATTAGTCAGGGTTCTTCAGAGATGTGTGTGTGTACGTGGGGAGAGACAGAGAGCAAGAGAGAGAGAGAAAGAGAGATCATGTAATTATGGAGCTGGCAAATCCAAAATCTGCTGGGTAGGCTGACAGGCTAGAGACTCAAGGAAAAGTTTCAGTTCAAGTCCAGTGCAGTCTGCTGGTAGAATCCCTTCTTGATCAGGGGTGATCTGTCTGTTCTATTAAGGCCTTCAAGTGATTGGATGAGGCCCACACATATTATGAAAAGTAATCTTCTTTATTTAAATTCCACTAATTTATATGTTAATCTCATCTGAAACACATCTTCACAGAAACATCCAGAATAATTTTGTCCAAATATCTGAACAGCCAAGTTGGTTCATAAAATTAATCATCACACCATGTAAGAAACAGAATGAACTTTTAAAGAGCACCTGCTATGTACCAAATGCTTTTCAGATATCATCTTATTAAATCTCATTATTAAAGCTGATGAAAGCCATTATTATACCCATTTCATGGATGAGAGAGGTTAAGTCATGCTGAAGGACACATGGTAAGCAAGTGACATATCTAGGATTCTGACCCAGGTCTGAATGACTCTAAGATTTTCTACTCTAGGATCCAGGAATGAGAAAATGAGAGAGGGGAGCAGAATGAGTGAATGACAGATTGGAAAACTGAGCAGGTTCCCAGTGGCAGTCTCCAGAACCAGGTTGAAGAGTTGAGACCCTTCTTTGGGGGAGAAGAAGCACCCCAAGTAATCATGAAAGCCAACCTTACTCCCCAAGGTTAGAGTAGCTACATCTCCACTGTAAACAGTTAACTGTGGCTGGTTCATAATTGTTAGATGCTGATGAACAATAATCCTGGGACCAGTTTCATTTCAGCTATGGTGGAAGGATGGGAAAAATTAGTTACAGGGCCTTGCTCAGAGCTCCCAGGCTGCACAGAAGATTTGGCCTTGGCTTTGGCCATGAGAGAAGGCAGAGGCAAGCAGGAAAGGAGGAAGAAGCATATGGTATAAGAGAGCAGGTCCCAGAGTGAAAGAAAATGACATTTGCTGAGTGCTTGCTATGTGCCAAATTCCACTCCACTGGATTTCATACAGAGGCAGTTTTCTTGGTTGAATCCTCCCAAGAATCCCGTGGGGTAGGTGTTATCATTACCTCCATTTTTAGATCAGGACACTGATATGCCCAAGGACATACAATAGATAGCAAAACTGGGGTCAGGGTCAAGATTCGTCTGGCTCCAAAGCCTGTGTTTGCTCCATTCCATACCCCAACGACTCAAGATTTGACATTTCCTGGTCTCAGCCCTTGATCATCAGAGAGGCAGGATAGAATTCTGGTACCACCATTACTGGCTGTGTGACCTTTATCAAGTTACTTAACCTCTCTGTGCTTCTGTTTCCTCTTCTGTAAAATAGGGAAGGATAATAGTATTTATCTCATAAGACTATTCTCAAGATTGAATGGGTTTATAAATATAAAGCACAGAGGATAGTGTCTGACTCATGGTATTGTATATGTTAGCTATTCATTTTATTATTCTTATTATCATAGTTGAGGGCAGGGTGGCTTTCACATCACCTGAAACAACCTTACTCAGCCTCTGAGTTAGTGTTTGGGTATTGGAACGAAGAGCTGAACGTTATTATTAAAAGAAGATACTAAAGATTCATCCAGAAACCAGAGCTTCATGTTGAAAAGTTTAGCAGGTATGAATTGACAACCCCACCTTGGATGCAAAAGATATGTCACATTTACTGATACTATTTAAATCAAATTAAATCTAACTTTGAGTCCTGATCCTACTGGGCTTGTTGGAAAACTCCATTTCAGTTATTGCTAAGGCTTCCTCCATATTTCAATTTCCTATTGTGTAACAAACAACCCCGACACTTAGAGGCTTAAAACAACAGCTATCATTCTCTCACTCAAGAACCTACCATTTGGGCAGAGCTCAGCAGGTACAGTTTGTCTCTGCCTCATTCAATGTCAGGTGGGACAGCGTGACTGGGAGCTGGAGAATTTGTTTACAAGATGGTTCACTCCCATGACTGCCAAATTGGTGCTAGCTGTCTACTGAGAGTTCAGTGGCCTGTGGGTTGGGGTCCTTGGTCTCTCTCCATGTGGGCTTCTCCACAGGCCCTTTGGCTTTCTTCATGACCTGTGACTGGGTTCCAGGATCAAGCAACTCAAGAAAACCAGGCAGAAGCTATATCAACTTTTATAATTTAACATTGGAAGTCACAAAGTGTCATTCTGTTTTAGCCATAAGTCCTCCTAGATTCAGGGGGAAGAAATAAATATCCCACTTTTTGATGAGAGGAGTATTGACATCACATTATAAGAAAAGTATATGGGATGGAAGATATATATTGCAATCATTTTTAGAAAATACACTCAGCCACTCTCCTAACCATAAGGTTATAGGAAGTTTCTAGAATCTTTTAAAAACCAAAGTCTCTCTCTAGACTTTGGCCTAGATGAACCATTGCTTTGCATGGACAAAGCCCATGTTGTGTTTTGAGTCTGGGACTTCCGAGTTTGTGACTCTTGTGGGGTCAAAGGTAATGGCAGCATAGCCTAAGGATTCCAAACAAGCACAAACTCGGGAGCCAGATTCCCAGCTCCATCACCTATAGGCTGTGTAACTTGTAGCCTCATTTTCCCCATCTGTGAAGTCAGGATAATAATAATACTCCATCGTATGGTTTATGAAGATTAAATGAGCTAAATATTTATAAAATATTTACAAAAGTACTTGGTACATAGGGAGTTTTTTTAAATAGATGTATTTATTTAAATTAGTTTCAAGTATACAGTACATTGGTTAGACATCTACATTGTTCATAAAATAGGAAGTTTTATGAAATAAAACCTATCTAATAGTCCATTCAAGTATAACTGAGTATTTACGGTATGCTAGGCACCAAATAAAATAAGGCCAAGAGCTGGCGCCCTTGAGCAGGGAATACTTGATGACATTACTCCAGTGGTTCTCAAGTGTGACAGATTTTATTTCACATGATATTCATATTAATATATATCTCATCTCGCATGTTATTCTTACAAGTTACATTAACTGATTTTCATCTAGGGGTGAGATGTATTCCCTCCCCTTGAACCTGGGAAGACTTTGTAACTGCCTTGACCAGCATACTGCTGAGGTGACAGAGTGTAACTTCGAAGATTAAGTCATAAAAGGCATTGCAGCTTCCTCCTTGGTCTCTTGAATCACTTGCTCAGAGGGAAACCAGGTACCATGCTGTAAGGACGCTTTTCAAAGCTTACTGTTAGATGTTTGAGTTATATCTATTCTTTTGCTGGACTGTCAACTTCTTGGCGGCAGGGCTGATATATATTTCATGGACTATTGAGTCTGCAGCACCCAGCACAATGTTCTGACACCTGAATAAATGAACTCCGAAAAGATTGAGGGAGAAGATGCTTCGGTTGAGACTGGATATGATACCCAAATGTTCCCTGGAGACACCCCATCCAGTTAAGACAGCCTAAATGCCATTTCCTCAAGCAAGCCTCACTTGTCACCCTTCAGACCAGGCCAGGCCCCTCTTTATATGTTCTTTCCATTCCATGTACTTTTCCTTGACAGCATGCATCAGAATGATAATTAGTTATTTGTAGACTCACCTATTTAGGTGTCACCCGTGCTTGTCTGGGATATAATAACTAACATTTACTGATCTCTCATTCTCGAGGCTGTAAATGACAGGCAGTTATCCTCCACATTCACTCCACAAGGTATTATTATTCCCACTCTAGAGGAAACTGAAGTACAAAGAGGTCAAGCAGAAGGTAATTTAATCAGTAGATGACCGAGTCAGGATTTGAATCCACACCAGCTGACCCCAGAGGCTGTGCTCACAGCCATTGAACCACACGGTCTCACTGTGTATTCCTCCAGGGCAAGCCCACATCTATTTTGTTCACCAATGTCTCCCAGCGCTGGCCACTAGCCTGGCACAGAGTATACAGCTGATCTCAATATTCGTGGATTCCATGTTTGCCAACTGGCCTACTCTCTAAAATATATTTTTAACTCCAAATAAACACCCTTGGCACTTTCATGGTCATTTGCAGTCATGTGCAGAACGATGAAAAATGGAGTCACTTAACATGCATGTTCTCTCCCAACTAAAGGCAAACAAGGTGATGCTCTACCTTCTTGTTTTTGCTCTCATACTATGAACAAGTGTCCTTTCACGATTTACTTAGTGCCATGTGTTTTTTTTGCATTTTTGCTTTTTTTGTTGGGGATTTCACTGTTTAAAACAGCCCCAAGCATAGTGCTGAGCATTGTGTAGTGTTCCTAAGCACAGGGAGGCTGCAATGTGCCTTATGGAGAAAACCCGTGTTAGATAAGCTTCATTCAGTTATGAATTATAGTGCTACTGTCCATGAGTTCAATGTTAATGAATCAACAATATGTTAAATAAGATGACTTTACACAGAAATACACACAAAACAAGGTTATGTATTGATCAGTTGATGACAAAGCTGTAACCAGAGGCTCACAGGAACCTAGCCCTGTATTTCACTAGGAACATTGGTTCAGTATTCAGTAATTTGGTGTTCACGGAGACTTTTAGAATGTAATTACAGCGAATAACCGGAATCTACTGTATAAGATAAATAGTGGCTGCATGAGCAAATGTCTGGTGGGTTGAAGCCCGGCATGGATTAGAAATATGCTAAGGGCTTGGCCTCTTCTCTGTCCTCTCCCAACTCAGGGTTCAGAGTCACTGCGGTGGACTGGCAGTGGCCGAGGAATGGTATTGCCCACCACACCCAGGAGTACCCAGGCCCTGAGCTGGTGGTTCGCAGGGGCCAGATGTTCACTTTCATACTGGAGCTGAATCGCCCCCTGGACAGCAAGGAAACGCTTGTCTTCACAGCCGAGACAGGTAACTAGCTCACCAGCGCCCTCCACTGGCCGCAGTCAGAAGCACTTGTCTCGTGACCAGAGACCTGAGTCCCTGCGGTTGTCAGCCCAGACTTTAGGAAAAGCAAGTCGCTGTAGCTGGGCTGAGCCCTGAATCCTGCAAGCTTTTAATGACAGCTTTCTGGGGATGGCTAGGAATGCGATAGATAAGATGACAACTCTGGAATCCTGAGGATACCAAGGGATCCAGGGTCTTGGAGGATACAAGCAATCATCAGGCACTTTTGGAGACCAAGTTTGTCTTTCTTGGCCAGACAGACAGACTTTGGTCTCAAAGGGTCCTGTCACTTTCTCATTGATCTAGGAGGTGGGTGGCAGTCAGGACAGCTGAGATGTACCCCATTCTGCCATGGGCCCCCTTGGTCAGGTCCTTCCCCCAACAGTGTCCCAGCAGCTCATGGGGTGAAGGGTGCATTTCCAGGCCTGTAGCTCTTCCACTCCTCTAGAGCTGGGTTTCCTAGAGGTGGCTGGGTCTCCTGATTCCCTCTCTTCTCTGCCAGGACCCCAGGCTTCTGAGGCTCTCCACACCAAAGTCGTGTTCCATACATCAGAGCCGGAGGCGGAGCGGGGAGATGCCTGGACAGCAGTAAAGGAGGCTCAGACGAAGAACACAGTGACTGTCAGCCTCACCAGCCCTCCCAGTGCCATCATTGGCCGTTACCTGCTGAGTGCCAGGGTTTCCTCTCTCCGCAAACGCAGTAACCGGAAGCTGGGCGAGTTTGTTCTTCTTTTCAACCCATGGTGCCCAGGTAGGAGCTGCTGAGTCCAAGGCTTTCCTGGAAGCTGTCCCAGAGGAGGGCCTGCCCTTAAATGGGGCCTAGGAGGCAGGTTAATGGACAGGGAGGTGAATGCCAAAAGTTTGGCGAGAGCTGGGCCTAGGTGGAGGTAGACACCGGGCAGAGAAACCTGGTAGCTGGTGCTACAAAGGAGCCAGTGACAGAGGGACAGGAATCTGTGGTTTCTGGTGTGCGCAGGCCAGTGAGCAGGGATGAGGCTTGATGGCACAAGAGGCCCAGGAGTGAGTAGGACCTGGGCTTTAGCATTCTGACAGCCTTGATTCAGTCTCAGCGCTGCTACTGCTTCCCTCCGAGTCTCTGTTTCCTCATCTGTAATACAGGAATAACAGTGCCTGCCTCTTAGGGTTATGGTGAGAATTCATAGTGCTAATGCTTATAATGTACAAGCTACATCATAAGAGGTACTGGGATCAGTATTCTTATTAATATTTAAGAAATGTAAAGCTGTTGTTGGCATTAGTGGGGTCACCCAAAGGCATCAGGACTCCTAAAATCCCTCAGTCATGGGCTAGTTTGGGTTGGTCCCAGCCTGGGGAAAGATCAGCCAGGTGGAATGGGACTTGGCTACAAGGCAGCCTGGGAGCCCAGCAAGCCCCCTCTTGGCCTCTCCTGCCCCAGTCAGCCTCCAGGCACTGTCCTGCAGCTGATCCCTGACGTAGCCCCTTCCCCAAGTTGGCAAGGCCAGAGCCCCAGCCCACGCCAGGCCTGATGACTGCTTTTCAGAGGATGACGTGTTTCTGGCCTCAGAGGAGGAGAGACAGGAGTACGTGCTCAATGACAACGGGATCATCTTCCGAGGCGTGGAGAAGCGCATCCGAGCCCAAGGCTGGAACTTCGGGCAGGTCTCCAGGGGCACAGGCCAGAAGGGGGACGTGGGCTTGGACATGCAAAAAGTCAGCCCAGGAACCCTTCTGTCTGCTCACTTCTTCCCAGGAGGGACAAGCTGTCTGACTCCTAGAGCAAATTCATTCATTCATTTATTTATTCATTCATCTACTAGTAGTTGTGTCAGGGCCTGTGCTGGGTACTTGGGAAGGCAAAGTGCTTTGGATGTAATTTGGAAACAGAATGAGTCAATTCTCCTAGAGAAAGAGATAGCTTAGATCAGTGGTTCTCAGTCTCGAACATGTACCAGCATCACACAGAGGACTCATTAAACACACAGATGGCTGATTCAGTAGGTGAGGTCAGGTGCTGCCACTGCTGCGGGTCTGGGGCCACACTTGAGAGACACTGACTTAGATAAATAGTTATAGGGATAGGTGGAGGAAAGTCAGAGTGGTAGAGGTGGAAGAAAAGGAAGTTCAGAAGAGATGAAAACACTACCTTGGGGACTGCGGAAGGCTTCATGGTCTTGGAGTGGGTGGCCAAAGTTGGGCGGGATCTGGACAGGCAGAGGGAAGAGCAGAGAGAGCAGCCTGGAAGTGGGACGTCAGGGAGTAGCTGAGATTCTGCTACAGGAGCTCTGTCTGCCTGGGCTCAGGGTGCCCAGCTAGAAGAAGGTTGGCCAGGCAAGTTAAGGAACTTGACTGTCAGGCTGAGGAGCCTGGAAGGGGGCGTGGTGGGGCGCTTGGGGGCTGGGCAGGGATGATACACTGGAGAGTTTAGGACCCACCTCAGCGGTAACCATGTCTCAGCACTCACCTCTTAATGCCATGTGGGAAAGTGAGGGTTCCCAGACCTTCTAAATTTTCAGAGACCAGAAATATTAATTCATATGTAAAAATCTCCCACTTTTTACATGAATCCTGCAGTGTGTCAATTAATTCCAAAGTAGTTTTTAAAAATCCTGTAAACCAAATGTGCGTGCCAGTGAGGTCAATGTGACTCCAGAGCTACAAGTTTGTCACAGTCTTTACTGTGAGGATTAGGGAGCCGTAAGGGGCTATTGAACAGGAGGGGATTCGATTAAGGTTGAACTTGGTTCCCAAGTGACTCTTTGAGAAAGGGCTTCTGAGAGGAAGATGCTCTGTGGTATCCCTGGGGGGCTGATGAGACAAACTCTCTTGCACCACCCAAGTGATTGACAGTGAGGGTCATGGGAGGGTCTGGAATATGGGTGAGGCTCCGGCCTCTAAAAGCAGCCTCTCTGGGGACAGTTTGAGGAGGACATCCTGAACATTTGCCTCTCAATCCTGGACCGAAGCCCCAGTCACCAAGACGACCCAGCCACCGATGTGTCCTGCCGTCACGACCCCATCTATGTCACCAGGGTCATCAGCGCCATGGTGAGGAGCCCCACCATCCCTGCATACACACTCCTTTTTGGATTCTGGGCCAACCCAGGGCCACACCCTATGATTTTTTCCAAGTCACCTCTTATTTTAAATCTCTATTGTGGTGTAATGAACCACTTCAAAACTCAGTAGCATAAAACAACCATTTACTATGCTTACAATTTTGCAGATCTGGAACTTGGGCAGGGCGCTATGAGGATGGCTTGTCTCTGCTCCAAGATGCTTCAGCTGGGGCATCTGAATGGCTGCAGATATCTGGAGTGGTTTGACAGGATCATATATCTGGGGCCTTGGTTCTGGCAGTCAGTGTTTCCTTGGTTCTCTTCCATGTAGTGTCTGCTGAAGCTGGAATGTCGAGATGGCTTGCTCACTCTCATGTCTGGCCTGGGATGGCTGGGCTGATGGAAACAGCTGAGGCTGGCCAGTCATCACTCTGTCTCTTCATGCAGCCTTTCTACGTGGCTAGGTTGGGCTTCCCCAGAGCATGGCAGTCTCAGGGTAATCACACATGGCAGCTGGCTTCTCCCCAAACAATTATTCCAAAAAGAAGAAGTGGAAGCTGCCAGTCCCATAAGGCCTGGGCCTGAACACTGGCACAGGTCACTTCCACCATAGTCATTGGTCAAAGCAGTCTCAGGCCAGCCTAGATTCAGAGAGAGGGTACACAGACCCACATCCCCATGGGAGGGGTGCCATTTTTAATCTATTCCATGACATAGTGCTTCCTTCTCAAAAGGTAGCCAAGGGCATAGTAACTCTCTCTATAGCAAGTTTCCAAAAATGGATAAAGATGTTTTTCTCATATTTAATACTCTCCGTTCTTCAAGACCTCAGAGTTGGAGCACAGAGAATCAAAAACGGTGACCATTTCTAAACAGTAGAGCACGAAGGCCCTGAGGGACAGCCGCACAGGCCCCCAAGTTCAAGTCCTGAACTTTTACTGACTTGTTGTGTAATTTGGGCAAGTCTCTAATCCCCTCTGAATCTGTTTTCTAACCTAAAAAAAAAAGGAAAATAGTAGAACCTACTTTACGCAGGTTACTATAGTGTGCACCAAGCCTTTAGAATAGTGCCTGGCATATAGTAAGCATTTAATGAATGTTAGCTGTCTCTAATTATTACACCACCAACAGTCTCCAAAAAAAATCACTTAAAACAGGAAATGCTCTAAAACCATAGATAATTTTCAACAGTAGAGTATCTCAATGGAAGGTAATTGAAAATAATAAACGGTACCAAAAAGTAGGTATTTTAAGACAGCAGGTGGCCCCAATTTTCAGACAGTTTAACAGCAAGGGGTAACCCCAGATGACTGGGTGGTCCAAAGTTAGAGATGATTTTATGATGGCAAGGTTCCTAAAGAGGGGAGCCCTACCTTGTGGTGGACCTGTGCCTTCCTCTGCCCAGGTGAACAGCAACAATGACCGGGGTGTGGTTCAAGGCCAGTGGCAGGGCAAGTACGGCGGCGGTACCAGCCCACTGCACTGGCGTGGCAGCGTGGCCATTCTGCACAAGTGGTTCAAGGGCAGGTTCAAGCCAGTCAAATATGGCCAATGCTGGGTCTTCGCTGGAGTCATGTGCACAGGTACCCAGGGAAAGAAGTTTCCCACTCCACCCATCAGTCCCCTCATTTACACTCATTTGCATATATTTGCATAGAGCTGTTTCTTTCCCCGTCCCCAGAAAAAACCTAGTCTTTCTTTTATTGGTGATGGAGAAATGAGAGAAACCAGATAGTTCATCCATGTGATTTTTGATCATTTATTTTACAGAAAGAGTCCCACCTCCCTCTGCTTGAAGCTCACTGAGCACTCCTGGGCAAGTCCTGTGGCCCTGAGGCCTCCAGTTCCCTCAGGCTATTATATGGCTGTTATATGCCTTCCAAAGTCCTGCCAGCCTCTCAGCCTGTCTATTCAAAGAGGGGTGGCAGTAGTGTCTCCAGAAGTCCCCTGAGGGAATGTACAGAAGATGACGGTGTTTCTGAGAGTGGAGACAGGAGTCTCGGCCCTGACAAAGTAGACAGATAAAGACAGGAAGGGGGTTATGGCCAGAAATGAGGCAGGGCGCCAAGGCCCATCTCAAGTCCAGCGTCTTGGCCAACTCCTGGAGCCTCTCCAGCCTCCTGCTCTTCAGTCCTTAGGTGCTTGGGGATCGCCACAAGGGTCGTGTCCAACTTTAACTCGGCCCATGACACGGACAGGAACTTGAGTGTAGACAAATACGTGGACTCCTTTGGGCGGACCCTGGAAGACCTGACAGAAGACAGCATGTGGTAGGTCCTAGGCCCGCTGGGTCCCAGGGGCTCCCTGAGGCAGACCCAGATCTGGAACCCAGCTCTCCTGAGTTGGAGCCAGTTCTGGAAGGAGTAAGAGGTACCCTGCAGAGGGACGGGGTAGCCCCAGTCAGGGCAATTCCTCTTCTGTGAATCAGGGGTCTTTGGACACATCAGAGATCAAGAGTGGGGCTCAAGATCTGATGCCTTGAATTCCCTGTCCTCCCCTCTGTGGACTGCAGCCCTCCCGAGAGTCCTGTGATGGAGGAGCCCGGATTCCCTCTGCAGAGTTACCTCTGCATCACGCTTCTGCTTCTTTCAGCTACCTGGTTACATGCTATGTATCTCAGGTGGAAAACAGTCTCCTTTCTCAGTTCAAACAAGACTTTTCGCACAAAGCTTTTAAAAATTAATTTTAAGTCAATTTTTAAAATAGGAAACACATTCATGTGCTTTAATATTCCAAAATGGGTCACAGTGCTATCTCCCTCCTGCCCATTTCCAGTCTCCCTGTCCTCCTCCTCGAGGCAGCACCGTGACTAGCTTCTTCCATATCTTTCCACAGTGAGGCCCTGCAGACACAGGAACATACGCATACAGAATTCCCTTGCACCCCTGCTTTTAGCATCAGCAGCATAATGTAATACAGGCATACCTCATTTTATTGCACTTTGCTTTATTGCACTTCAAAGACGTTGTGTTTTTCACAAACTGAAGGCAAGAATGCTCAAAGGAGTCCACGTATTTATCTTTTTGCTGGCGGAGGGTCGCCAGCAAAAAGATCACAACTCGCTTTATTGCAATACTTGCTTTATTGCAGTGGTCTGGAACCAAACCTGCAATATCTCCGAGGTACGCCTGTATTGTTCATCTTGCTTATTCATTTAATAATTTCATATCAGTACATTCCAGTTTTCTTTATTTTTGTACTGTGTAAAATAATATTAAATTCGGCAAGCACTTAGTCTATGCTAGGCCCAGTTGTAAGTGTCAGACATATACTCACTCATGTATTTCTCCAAACAACCTTGTGAGCAAGCTAGTACTTTCCTTTTTTACAGATGAGGAAACCGAGGCACAGAGAAGCTAAGTAATTGGTCTAAGGCCCACAGGTAGTGAGTAGAAGAGCCGGAGGTAGGAACCTGGTCAGCCTTTCAATTGCATAGAAGAACCATAGTTTATCTAATCATCTCACTTGGATGGACCAAAATGGTTGCCTTTACAAACAAGGCTTCAGTGAATAATCTTGTCCAAATGTCTGCTCGTATGTGTGCAAGTTGTCACATAATCCAACTTTCTAAAGAGCAGGGGAAACTGCGAAAAGCATACGATACAGAACACAGACCGTCTCAGCAACCATGTTCCTAGAATGTCCTCGCCACCCCCAGGGAGCTTCTGCCAGCCCATCTCTAGCCTCAGACCACCTCTCCGCATCTCTTCTCTCCTTTCCTTCTCTTTGGCTTCACTTCACTCTGTGTCCCTGCAGGAGCATGACAAAAATTACACCCTCCTTTCCTCATGCAGAATGGACAGACGCTTTTTTTGGATTTGGTGGCCTCTGTCACCATGGAGGTGCCACTATCCTACCTTTTACTTCCAAATGCTTATCAAGGTATTTTCCCAAACAAAAACGATTACTTTCCTAAGAGGAGTTCGGAGACCAGCTGTCAAGGTGCCAAGTAACGCCAACCACAGATTCTCTCTGCTGCTTCCTTAGTGGGTGACTTTGGGTCACTTTTCCTAGTTTCATATTCTCGTCTTGAACATAGAAAACTTAAAATAAAAGCTGAACTTTATACCAAGCCTACAGAATGCTACACAATCTAAACATTACCTACACGTTTTGCTTGCTGTAGCTCAAAGATACTTACATATTTTCCGTCCCTCAAATACATTAAGGTTTTCTTGTCTTAAGAGCCCTTGCACATGCTGTTCCTTCTGCCTGGAACATCGTTCTCTTCGCTCTTCCTATAGCTAATTCTTTCTCTTTTAAATCTCATCTTAGATGCCATTTACCTAGAGTAGATTTCCAGCAGTTGTTCTCTATCTCAAGCCTCTTTCTTTACAGCAGTTATTTACTTACATTTGTTTTATTTATCTGCTTACTTAATTTTGCCTGTCTCTTCATCTGTCTCTTTTGGAAAAATGTGAGCTGCAAGAGGGCAAGATCTTCTATATTATTTGCGGTTGTATTTCTCATATCTTAAACAACAGGTCCTTGATATTTATACACGTTCACACACACACAACATATGCTCATCGGCATAGTTGAATGAATGGTTCACAAGATTTAGCCACAGCTCTGTTGCAGAGTACCAGCCCAGGGTCTGGCCTGCCCTAGGAATGTCCCCTCCCATAAGCCCCTGTGTTGACTATAAGCCACGCTGCTCCATCCTCTCTCTGTGGCAGGAATTTCCATGTCTGGAATGAGAGCTGGTTTGCCCGGCAGGACTTGGGCTCCTCTTACAATGGCTGGCAGGTTCTGGATGCCACTCCCCAGGAGGAGAGCGAAGGTATGGGCTCAGCTGGGTGGGACCCCGACTTTTCCTCTCTCATGCTGCTCATGCCCACTCCTCATGCTCAGGAGTGTTCCGGTGTGGCCCGGCCTCAGTCACTGCCATCCGTGAAGGTGACGTGCACCTGGCCCACGATGGCCCCTTTGTGTTTGCGGAGGTCAACGCAGATTACATCACCTGGCTCTGGAATGAGGATGAGAGCCGGGAGCGTGTATACTCAGACACGAAGAAGATCGGGAGGTGCATCAGCACCAAGGCGGTGGGCAGCGATTCCCGCGTGGACATCACCGGCCTCTACAAGTATCCGGAAGGTAAGGACAACATGGCGGCCTCCATTAGCCTTCCCTGATGACCCGTCTGCTGTAGAAGTACAACTGCAGGTGGCCAGGGCCAGCCCCTCTCCCGTGTATTATGGTGGTGATAGCTTCATTCAGCACTGTCTTTGTGCTTTGAGCCATGTGTCTTTAGCTACTATTAATAACATCCTCTGTTTGCTAAAAAGATTTCCCACATCTAGTAATAATAAAAGTTTCATTTCCTTGAACACTTATCACTTACCAGGCACTATACAAGGTATGTTCACATATGATAAAAATTACTAATAATAATATTGATAATAGTAGCAGGTATTATTTATTGAACGCCTAGGATACATAGCACTATGGCCCAGTTCAAAGTAATAACAGTAAGAAGAATAATATTAATAATTAATAATAATAGCAGCTCCTATTTGTCATCTGCCTAGGCCTATGCCATAGTCACTAATTGTGGTCTTCGGTTTATTAAAGAGCCTGTACTTGATGGGATACAATTTTTAGTATATGTACTACTGAAGCGAGCACTTGGTGGGATACAAAAGCAGAACAGGTACACCTTTTCTATCAGCCACCTCCAGCTACATACTTAAGAGTTGCCCTTTCCCACCGAATAATAGGTCCCTTCGCAATACGTGATCTGATTCATATATTTTTAGACATCTCTGCTTGTTAAAACGATGTTATTCAAACTATTCAAACTATGTTATTCAATGTTATTCAGACTAGAGGCTGTTTGTCTCCTCCCCTCCCGTGAGCACAAGCTAGAGCCCGGGATGAGGGAGGGTGCTGTAAGGAGGGGCACAGCTACTCTGGACACCTCCGCCCCTCAGTGGTCTAATCTCTAGCAGAGTGGTTTGCAGCTCTGGTGCACATTGGAATCAGCTGGGGTGCTGTTTTAGTTATGTAGATTAAATAACAATTATTTATTTGCCCAGGAGTCTGTGTGTCAGCAATTTCGGCCACGCTCAGCTGAGATGGTTTATCTGCTCCACAGGTTGTCAGCTGGGATCTCGCATTGTCCTCAATGCCTTGCCTGTGGGTCTCTTGTCCTCACTTTACAGATAGAAAAAACTGAGGTCAAAGATGCTAAGTAATGATGATAATAATAATGATAATGATGATGATAATAAAAGCCAACAATATCTGGTGGCAAACTGACATGACAATGAAGCTATCTACATGGCGGTTGAATGGGAGAAGAGGGAAGATTCTGGAGATCAATGAGGATGCTCAGCAGGCCTTGATGACTGATCAGTTGTGGGTGGCGAAGGTGAGGGAAGAGTCGAGGATACCCCCAGTTTCTGGCGTGTACACTAGGTGAATGGTGGAACCATTTGCTGAGTGAATCAGTGGGTGAATGTGGAGCCATTTGCTGAGATGAAGAATGCTGTAGGACAGAAGATAGTGTGTTTGGCTGGATTTGAGCACCTATGGGACATCCTGTGGGGCTCAGGGGTGGAGGACAGAGGCTGTCCAGTTAAGTGCATTGATCTGGTGGTCAAAAAAGAGATCTGTGCTAGCAATAGAGAAAACGGGAGATCAGGGGTCCTAAACTCACATGCTTATGGGAGCCTGGAAGATGGGACCCTGTGAGTGCAATAGGCCAGTGGTGGAGACCATAGAGAACTGGAGAGTACATTCCCATCCAGAGAGAGCACCCATTACTCAGCTCTAGACCATTGCTGCCATGTAGAGTGGAATGAGAACATGATTAAGAACATGGAAGCTGGAGCCAGACAGCCTGGGTTCAAATCCCAGTTCCTTCACAAGCTGCTTTACTTCTCTGTGCCTTGAGTTCCTGATCTGTAAAACAAGGATACTACTAGTAACTACTTCCTAGGGGAGAAAATATGGCACCTAGAGCTGTAGTGCTTAGCACATAGTTTACAGAAGTGTCAGCTATCATGATCACATGAGACTTCTGACTCAGTTGCCAGAGAGGTTGCAAATCTATATTATATAAAATTTCCTATCTGAAGTTGTTGACAACTGCTTAAAAAGTTATTTACATAGTCCCAGAACCAAACAATACATGTGGGTCTTGGGCTGCTGACTTGAGACCTCCGATAGCCATGATAAATTACCGTGGTGGCGGAGTAGTGGTTTTGTCTAGAGGAGAAGGGAAATGAAAAGAGATGGCCCTGGGATGGGCAGAGGAGGAAGAGGGTGCCTGCCTCATGATGTGTGATGCACTGCAGGGTCCAAGAAGGAGAGGCAGGTGTATAGCAAAGCTGTGAGGAAGCTATTCAGCGTGGAAGCCTCTGGGAGGAGGGCCCGGGTCCGCAGGGGCGGCAGCCGTGGTGTCTGGCGTGATGACCTCCTGGAGCCCGCCACCAAGCCCAGCATCACTGGCAAGTTCAAGGTACTGGAGCCACCCATGCTGGGCCACAACCTGAAGCTGGCCCTGTGCTTGACCAACCTCACCTCCAGGGCCCAGCGGGTCCGAGTCAACCTGAGTGGTGCCACCATCCTCTACACCCGCAGGCCAGTGGCAGAGATCCTGCACGAATCCCACACAATGCGACTGGGGCCGGAAGAAGGTAGGAAGGCCTCTTCTTGGGAGGACCTGGCTAGCCTGACCCCTTTTCCAGGAGGGTTGGGGACAGGGCTTTAACTTCCCAAGGTCTTACATTAATTCTCAGGAAAGAAGGGGATATTCATGAGGATTTGCTCAGTGCCTTGCCTCTTGTTCCCACGTTACAGGTGAGAAAACTGAGGCTCAAAGGAGCGAAATGATGACAATAGAAATAAAAGTCCACAATCCTCTGGTGGCAAACTGACCTGAAAGTGAGATGACTTATAGTCTTTATTTATCCCAATCAGTATGAATATTTACACACAGAATAAATACTTGCTGGGAGCATTTCAGAATATCTGGAATATGCCTTGTGTTACCTTCCTAAAATCCAAGTGTTCTGCATGATGGGGGTGGACCAGTAAGAGATGTTTATTAAGTGCTTACATGTTCCAGGCCTATCCTGGGAATTTTACATGAATTGGGATACACTAGCTCAATTTCTTGGAGGAGGAAATTCACACCCATAAAGGTGAACTCACAACTTCAGAATTACATAGTATGTGTAGGGGCAGGATTCAAACCAGTCTGGCCTTAGAGCACTCCTAAGAGTCCACAGAAAGGAAGGGGCACAACCAGGGTACAAAGGCAGGAATGTTGGACCACAGGGCACATTTAATTCAGCTGACTCCATTGCCTAACTGCAGGCCTTGGAGTGGTGGGTCAGGTCAGCCCACACCAATTTTGCTAAAGGTGCCTAATGGTACATTTGCCTGAAACGTACCCTCGGTATTTCCAACCAAAGTAGAATGGCTTCAATCCTTTGAAGGTTTTTACACGATTTTAAGTGACTTTATTCCAACTGCTTTTTAAAAGAATGTTTCAAGGATATTTTTCACAATCTTTAAACGCATAGCACTTTATATAGGATTTACTAAAGTTATCCTATTTGATTACTCTTCTTCCTTTTTTTACTCTCTCCCTCCCTCCTTCCTTCTCTCCTTCTCTCTCTCTCTCTCTCTCTCATTGTCTCTCTTTCTCTCTGTGTCTGTGTCTGTCTATACATACATCTCTATCTCCCCTCCCCTCCTCCCCTCTGACTCCTCTATCTATCCGTCTGCCTATCTATCTGTCTGTCTGTCTATCTATCTCTTCACATACCTTCTGAACTCTAAGGATTCAGTTAAACAAAGAAATTGGTCCTCCGGGCCAGTTTGTGGTAAGTGAAGCTTTTGTATTTTGACAGGACATGAAAACGTGTGAAAGAAGTGTCATTTAATTTTCACAAAATCTAAATCACAAAATGACACTTTATAATGAAATATTAATTAAAATATATTTTCTCCTGTCTTTTAGCAATTTTTTTCATATCGAAAGTAATACACATTCATTAAAGACTTAAAGCACACAGAGAGATCACCTATGATCCTGCTACCCAACTACAACTTAACATATTTTCCTTCCAAATTTTTAATACCTATTTGCTTTTTGAAAAACATAGTTCTAATTGTATTGTAAATACTCATTAGTGCCTGCTCTTTTCACTTTACACTGTAATTTAAAATTTTTATAAGTGCTTCATTAAACATCACTTTAATAGATGTATAATCTTTAAATAAATATATAGTGACTTATTTTATCTTTTCCCTTCTTTTGGATAGTTATCAGCTTATTGCTGTTTTTAAAAAGACACTAACGTAAACATCTTGGTGCAAAAATCCCCTTTCTCTTGATTTTGGACTGTTTTGTTAGAATAGATTCACAAAAATGAATCTGAGTCATACTGAGCCACATAGTATGACTATTAAAATATACGATTTATTAAAATTTATCACTTTTTAACTAGTAGATTTTTTAGCAGTTTTAGATTTATAGAAAAGTTGAGTAGAAAGTACAGAGGGTTCCTATCTACCCCCTCACCACCTCCCATCTTCCCCTATTATTAACATCTTGCATTAGCGTGGTCCATGTGTTACAACCGATGAGCTAATATTGGTAGGTTATTTTTAACTAAAGTTCATAGTTTACATTAGGGTTCACTCTATTGTACATTCTATGGGGTTTTTTAAGGATTTTTATGAAAATATAGCTAACATGCAATATTGTATTGGTTTCAGGTGTACATCATAGTAATCCAGCATTTATATACCTAAAGAAGTGCTCACCATGATAAGTCAGCAACCATCTGGCACCATATAATGCTATCATAATATTATTGACTATATTCCCTATGCTGTATATTATATCCCCATGACTTATTTGTTTTATACCTGAAATTCGAACTTGTTATTCCCTTTTACCTTCTCCCCTCCCCTTTTTTAAATTTTGCAGTTACAGTTGACATTCAGTTTTGTGTTATATTAGTTTTAGTTGTACAGCATAGTGGTTAGACATTTATATAATTTACAAAGTGATCCTCCTGACTAGTCCAGTAACCACCTGGCACTATATGTAGTTATTTCCATATCATTGACTATATTCCCTTTGCTTTGCTTTACATCAAAACTGTGTGGTCTTGAAGTCAAGTAGTGTCAGTCCTCTGATGTTATTCTCCTTCAAACTTCCCCTTCAAACTTTAGAGTCAGTTTTTCAATGTCCATGAAATAACTCGCTGGGATTTCGATGGGATTTCCTTAAATATAGATAACTTTGGAAAGAACTGACATCTTGATAATATTCTTTCTTCCTATCTGTGAACATGGAATATCTCTCCATTTATTTAGTTCTTCTTTGATTTTTTTTTCATCACAGTTTTGTAGTATTCCTCATATAGATCTTGTACATATTTTGTTAGATTAATGCCTAAGTATTTCATTTGGGGGATGATAATATAAGTGATATTGTGTTTTTAATTTCAGATCCCACTTCATTGCTGGTATATAGGAATGTTATTGACTTTTGTATATTAATCTTATATCCTGTGATCACTTATTAGCTCCAGGATTTTTGTGTTGTTCTTTCAGATCTCCTACATAGATGATCATGTCATCTGTGAACAATGAGTTTTAGTTCTTTCTTCCTAATCAATATACTTTACATATATTTTTTATTTAGTGGTCGGAAAAAAAAAATATGACAGATATAGTCTGTGATGACCCATACTCACAAGAAGAGAATACATAGGCAGAAAGTTTGTGGCTGATAAGAGTGAAAGAGACAGAGATGGCCAGGACCACGGGAGCTCAGAATGCAGAGAGCACAAGATCCCTGGGTTGGGTATCAGCGAAAGTTTTTCACAGCTGGTGAGGCTGATTGGGACCAGGCCTGGATGGGGAAGGTGCATTTGGAGAAGCCACCAGGTAATTGGCCTTCTCCCTGGATTAGAAGCTTGAGGCAGGTCTTCAGCCTCCCTCTTCTCTGCACCTAACACATAGTAGGTGCTCAGTAAACAGTGAGTGAATCCCTTGTTGGATGAATGGATGACAGAATGAGAGATTTCCATCTGGAATGATTCAGGAAAGTTTAAACACATCTCCAAGATCTCTGGGAGAGACAGTCTGGTGTCATGGTAGCTGAATTTGAATCCTACCTCATTTTAGTTCCTTGATTTACATGCTGTATGACATTGGACAAGAAATTACCCTCTCTGAGCCTTAGGTTTCTTCATCTGTGAACTGTTGATAATAATGCCTGCCTCATATTGGTTGCAAGGACCAGAGAGAGTATGAATTGAACCTTCTTTTCTTCTTTCTGGGTTCCACTGACAAAGAATATTGGATCCCCAACTCCCACCTCTGCTTTCTTTTCCAGAGAAAAAGATCCCAATCACAATATCTTACTCTCAATATAAAAAAGACCTGACAGAGGACAAGAAGATTCTGTTGGCTGCCATGTGCCTTGTCACCGAAGGAGAGAAGCTCTTGGTAGAGAAAGACATCACTCTGGAGGACTTCATCAACATCAAGGTGACTCCTGTCTGTATCTACCACGCTGTTCCTAGCAAGGCCCCTTCAGAGCTGAGGGAGGAAATCAGAAGCTGGGGATTTTGTGCTTCTAGCTCCAGCTTCAACTCTCAAGGGTGGGGAGAAGTGGTATGGATGCAGGTGGATGGATATAATAATGGAACTCAGTAATGGGGTATGTGGAAGCAAGAAGTAGATATGACTTTGCTCATCCTCTGACCCAACCAAAACCATGGGTTTCCTAGGAGAATGGGAACAAGGAGGGATGGTTTATGGAGTATTGCCTCTTCAGGTGCTGGGCCCAGCCGTGGTGGGGGTGGCAGTTGCGGTGGAAGTGATGGTGGTCAACCCCATCTCGGAGAGAGTGGAGCACTGTATGCTGATGGTGGAGGGCAGCGGCCTTCTCCAGGGACAGCTCAGCATTGAGTAAGTGCCAGTCTGGGTGCAGTGGGGACATGGGGTCTGCCTTCCTTATAAGATGGGCCATAGAGAACCTGCTGACAGGGGTTGAGGGTAAAGAAGATAGGAGATATTCTGGACCCCCAGGAACTAGCTCACTGCCTAAACACATCAGCCTTCAATCATTTATTCATTTATTCATTTATTTAATAATTAATTTAATTATATAACTCATCTACTCACTATTCACTCATTCATTCATATTTTCATTCACTTATCCATTTACTTACTTATTCACTCACTTTTATTCATTCACTCACTCTTTTTTTCATGTTTTCACTCATTCATTCACTTATCCATTTATCTACTCATCTCAGTTTTAATAGGTTTATTCAAACACTCAATCTTTAATTTGCTCACTCGTTACATATTCGTTCACTCATTCGTTTATGCATTCACTCACTAATTCACACATGTTCCATTCATAAATTTATTTACTTATTTATTCTCAATGATTCACAAACTTACTCATTCTTTCATTCATTCACTCACTCACTCATATGGTCCTTGATCGTACTGACCTGTGCTCTGAGCTTCATGTCTACTGTTGGGAATACCAAGATGGAAAAATAAAGTTCTGCCTAGAGAACGGATCTCAGAGACAGATGGCTTTTCAAATGAGGATAATGTGATTGTGCAGAGGGATGACTTCCCAAGGTTTGGGGGATCAGAGGCAGCCCTTGAGTGGGGGCGGGGTAGGTCCAGGAAGAAGCCACAGTGGAGCTGATATTTGATCTAGGCCTTAAATGATAAATTGAGCAGATTTGGGGGTATCAAGAAGGATGGAAGGCTTTCCAGTCAGAGATATCCATGGCTGATGTAGTCAGGGAAGGTCTCCTGGAAGAAGAGAAACTTGGTCTGGGCCTTGAGTGTGATTGAAGTGAGAAGGGCATCCTTAGTGGGAGGAACAGTGCAGGCAAAAGCCCAAAGAGAAGAAGCCTAAAGTATATTCAAGGCACAAGGAGGAGATTAGCCTGGCTAGTTGGAAAGGGGGAGAAGTTGTAGAAGGGAACATTAAGCTGGAAGCATACTGACAAGGCTTGAATGTCAAGCTACAAGGTATGACCTTGGAGAGCCATGAACCGGCAGGCCAGGCTCAGGATTGAGAGAAGGGTGATGGTCTGCATTTTCTCTTTCCTCTTTCTGCAGTGTGCCCAGCCTAGAGCCCCAGGAGAAGGCCTTGGTTCAGTTCAACATCACCCCCTCCAAGAGTGGCCCAAGGCAGCTGCAGGTGGACTTTGTCAGCCCCCACTTCTCAGACATCAAGGGATTTGTGACCATCCACGTGGCCACAGCCAAATGATGGGCCACAAAGGACTGAGAGGGGAAGAGCTGGCTCCATTCCCCTCCTGTCTACCTCCTTGCCCCTCCCATGTGGGAGCCAGAGGCCTGGGTTCCAGCCTTGCTTCAGCTTCTGCCCCACTCTATGAACTTGGGCAAGCCCCTTCCCCTCTTAGACCTTGGTTTCCCCATCTGTAAAATAATATTATACTCAATAATCCTTAAACTTTTAGACAATGATGGATGATGTGAGGAGCCTCTGCCACCTTCATCTCATCACCCTTGTTGCTGGGAGACTAACAGACTAAGCATTGGAGTAACCCAAGCCCATGAAGCACTGCCACCTCCTGCCAGACAGATCACTGTCACCCTAGCTGACCCCTGGGCTCTCCTTGCTTGTCTCTCAGCTCTTCAATGCTCTGACCACATCCATACCCAAGAATCTCCCCCCAGCTCTGACAGAGAACCCAAGAATTTTAAATCTGAAACCTAAACATTCCTCAACACTCCCATTTTACATAGAGGGAAGAGCCTTGCTTACAGACACGGGGAACTAGCGGCAGATTGAGGCCTGTGTGCATGCCATTTACACCATCTAAGTTTTAACCTAAAATCATGTTCCTGAAAAGCATTAGATTTGAAGGGCTGGGAGATTTTTCCTCAGTGAAGAAACAAGCTCAGGATCTGAGGGGCTATTTCTTCCTGGGAGAAGCCGAAGGTACAGGAGGAGCCATCAAGACTGGATTGCATTTGGGGATGCAGCCCCAAATCTGATCTAGTTATGGTCATCAGGGATTTTATACAACCAGCCCAGTGTTGATATACTTCATTGTATAACATCCCCCCCCAGCTTACACTACATGCAATCACACTCTTAGCGTCAAACAGGACAGAGACTTCTGGAATGACAACCAGAGTAGAGACCACCAGTCCCTGAAGATAACTGCACCAGACATGGAAATCAGCTCCAGAATGTTCTAGACAGCCAAAGGAATTATAGCTAATCATATAAGTGAGGAAAATTTGAAGGAATAAAATGGAGTCACAATGGGCAAGCTACCAAATTATTAAAATTAAGGAGACCGAAGCAAGAGAAAACAATTCTATTCTTGTTTTAAGTGACTCTGGGAACTTAAACTTTTTAACTTTCCAGTCCTGCTTCAGTACCTGAATGCACATTGGGTTGTTGTGCATCAGCACCTGGATATACATCAAACCCTCAACTGACCATGTGAATGATCTCAGGAAGAAATTATTTCATCATTGAGAGCACCAGACATCTGAAGATTACCATCTCAGACCAATCCAGAGGCTAAGAACATAGGACTGAGTCTTCTTAAGAATGTATTTTTTACTATAAGAACCCTTAGGTTTTCTTTCTCCTTTGAGACATTCCGGATATTGCCTAGTTGTGTTTAAAGTTTATAAGCCCTAAGACCCTTGAATAAATCTTTGTTATTTTATTTCTAGTCAAAGCCTCCTGACTCTTTTTGAGTAAATTTGACATAATTTAAGTAATCTAAACAATAACAACAAAGCAGGCTCATCTGCTGTGAGACATCATCACCTGGATGCAAACTCAGGTGGAAACAATTTATATAGCGGGTCTTTGCAAAAAGGGGGTCAGGAAAACACACGGACAGCGTTTGATGGATGATCCTTATGACCAAGGCCTCAATGAAGGCATTTCCCTGATGATTCTACACAGCATGGGGACAGCTTGAAGAACCCAGGTAAGTAGATGCATTTAATGAGTCAGGTGCTTAGGCTGCCTTGGCTTCAGGACCCCCTTTCCAAACCTAGGTTTTGGATGCTGACCCTCTTTAAGAGAGACAGCTGGAGGTTCAGAGGAGACAGCCAATTCCTTACAGTTGAGCAGGAAGGGGCACTGGGCGCTGAAGACAACAGGAAGCAATCTCCCACTCTTAGTACAAAGAACAGTCCTTTCGGCATGGAGATCAGACTGAGAAGGACTCCCTTTGTGGTGGCCCCAGACACCTCATTCTTCCAGCAAATACCATCTTCCTGTTTTTCTCAAACTTGGTTGTCACAGGTTGAGCCTCCTAGGAAGCTGGCTCTGAGATGGAGTATAGGGTGCCGGATGTTGATAGAGAAGTATCCTGAGGATTAACCCCCATGGAAGAGAAAGAGAAGGAGTGGGCAGAGGGACAACATGGGCCCACCCCATGAGCAACTCTAGAGCTAGAGCAGCCTGCCAGAGTGCATGTGTATTTGAGGAAAGGAAAGTAGCTGAGGTGATGAGTGCCACCTGCCAGGTAGCTCTGTCTCCAGTTTAAGCCCCTTGCTCTTGGCTCCTATCAGCTAAGCTGAGGTAGCACTTCACTGGGACAAAACTTTCTTCTAGCCCCAGCTGAAAGCAAAGGCCACCCCAAAGCCAACGAGGGCATCCCGGCTGGGAGAAGTAGGGACATTGAGAGAAGACAGCCCGCCACCCCAAAGCCAACGAGGGCATCCCGGCTGGGAGTGGGAGAAGTAGGGACATTGAGAGAAGACAGCCCAAAGCAGAGTATAGATGGAAATGCAGCTTTGGAAGCTGCAAAGAAAAATATGCAGGTAGGGATTTCCTTTCAGTTGGTAGGGCAACACCCTGGCAACGCCCTTCACAGAGGAAGGACAGAAGAGTTTGTTCATGACTGAGCAAGGAACAGAGCTCTACCTGAGGCTTAGGCATCCCACTGCTGGAGTCCCCTTGGTTTCACAGTGACTTTCACAGCAAGGTTGACGTCAGGTCTCGTTGGAGAGGGTGCGCTGTGCATCAATGGATGGCAAAGCAGTCACTGTGGTACCTCACCATTGGAAGTGGCTGGAAATCTGCCCTCGAGGATGCCAGGAAAAGCCACTCATGGTGAGGCACCTCCCCAAAGGCACTCAAGATGGGTGCCGGGAGAAGCTGTTGGTCGCTGAGTACTGATAGCCACTGTGCATTGCAGGAACGGGTGCTAAAGAAGCCATCTTTCCTGCAGAAGCCCCCAGGGCTGGAGAGACCACCCAGGCTGTGGGAACTGGGCCTGGGGGAGCAGTGCAGGCTTCAGAGGTCTGCTGCGAGTACACCAGGTCAGAAAAGAAGGCCCTCTCTTCCTGCCATGTCTCTCCAGCAGCTGCTACTGACGAGCCTTAACATCGTACCAGCAGATAGATAATGTTTTGAGTCTAGCTACAGAGCAGGCACTGAAGGGTCAGTTTTGAGCTCAGATGTAATAAATTGATAACTGGAACTGTGACTTTCTAGATATCCTCTGAAAAGTAGAGTATGCTCCCGCCTCAGTGCCTTTGCAGTTGCTGTACCCTCTACCTGGAATTCTTTCTCTCCATTCCCAACCCTATCTGCATGGCTCAAAGCGATAGGTTTCTGCTCACATTGTTCTTTATCATAGGGCCTTTTCTGACCACCCTAATTAAATAGGACCACACTCAGTACTTTGCATCTCCTCTCTGATTTACTTTTCTCCACAGCAGTTAGTACTGTTTGACATAATTTATTTACATGTTTATAATTTATCATCCATATCCCCCTTCTAGAATATAAGCTCATCAAGTACAAAGTATTCTATTTTGTTTACTCTTGCGTACCCAGCGGAGTTGAATAGAACAGTGCCTAGTACATAGTAGGCATTCCATATATATCTATTAAATGAATTTTAGTAAATTAGGAGCATAAAGAAAGGGAAAGAAAACAGTAGCCAGAGTCTCATCATGTAGACACTGCCACTGTTAACGTGGTGGTAAATTTCCTTTTAGGTTTTCCCCAATTAGGATTTTTTTATATTTGTAGAGGCATAACATACATACAGAAATGTATTCATATCAAAAGCAAGCAGCTTGCTGAATTTTTACAAACTGAACCCACCAGGTAATGAGCACCTGGATTAAAAAGTAGAATCTTACCAGTACCCTGGAAGCTCCCTTTGTGCCCGTTCCCAGGGAAACCATTATCCCAGACTGTAGAAGCAAAGATTAGTCTCCATATTTCATGTAAATGGAACAATACAGTATGTATTTTGTGTTTGGTCTTTGGCCCTGTCACTTGACATTCTGTATAGAAGATTTATTCATAATGCTGCGTGTTTTTGTAGATCTTTGATGTTCAGTATTCTTTTGTGTGGATAAACTACCATGTCTCCATTTTACTATTAATGGATATTTGGGTAGTTTCCAGTTTGGGACTATTCTGAATCAAGTTGCTGTATATATTCTTGTACATGTCTGTTTATGAGCATGTCAGCATTCTGGTTGGCATATAACTAGCAGTGGAATTGCTGGGTCATAGGATATGCATGTGATCAGCTTTACCAGCCAACGTCCCCACTCCATATCCCAGGGATATTCTCTTTCACTCATGTCGGCTAACATTCCCTGATATAATGTATAAGAAGTACCCAGCACTGTATGTGGCCCTCAGTGTGAGGCATTCTGGAAATGGGCGTGTTCTTTCTCTGACTTCATGCAAAACACTGTACCTGGTCCCTTGGGAAAAAAACAAAGACAAATAAGCCCTATCATATGTAAAAGTAGCCAAATCTTCTAACTATAGATCGCACTCCTAAAAAAAAAAAAAAAAAATTGTTATACTCAGAAGGAAAAAACTCTTTACAAAGTTAGAATTGAAAGACTCCAGAACAACAATGTCAAATATTTGTTGACCACTTCCTCTGTGCTAACCTTATTATGTATAGTACATCATTTAATCTTCAGTGAGAGGAGGTTCTATCACCATGTAATGAATAGTAAGTCTGATTTCATTTTTTTATGTTGCCGACAGCTTTCAAGCCCATAAGAAAGCCTGTAGGCTCTCTCCCTTGGCAAGTTTATGCCACACAAGCCCTGGCCCAATTGTGGGACCCTCACCACAGCGCCACCCCCTAAATACAATGAAATGAGCCACTCACCCCTACTTGCTCTCTCAAGCCATTTTCAGACCTACTTTGGAGCCTGCCCTGCTCTCCACAGAAGGAAGGCCTTATTACGTCAAAAATGAATCTTTTCCTACCCCCTCGATGCATATGTAGAGCCATCAGTCTCATCTATCCAACCCAAATTTGGTGGAGGAGTCAATCTGCTTCCCATGAGGCAACAAGACACACCTTCATTTTATAGATGAGGAAACTGGAGCTCAGTGGGAAACAACATGGATAAATTCCTCACCCTCATTAGAGTGGGGAAAGTAGTTCACAGAAAAATATAAATTGCTTTTAAATATGTGAAAACGTATTTGAAACTAAATATATGCAAATTAAAACAAGGACATATTTTTTAACTTATCAGATTGTACAAGATCTAACAATGTCACAATACACTGTGTTGGCAAGGATATGAGAAACAGGCAGCTGTGTGCACTATTAATGGTGTAGGATAACACAATTGGAGGGTTATTTGTCTATCGACATTTTAAATGTAACTCCCTTCTTCCTCAGTAACTTTACTTTTAGAAATTTATATACAAATACAGAGATATGTCCCCACAGCTAAAGATGGTCAGGGCTTGACACTTCCTTAAATAAACTGTATTTTACTTCTGTATAGGTCTTCATAGAAAAGTAGACGAGTAGAGAAAGAAAGAAAAAAACTAACCCATAATCTCAACACCCATGCCTTATAGTCCAGACGTGGCTGCTCCCTTCTTCTTAACAGAGCAATGCTGCCTCCTGGTGGATTCATCTTTTTTTTTTTTTAAGTGAATTCATTATTGCACCATTTTTTAGTTTTAATATGTACTTAATTTTTTAAACTAAATAATGCACTCACATGGCTCAACATTTTAAAAGTTCTAAATGAACAGTTGGGTTGTTTCCACCTCTTGGTTATTATGGATAATGCTGCCACGAATATTTATGTACAAGGTTCTGTGTGGACCTATTTTCACTTCCCTTGAGTATGAACCTAGGAGTGGAATTGCTAGATCATATGGTAATTCTATGTTTAACTTTTTGAAGAATCACCACACTGCTTTCCATAGTGGCTGCACCATTTTACATTCTCACTGGTAATGCACAAGGGTTCCTATAGCTCCACATACTTGCCAACATTTATTTTCCTTATTGTTTTTCCATTAAAGCTATCCTATGAAGTAGAATCTCATTGTGATTTTGATTTTCATTTAACAACCAATGAGGTTGAACACCTTTTCAGGTGCTTATTGTCCATTTGTCTCTCTTCTTTGAAGAAATGTCTATTCAGTTCCTTTGCTTATTTTTTAATTGGGCTATTTATCTTTTTATTGTTGAGTTATAAGTTCTTTACGTAGTCTGGATATTAAACTCAAATCAGATACATGACTTGAGAATATTTTCTCTTTGAGTTCCACATTCTTGATAATATCCTTCGGTGCAAAAAAGTTTGCAATTTTGATGAAGTCCAATGTTTTTCTTCTGCTCCTTGTGCCTTTGGTGTCAAATCTAAGAATCCATCACTAAATCTACGGTCATGAAGATTTACCCATTTTCTTCTGGTAGTTTTATTAGTCTTGGTTCTCATATGTCTACTGTTAATCCATTTTGAGTTAAAGTGATACATGGAGAGGGGCAGATATTAAAATTCCTTCTTTTGCATGCAGTTATCCAGCTGTCCAGCACCATTTGTTAGACTAGTCTTTTCCCAGTGAAAGGTCTTAGCACTATAAAAAATCAACTGGCCATATTCGTGTTTATTTCTTCATTTTCAATTCTATTCTATTGGCCTTCGTCTATCCTTGTGCCAGTACCACATTGTTTTGATTACTAAAGCTTTGTAGTAAGTTTTGAAAACAGGAATTGTGAGACCTACAACTTTGCTCAAGATTGTTTTTGCTACTCCGGAGCCCCGGGCACCTTTATACAAATTTGAGGATTGGTTTCTCCACTTCTGCAAAAGCCACTGGAATTTTGAGTTTGCACTCAATCTGTAAATTACTTTGGAGAGTGTTGCCATTTTAACTATATCTTCGAATCCGTGAACTCATCTTCCCATTTCTTTAGGTTTTCATTCTTTCAGAAATGTTTGTAGTTTTCAGTGTACAATTTTTACCTCCTTGGTTAGATTCCTAGGTATTTTATCCCTTTGGATGCTATTATAAATAGAATTTTTCTAATTTCCTTTTCAGATTGTTCATTGCTGATATGTAGAAATACAATTGATTTTTGTGATGATACCTGCAATTTTGCTAAATTCGTTTACTAACTCTAGCAGCTTTCTTAAGATTCAAGAACTTCTCTATATAGCATTGTTATCTGTGAAGTTTTAGTCCCTCCTTTCCATTCTAGACCTTCTTGCCTAATTGCTAGAACTTCCAGTACAATGTTGACTAAGCGGCCGAAGGGGCACCCTTGTCTTAAGCGGAAATTTTTCAGCCTTTCGCTGTTAAATTAGCTGTGGGATTTTCATAATCCCCTTTATCATGTTTATGAAGTTCCCTTCTAATCCTAATTTGCTATTTCTATCATTAAAGTATTGAAATTTTGCCAAATCCTTTTCTGCATCTATTGAGAGGATCAGGTGGTTTTTCCCTTCTATCAATGTGGTTTTTTATGTTAATCACTATTACATTCCTGGAGAAGCACCCCCATACTACACATCTTTTTTTCATTAAGTTCTCTCTTTTGCTTTTAGAATTGTCTTCCCTATAGACAGTAACTTAAAAATAGTGGCCACTTCTTATTTCTGTACCCTTTAAGCTTGATGTACGACTAGAGCACTGCTCAGGACCATCTTATCAACTTAACATAGACTTTGGGTGGAAGAAATCACAGCAGCCCCAAAACTCTAGTCAGAAAAGGTTGTTCTGTGTGTAACCCTGGGAGAAAGTTATACTAAAATCCCTCCTTTCCCAATAGGACTTTCATTTTCAGGATTTCATACTTTATTATGTAAAAATAAATACAATATTCTAAAGTACTGCTCAAGAAGCCATCTAGATGAGTTCCTTCCAAAGAGGTTACACCAATTCCCAACCCTCACTAACACTGTGTTTATTTCAACAAACTGATCTGTGCCAGCTATATAGATTAAAATGTCTCATTATAGTTTAGCTTTGTAATTCTCTTGGTATGAGACTGTGCATCTCTGCAAATATGTAGTAAAATATTTTATAAGAGAAGCAGCTAAAATTAGAGCTAATTTTTCCAAGGCACCCTATTGAGTATCCAATAGTATCAAAGATTTTTCTAAAAATGAACAGACACACCAGGTGCATCTATAATATCCTATTAAGAGTTTATTATCAATTATTTCACGCCACAAGGGAATAAAAGGACTATGTACAGCCTTTCGGCAAAAAGGCAGGGAGCTGAGGACCAAGATGAGCCTAGGGCCTTGGTGGGTGCATTCCTGGGGGAGGGGGCCCTGTAAGGGAAACCAGACAACCCGGTGAGACTCCACAAACAATGGCATAACAATCCACGAACAATGGCATAACAAACAAACAGGTCTGTGGTAACGTGGCCTGGGGAACCGGGCCCTCGCCTCTGTGGAGCTACTTCCATAACTCTGTGGCCAAGGGTCAAAGAAGGCCTGAAGTAAGAGTAAGAAATTTAGTCAGTGCCTGATATGCAACTCAAAATTCCCATCCCCGCTCCAGCCCCCCCTCCCCCACCCTGCAGTCACCAAGTGATCAGAGGGACAGCCATGCCAACTGGAGAATTCTCTGGGGCTGACTAGGTTCTTATGCTTATAAAACCCCAAAACGGAAAACCCAGACTAAAGCCAAAGAGGTCACCTAGTATGGCTGTGAGTTATCTTAGAGACCACTGTGGCTTGGTGGAAAGAACACTGGTCTGGGGTCTGGACACTGAGCTCTTTCTGGGCCTGTTTCCTTATTTATAAAATGAAAGAGCTGATGATCTATGTCGACATTTCTCAAACTGGAGTTAAACAGATACACATACTAAATAGCACAGGAAAGCCCACTGCCCTCTCTTAATTACTAAACACTATCAAACCAAAGGGGGTAAGACAATTAATTCCATAACCTTTATTGGGGACCCTCAGAATGCCTTATTTCACAGTGCCCTGAGAACATTACCTTGGGTATTGAGAAGTACCCTGGATACAGGGCTGCTCTGTTCTAAGAGGGAGTTCAATCAATTTAAGAAATGCTGTTTCCTTTCCTTTCTGGACTGAGTTTTTCTCTAAGAGTTTACTTCCCTAGGCTTAAGGCCCGAAAGCCCAAAGGGTATAGTAAATCCCATCTTCCCTCACTTCTCATCCCAATATTGCTCTAGGGAAGAAAATCAAAGTCACTGCACCAGGCACTTACCTCGCATCCCTGGCGGAGGGGGCCGCATTCCTGGAGGGGGCATGCCCATTGGAGTTCCTCGTCCAGGGGGGATCCCCATTGGGGGACCCATGGGAGGCCTCATACCAGGAGGTGGGCCCATCATGCCTGCAAGAGAAAAGCCCCAAGAATACAGCTCAAGTGTCTGTTGAAAAGGTAGCAGGAAACATACAAAGCTATCCACTAAGCTGAGATGGAGGGACCATTCCACCCTCCCAGTATCTCCCAGAATACTGGGACTTGAGCCAAGGAGGTGGGGCTCCCAACGGCTCTTGTCCAGTTAATTCATGGTGAATCAACCAAGCTGGATCTCAGAGTAATCCTGCTTAATTATAAAAACTCATCATCAGTTTCAGTCAAGGTTATATCTCATCATAAATCCAGCTCAGGCATCTTCTATGGATTAACAATGGTTTCCTTAAGGGTTCCTCACCTGGAGGAGGTGCCCCTCGACCCATAGGTGGGGGAGGACCCCCACGGCCAGGTGGGTACTGGGTTGGGGCCCCTGCAATACTCGCTGTGGCAGCAGCTGCTGCAGCTGCAACAGTACCTCTTCCTTGTGGGGTCATCACCTAAGAGGACATAGAAAGAGAATTAAAATAGTACAGTGCAATGCAGGATCCCACTCTCCCCGCCTCCATCTTGGTAAATAAACAGCAGACATCAAAATCCCCTAAGCTACAACTCACGGTGTCAGACCTATCCAAAACCGTCCTCCAGACAAGATCAAGCTTGAATTCTCAATTCCCATCTTCTAGGCCTGAGTTAAGGATGCCCAACACAAGTTAGAGAAGGCACCTGCATTTTCAAATAACTGATAATAGGTTATGAAAGAGTATATTTCAAATGTTGTCATGGAAACACTCTGCTCCAATACAGCTGGCTAATATACCTTGCATGCATCTCTTTAACAACATCTATAAAATTTACAATGACACTTGATTCTGGGACCATATTCAAAGCAGAATGAAACACTGATAGCCTGACAGTCATAGGATGTCCTTCTGGACTCTTCTCAAACTGTGGACTCCCTCTATCCTTTACTTTAACCACCAGCTACTGGTGCCCTTCCTCAACTCCTCACCTGCTGAGATGGCCCACCAACCCCACGGACTGGCCCAGCAAGTCCTGCAGGAGCCTGGGGCATGGGAACACCAGCTGGGATTCCTCTGCCAGCAGCCCTACCGATCCCTGGGCCCCCAGCAGCTCCAGCAAGCGGTACTCGGGCAATGCCAGTCTGAAAAATAAAGAAACATGCTAAAACGCTTGTGGCTAGAGAATCAGACGCATACTTTGGAATACCATTGCCAAGAGAACCATTCATATTTACAGGGCATCAAAACTACTTACAGACACTACCCACCCGTATGTGGTTAACACCATTCCTCCTCCAGCCAAGATTATATGCCCAGCTATCACCCCTGCATCAGGTTAGAAGAGCTTAAGGGTAAATCTAGAGAAACATGCCACAACGCAATCACCTATATGCATTCCTATGAAAATTAAACCAACGAAGGGCCAGGACTCCATTCAGAAGAATGCAGCAGACAAGAGTATTTGACCTGGCATCAAAAAAACATGAAGTCCAGTACCAGCTCTGATTCTTATCTGATAGGTGACAGTGGGCAAGTAATGCCACGATTCTGGGTTGTTTCCTCATTCAAATGATGAGACTATGACAAAACTGGTGTGGTCATGAAGGTTTACAATGGGCTACATTAGAGTAGTAAATTCTACTGGAAATAGACACCAAGAGTTATGAATATGTACATATGCTTTGAACCAAAATATATGGCAGACATTTATATTAGAAAAAGCTTCAACTAAAGTCCAAAAGCAAGGAAAAGACTCTGTACTAACCTTGAGAGAATATCTTAAAGTCATTAATATGACTTGTACACAGCAAATAGAAAAATATTTACAACATTAAGTGAAAAAAAAACACAAATTACATGTATTATCATGTTAAATATTAAACAAAGACATATGTAAGTGGGTAAAAACAAAAACAGCATTAAGAAAATTATTCCTTTAATGAAAAATGTCTTAAAATGAAAAACAGAAAACAAATTTGGATCATTCTCTAAAGTCTGCTCTATTTCTAAATGTAGGTTGGTATTTACAGAACCAAGAATGCCTGGGACCAAATACCAATTTCACCACTTAGTAGCTATAACACCTTGGGCAAGCTACTAAAATCCAGTTTGTTTTACCTATAAAGTGGAAATAATTTATCTCAAAAAATGGTTACAAGGATAAAATAAATAAAATACTGAAGTGCTTGGCAGACAGCAGATGCTCGATAAATGTTAACTACTGTTTTATAACTGTATAAAATACATATTCTACTGCTTGAAGTCACAACTTTTTAAAGTGCAGCTAGCCTGTCATCACACTAAGAACTGACCCAGATGGCCTTTAGGTTCCTCTTCTGACTATGTACGTCAACTGAGGAAGAAGGGAGGGCTTTAAAGCTGGAAAACCTCAAATTCTAGTTCCCTATCTCTACTTGTTACTTGCAGGGTAACCTCTTTAAGATTCTGTTTATTATCTGTAAAAAGGCGGCAAAAACCAGAGCTTGCCTCTGAGTACTGCAATGAAACACAGAGAGAACCTAACACAGAGCCTGGCTCGTGGCATGTCCTCTTTTCTTTCACAAGGCTTCCTGGCCTTGCACTGGCACTTTGCTCCGACTTACATCTTTGGGAGGAGGTCCCTCTACTGTCATTGAGACCAGGTTCTCCCCTCGAAGCAGCACCAGACCGAGGACTCGCTTCTCTTCTCTTTCTGCTTGTTTTGAGTTCTTTGGCCTGAAGACAGGTTTAGGAGAAGAAACAAAAATGTAAGCATTAGAAAAAATGGTAAAGTTCATGTTCACCTGCCTAGGGGGCCTCCAAGATTTGTTTTACAATCTGTCTCTCAATAAATGGTACATAAACCTTCCCTAAGGCAGCTCTTCTAGATAGTCTTCATCGGCTGAATCTGTAACCCCTTAGGTGGTTGTTTCTCATGCCAAAAGGATGCACAGACCAAAAGATGGGACAAGAGTCAAGAAAGCGCAGCCCCGGATCAAATGTTATTCCACTGCCACCGTGAAGGCCTTTCCTCAGTAAAGTCTTCTTTGCTATCTATCTCCCTGTTCCCTCCCTTCAGCTTGATGCCTCGCCAGTGTCAGGAGGCAGTTGAAACAATTTCTCAAGTCAAATGAATCCCACTCACCCCACTTACCTGCAGGATCCTTCTAGAAGCAATTCAACCCCATAGGCCTATCATTCCGTCCCTCACCTCACATCAGAAATAGAAGCCATAAAGGAAATGTAGAAGTTAACTACATAGGAACTACACCTCTGTCCTCAAAGAACAAAAACAGAAATCTCTAAACAACCACAGCCAAAAAAAGATGAACAAAATATGAATATAAACTAGGAAAAATAACCACAAGACAGGGGAATGTAAGTAAAAGCCAAAGCCAGAATCCTAAAAATAAAAGATAGACGAAATATCTAATTTTAAAAAACAACTTAAAGGTTTCATTTTAATGCTATTTTATGTAAAATTAACAGTGGTTTTTCCTCCTACTTTTTGGCTTATCTATATTTTCTTATTTTTTAATAAAAGCATATATTGCCCTTTCACAATTTTTAAAAACCTTTCCATTTCTTCATATTTTTTTGTATTTTTAAAAATTTTCTAATAAACATTTTTTTTGTTATCAGAATAAAGTTAGCTCCATTAAAAAAAAAAAACAAAAAAAAAACAGAAAAGAGTGGTTTGGAATAGTTCTATACTGATATGCTGGCCCCTCTTGAAGGTGTGCACCTAGCACTCAGCCATCCCTGCCACATTTCTTGTCCTATACTTCTTGACCTCGTGCCACAAAGAAAATAATAGCCCCAAAGGCAATCAAAGGGAATTCACAGCTGCTGACAACATGGACACTACACATGGCAAGTGAGCCGAATGACCATGGAAGTCACATAACCTCTTTGAGCCTCAAGATGCCTTGAATGTAAAATAGGGCAAAAAGCTAGACCATACATTTTAATAAGCCAGACTTAAGATCTGTGAGTCTTAAGAAAAGAAAGTTATCCAATAACATGGAATTGTAGGAAAGCAGAAAATATCTCCAATTGTTTCTATAAATGCCAACAAAAATCACTGGCCCCAAACCCACACGGGGAGCTGAGCACTTACCCTGAAGAGGGTCAGAGGCTTCTTAAAGCAGTTTCAGACCAGGCTGCATTGGGAGAGCCCTTTAGGCTACAGCTTTACAAATAGGCAATGAGGCCAGAAAATCAAGCTCTCCCCCCTCACACACCTGTGGGGAGAACATGAGAGCCCTTTACCCCAGTACCCAGGGGCACGAGAGAGTCAGAGAAACAAAAAGCCTACCAGCCCTCCTTACAACTTGTAATCTGCTAGAACTACAGAGCAAGGCTTGCTGAGCTAAAGGAAGGAGATTTCTTACTGTCCAATGTCCCCATTTAAATCTGCCCTCAAAAACAGGAGAGCAAACTGACAGAAACCACCTAGCTACATCACCACCTGTCACTTGGCCCATCCACCCAACCTACCCCCCAATCCAAATCCCTCCCCACACAGCCCACTCCTTACTTGATCTTCCTGAATTCATCGCAGTCACAGAGGATCAAATTCATATGCTTGTCAAAAGCCTTGAAGGTACCAATGAAGATACGACCATCTTGCAGGATGCATCTCATCCTGTAGTCGATGTGCTGCAGCATCTTGCTGCTCTTGCCCACAGTCTGCAAGGAGAAATCGGCAGGGATGAGACTCAGCTCTTTGGGACCCACATATTCCTAGTCCTTCCTCAAAACTCTGCTACAGCCCTCTTTTCCATATGTAGCTTTCTCAAAAGATTCTCAGTTATCTTTCAGCCACAGCCTTTTCCCAGTAATTCTCCCATGTCACCCTGTGTTCAGCCCTGACCTCTGTCCACTACTGTTACTCCCCTTTCCCTTCGAATCATCTCATACTTCAATTGCCTTTGCTTAGGCTGTGTTTCAGAGATGAATGTAAAATGTCTCCGAACTAATCCAATCCATTCATACCAGAGATTAGCCATCTGCCATTGCAGATTATAGGTGTGTGACTCCAGTGCTATGGAACACTCATATCCCATTGAAAACACTGAGTAAAGGAAGAACTAGAATGGGACTGGCACAAAAAATCCAACCCACCAGAAGCTTATCAGAAATGAGCTGATCAGCTTGGAGGTGAGAATGGAATCCCCAAAACGAGGATTTGTTAGTGCGTCTCCAAGACTACCTTTGGTTGGAAGGGAAACTTTCTGCTGGCCAGGGTGCTAAACAGTTTGAACACATAATGGTCTTTAAGAATATAAAACTTGCTATACCAATTAATCAATCCAACAACCTTTTCTGCTTTATAGCTTGGCTTCCGATGTAGCTTTGCTAAAATAAACTATACAAACATTACAGTGTGAATTGTCGGCTACCCTTGGCAGTTATATTTCTCTCTAGAAATGACCTATATTTGATCTGTGTATCGGCCTCCCATCAGTCTGACTGGTATGTGCCAGTTCTAACACATCCAACTGCCTTTTATGTCCCAGGCCTGTATACGCTGTTCATCTCTGTGAGCTTGGACAAGAACGAGCTTCTGGACCTACAAGTGTGGATCAGAACCTTGACTTCCACCTTGGAGACCCAGGTTATGTGGTTCAGTCTCTCAGATAACCATTTTAACTGGCTTGTAATCACACAGCTTCTAGCCACACAGAACTTTCGTGGCAACATTTTTTGGTCTACCCGGTAATAGTCAATTCTTACCGGGTGCTCACTGTATATACCAGGCACTGTGATAAGCACATTAAATCTCATTTAATTCTCAAAAGCAGCCCTATTATTGTTCCTATTTTATAGATGAGGCCACTGAGGCTGGGAGAAGTGAAATAGCTTGCCCCGTTTCACAGCCATGAGGCTGTGCTGGAACTTAATCAGCCTGAATCCAGTGCCTACTCTACTAATCCAATTCCCTCAAACAATATCCTACTAGGTTTTCCTGTTTTTATTCACCATACACGTAACAGCTACAGAATAAAGTGATCTTTCTAAACACAAGTTCATGTCATTTTGCTGGTTAAAAATCTTTCAATGGCATGCCTCATCACCAGCAGGATTAAGGCCTTTAGTAATCAGGCTCCAGCCAATTCCTCCCATCTCATTTTTCAGCTCTTCCCCCCTTTCTCCCTCCAGAAACTTTCAATAATGCTACCCTTCATGCCTTGCTTTTACATCCTTTGTATCGGTAATATCCCCTTCCATTTTCGCTGGGAAAACACCTAACAATCTTTTGCAGCTCTGGTCTAGAATCATCTACTCTTGAAAGCATTCTTACCCCGCCCCACCCCCCGTTACTTTTACTAAATGCTTCTGAATTATATTATCCCAACTAGAAAGTGAACTCAGTGAAGGAAACATTTCATTGTGCAGCCCCGGCGCCTACAACGTGAGGCGTACTTAAATACATGCTGAAGAAATAAGTTCAACTCTTCCCCCAAATATTCTCATTCACCCTACCGTTCCCTCCTCCCCCATCTACTAGACCCAAGAACACGCTCCAGTTTTGGCCACAAGCCCTTGCACGTCTTTTCACAACTCCCTCTCAATAAATGGTACATAAACCTTCACTCCCTCCCTTCACAAGTCTGAACCTCTTTCCAGGTCTTCCCTAGTTGTCCTGCAACTCTAGGGCCTGCTCCAAAATCCCAGACACATTTCTTCCGCAAAAGTTTATTTAGTATCCACAAGATCCCAAATACTGTGACTACAGCGGCGTGGAGAATCGCAGTTCCATTCTCGCCCCCACCGAGCGACCTAGGCCTCCGTCCCTCAGTTCCAGCCTTCCCCTCCCCCAGCCTGCCGAACGGCCGAGGTCTTCCGTGCACAGACGGGGCGGCCGCGGCCCGGGCCTTCACCGCTATGAGCGGCCAACCGCGGCTTCCTCCCCGATCAGCCCCGGTCCCCCCTACACAACAGATTCACAGGCTCCCGGGACGCCGCCTTGCGCCTCCTCACCATGGTGGCGGTTCTGATGGCTCTGATTCCTGCCGGATTCGTCTACACTGAGGCCTAGACGACCGCCAGCAGCCCGCTTCCCGCCGCCGCTACCGGAAATGCAGCCGCGGGCAAAATGGGGTCGGGTAGGAAGCTACTTCCGGTCCCAGAGCCGGGCCCTTGAGTTCCGTCCTCGACGCGGAGTTGCGATCTTACGGTGGGGCGGGGCTTGGGGCGGGGTTTGGGGTGGGGCTAACATAAACTGAACCTCTTGTACTAGTTTAGGATTGTTTGGACACCTTCTACGAGAGCTGCTCGGCGCGAGATCTGCTCCGCACGTAAGCGGCTTCGAACGTGAGCTGCTCATACTCAGCATGATTTCCCCTCCTTCCCCGCTCCCGCCCATTAACACTTTGTCCTCACTTCCCACCATTCAGCCTCGGATCTCTCCTCTACAATCACTATCCTTGCTTTTCCGTGAACTTGCTAGACGTGCTCCTGCCCAGCACCTTTGCATTTGCTGTTGCCTCTGCCTGGAATGCTAGTTGTCCAGGTACGTGATTGATTCATGCTTTCAACTTCAAAAGACTTAAGTTCAAATAACAGTTTCCCACTGAGGAATTACCTGCCAATCTGTTTAAAACTGCAACCTTCCCACCCCTCCCTGTTTTATTTTTCTCTTTAACACTGATTGCTAACATACTATATACTTTTGTTATTTTTTAATCCCTCACCATTAGAATCTAAGTTCCAACAGTATGGATTTTTGTGTACTGTTCATTATTATAGTGCCTAGAAATCTGCTTAGCACAAAACAAGTGCTTAATAAATATTTAAATGAATCAATCGATCCCATCCATGACTTTTGAATGCTATCTATATACTCAAGTTTTTCAAATTTATTCCTCTAACCCTGGTTTCTTTATTTAACTTGATCTCTTATAGCCAGCCGTCTCCTTGACATAGATGTCTAATAGGTATACAAAATTAAACGTTGAAAACTGAACTTTTGATTCTATTTACTCTTCTTCCCAGAACCACTTCTTACCAATGTTCTCCATCTCAGAAGTTTTTGGTAGCATCCTTGATTCCTCTCTTTCTCTCCCATCTCATAATCAATCAGCACATCTTATGGACCTTGCCTTCAAAATGTCTTGAATCTTACTGTTGTCCCCTGCTCCATTGCTATCACACTAGTCCTCGTCACCATCATCTCTGTCTTGGATCATTGAATGGTCCCCTGACTGTTCTCTTTGCCTCCTCTCTTGCTCTCAGAACAACCAGATGTTCTGGGTTTTTATCAAATGATATCATTGCCCTGCTCTCCATCTCCCAATAACTTCCCAGCACACATGGAATAAAATTAGCCCTGCATCCCTCTCCAACCTCATCTCCTTCAACGTTCCCCTTATTCATCATCCTTCAGCCACACTAGTCAATTTGCTGTCCCTCAAACCCAGCAAGGAAAGCTTTCACTTCAGGGCTTTGTAATCCTCACACCACCCTAAGATGTATGTTCTGTCCTGTTACTGTCAATTTTTAGATGGTGAGAATGGAGACTCAGAGAGATGAATTCTCCTGCCCAAGGTGGCAGAGTCAGAACAGGAAAATAATACCATCTGGCTCCCTAGCTACTATCAAGTTACCCTGCCTCCTAACATATCACTCAAGCATGCTTTCTTAAAATATTTATTTAGCACCTACTAAAACCATGCATTGTTAGTGAGATACAAAGTCCCTTCCATGAAAAAACTTATGTCCTAGTGAGAAAGACAGACAATAAACCAAGTAAGTTCTAGAAAATAACATTAGATATGAAAAAAAAAAAAAATAGGGTAAGGAGACTAAGAGTGATGGGTCACAACTTTGTCTAGATGGTCAGGGAAAGCCTCTCTGAGGAGTGGCACATGAGCAGAGACCTGAATGAAATGAAATATGGTAACTCTGTTTAATTGTTTAAGAAACTATCAGTCTTTTCCAAAGTGGCTGCACTATTTTACATTCCCACCAGCAGTGTATGAGGGTTCTGATTTCTCCACATCCTGACCAACACTTATTGACTTTGGATTCAGCCATTCTAGTGTGTGAAGTGGTATCTATCTAATTGTGGTTTCGGTTAGCATTTCTCTGATAACTAATGATGCTGAGCATCTTTTCATGTACTTATTGGCCATTTGTGTATCATCCTTGGGTTATCTGTCTTATTGAGTTTTAAGAGTTCTTTACATATTCTAGATACAAGTCCCATATCTCATATCGAATATATGATTAATAAATATTTTCTCATTCTGTGGATTGCCTTTTCACTTTTTCAATAATGTCCTGCACGATAGCTTTTAATTTTGTGTTCACTTTATCTTTTTTCTCTTTTGTTGCTCATGCTTTTGGTGGCGCATCTAAGAAGCCTTTGTCAAATCCAAGATCATGAAGATTTTGCCCTATGTTTTCTTCTAATAGTTTTCTAGTTTTTGTTCTTACATTTAGATCTTTGATGCATTTTTAGTTATATATGGCAAAAGGGTCAAACTTTATTCTTTTGCAGGTACATATCCAGTTGTCCCAGAACCATTTTTGCTGAAAAGACCCCATTGAATCCTCTTGGCACTATAAACACAAGGTTTTATTTCTGACCTCTCAATCCTATTTCATTGATCTATATGTCTATCCTTATGTCAATATCATTGCCTTGTAGTAAGTTCGGAAATCAGAAAATGTGAGTCCTCCTAATTTTTCTTTTTCAAGATTGTTTTGGCACTCTAGATCCTTGAAATTCCGTATAAATTTTAGAATCAGCTTGTCAATTTCTACAAAAAGAGATAGAAGGGTCATGAATTCCAGAGCACGGGGTTAAAGAGTTGCTAAAGTGTTCCCAAGGTTCAGTCTAGATCAGGGATTAGGAAAATTTTTCTGTTAAGGGTCAGGTAGTATTTTAGGGTTTGTGGGCCATATGGTCTCTAATGCAATTACTTAACCACTATAGCACGAAAGCAGCTATAGACAATACATAACAAATGTGTGGCTGTGTTGCAATAAAACTTTATTTATAGACACAAACATGTGTCCATAAATGTTATTCTTCTTTTGATTCTTTTCAATCCTTTAAATAGAAAAACCATTCTTAGTTCACAGGCCTTACAAAAACAGATGGTAAGCCAGATTCAGCCTCAGGCTGTAGTTTGCCATCCTGGGTCTAGCCAGCAGTCTCCAACATTTTTGGCACCAGGGACCAGTGCTCCTATGAGAATCTAATGCCTGATGATCTGAGGCGGAGCTGAGGCAGTGATGCTAGCGCTGGGGAGCAGCTGCAAATACAGATGAAGCTTCACTCGCTCGCCTAACACTCATCTCCTGATGTGCAGCCCGGTTCCTAACAGGCCAAGGATCAGTACCGGTCTGCGGCCTGTGGGTTAGGGATCCCTGGTCTAGACCATTAGATTTCTGTGTCTGAGTTCATGGCCAGAGCCCCAGGAAGCATTAATAATAACTGTGACTTGCATTGTTCCTTTGGCTTATGGATGCACTGAATAAATGCCATCAAAAGTTGCCCGCATATAAAAACTACAAAACACACATTTATATCTTTATCAGTCTGGATCCAATGAGGAGACACAAACCACACAGTAATTTAAATGGAAAATTTAACATAAAGAATTATTATGTAATCATAGGAGAGTAATTGTCAATATTGAAAGAAAACCCTCAGCTGAGGGAGAGTACTAAGGAAGGATAAACCTGGAAGGAAACTTCCCTCCCCAAGGCTGGGGTTCAGCCCTCACTGGAGGTGTGGTTACAGACCACTGGGTGATGGAAAAGTTGGGGTAGGGGGTGCTTTGCACAGGCCAGAGCTGGTCTACAGTCACCAGGCAAGCAGGAATAACTGCCTGGAACATAGGCAAGCCGAAACCAGTAGGCAGGTACACAGAGCCAGCTGGGTGTACAAAGGCAGGGTGTTGATGTTTACACAAAGCCTGGACCACACAGTGTCTGCATCTGAAGGGCTGCAGCAAACAAACCTGTGAGGCACAAGCGAACTGAGGCTGATGGGCAGGTGAGTAGAGGAGGTCAGGACACTGATATAGGCACTGCCGGAAATGGAGGCTGAAAAGCTGTAAGAACCTAGTGTACTTCTGTACACAGCTCGGGCTGGGCATCCAAGAGTAGCTGCTGGGACCCTGGTGCGCATGCACATGGAGCTGAGGAGCGGGTCTGGGGAGCAGCAACCAGGCTGGGGAGGCTCTGGCCTCTGCATGGGATGCAAATCAGGTGATCTGCTTGCCAGAAAGCCAGTCCAGTGAGGTCCCAGGGTATGTTCCCCAGGGGGCTGAAGAGAGGGTACAAGAGCAGTGACCTAGGCAGGTCACAAGCCTGTGCTGTTTGGGTTCCCAACTAAGCCACCACTGCGTAAGTAGAGAGCTGGAGAAAACAGAGGGTGGCCAATCGGTGGAGGAAGCTGTGTCCTGCAGGCATTTAGCAGGGAGAAACTGCACTGGCCAAGGGGAGGAGAAAGGGGTACTTTGAAGGGCCTAGATCCACTTTCACAAATCAGGCAACAAAAGGTGAATTTGGAGCTGAGACAATATATTGATTGATAAGTGGCACCATTCCACATACACACAAACATATTCTACCATATAGGTCAGCACAATGAAGGACTCAAATGGGGAAAAGAGAATTGCCAATTCAACCTACCTTCTATTTATCCTTATGAAAAACACAGATAAGAGACGATGTTGGCTTTCTGCTTGGATTCTTGAGAGTGATGAGAACTTTTTATCTTTTGCAATTGTTTCCACTGTTGGAAAGCCATGTCTGTGGGAGTCATTTAAAATTCTCTCCCATCTTCCGCATCCAGGCAATCACCAAGTGCTTTGAAGACAAACCCTACGAAGTCTATCTTCTCTTTTAGTCCACACTACTACCGCCACAGTTGTCCCGTACATTTCATCTGGGCAACAGCGACACTACAGACTTCCTAAATTTATCCTACTGTCAATACTGCTCATCATGCCTTTCTCTTAAGTTTTCAGTTTCCCTGCATCATCTCTTTCAGATTTCAACTCCCAGATAATTCCTGTGCCAA
>NW_006442491.1:16885642-16900317 GCF_000325575.1 Pteropus alecto | reverse complement strand
TCTCTGAAATGTTTTCACAATTTCATTAGTCAGACACACTTCCGAAATTGCAAAATTATTAATGATAAGATTTTTGCAGGTTGGGCTCCTCTCTCAAAAGACAAGTAAGCCTCTTTTAGTGGCAGTGTTTTCTAGATATAGGGGAAGGCACAGGCCCTGCTTTTACTCTAAGTTATTAAAACAGACACTGAAGAGAGAGCCAGCTCAAACAAAAACTACTGTAAATAGCATTAAGATCCGTAACACTAAGCTCTCTTCCTCCCCACCAAAGAGTAGCCTTCTAGTTCCCAGAAGAAGTACGAAGTTGGTAAAAGGGGAATCGATGACCAGCAGCAGTGAGGGTTCTGCAGAGCCAATTCTGCCTTTGTGCCCAGTGAGCAGGATGTCATCTGGGACCTGTCCTTGTTGTCTATATCAGCAGCAGATGAGAGAAAAGGCTGTCCCTGTGTGTAACCTGGTTTTGTGAGATTTTCCGGTCCTCAACTGTTGCCCCAACACTCAGAAATGGAATGCTTTTATCCTCTTCAGAACACTGGTGGATGGAACTCTAGGAATCTGAATTTTTTTTTAGGATTCTAGAAGGTCATGTTTCAACCTATTCCAAACTTCTCTTTAATTAAAGGGCAGTTGAGTGTTTGGCCATTCTCTAAAACATCTTCTAGATTAAAATTAGTGAATATTGAATCGGGTATACCTTTTTTTTTTTTTTAAAAGGAAGGTGCTGATCTTCTTGTTTGCATTTTTCTCTTCCAATATCAGGACATGGGAAAGGGACTTGGGGTCATCTCTTCAAACCCTAGAGACTGCATACCCATATACATTTTTCCCTCTGTGGCTTCCATTTCTGACCAAAGTGTTGTTAGAGAGATAGTTTTGGCAAAGAAACATGTGTCAAAAGTGTGGGGGCCCACACTCTGGGTGCTGACACCTTTTCCTCTCCAGACCTGACTCAGGACCCACTGGCAGCTGACTGCATGGCTGAGAGAGAGAGTAGAAGCGTTGGAGCCAGTCAGCATTGGAGCCAGTCACTCCTTCACACTTTTTTACTGCCCCTTCCTTTGATGGGGTGTCAAAACTACTCTGTGCTTTTTCTGATTTTGTGAACCTTGAAAACCTTAACTGGGCAAACAAATTTACTAGAGCCTAGGCAGACCTCCTCCAGCAAAAAGTTATTGACCCTAGACATAGAAGGTTAGAGCAGGGCCTACAGAGTTGTCAAATTGGGCAATTTGGGCTCTGAGGGAGGAGTACTAGGAAAGGGTGTGGCCAAAGGGCCAGGTCCTTGGGCTGATAAACAATGGCTGGGGTATGGCTAGGCTGTCTTGGACCAGTCAGTAGAGGGATGATGTGGGGTGTCATTAGCAGGACTGGAGGGCTCAGGAGACGGCACTGGAGCTGTGTTTTAGAGTGTTTAGACCTATGAGTACCTAAGGAGCCCAAAGCACTGATTCATGATTGGAGAACGGTTTGAGCATGATTGAAGGGCCTGAGCCTGGGTTCTGGAAAGGTGAAGAGGGAGTGTGCTGAAAGGGTTCCCAGAACTGCAGAATGTGAACAAACCATTAAGGAACAGTGATGCTTTGATGAGGATGAGAAGGATTCAGCGGAGACATGAACAGAGATTAAGAGGAGGAAAATCCAGGGAAGGGCACTTTCACAGAAGCCAAAGGGAGTGATCAATTAGAAGAGGCAACCCAGCCCTTGGAGCCCTGGGAAGTTCCCTCCCCTCAGCTGGAATTGTCTCCATAACCTAGATCCTCCTCTCTATGCATAGGCTCAGGTTCCAGTAAATCTATTAGATTTATTTGGGACTTATTTTTTTCTCAAGGGTTGAATTCATGCGGGAAATTGGGCTGTGAATGTAAATTCTTTTCCAGACAGATGAGAGACTAACATACATAGCTTGAACTTATTAAAGATTTTACTAGAAAAAGACAAGAAAACATGGAAAAGAATTGTATAAAAATAAAACAAGTTGATCATTCTTTGATTACTTAATTAAAACCTACCTTTTCCATCTGATTACAAAAAGTGGGAGAAAAAAGTCTATTTAGTTGTTAGTGCCATCTTCACTCTCATATAGAGAACTGGTCAAGACTTCTGAAACCCCCTCAGAGGTAAGGCAGTGGTCTGTAGTGGCAAGACTGTCCTCATGGTCTGTTGAGGGACATTAGGATAAAGCTCCACCCACCAACCCTGACCACCTATGTCTTCTTCCTAAGTGTCCTCTGGTGCAAGATGAGGTGTAACCTATTGCTGAAGCGTCTCAGTCTCCCTCCCTGCCCATATAAAGCTTCCCCAATATAGCTGTTCTCTGCTGTATCCTGGGGTGCACTCTTTCTAAGTCCTTGCCCATTCTGCCCACACAGAGCTTCTATTCTGTATACACTGGGGTTTGTGAGGGGTGATATGGCCAAAGCTGTGTCCATAGTCCTTATACACTTCTGATGTCTTAGAGTAGATTCCCTGGAGAGACAATGACACGGAGAATTGAGTGGTTTATTTGGAGACTGAGGGCTGGACTGAGCAGAGGAAGAAGATACCTGCAGTGTGTTTACAGCTGAGAAATAATTGTCTGATGGGCATCTCTGGATCTGGGATGACTCTTTGGACCCAACCGAGTCAAGGAGTGAGGTTTTTTCTCTCCATATCAATCAGTCATTAGTCAGGAGCCACCCCTTAGGAAGGTGCGGTTCCCTGTGGTTGAGAGCAGCTCCTAGAGAAGAATCATCTCTGTAGCCATTAGCAGCAGTTTTCAGGAGCTGCAGGGGTATTGGTCCTGATAAGGTTATCTGAGCAGAGCTCTACAGTACACATAAGGATTCTCCCTACAGCGTGAGAAGCCTGACCGATCACAAGAGCTTTGCCCACACTCCCTACAAACACACAGCTCCCTTCTGAGTGTGCCACTTTATACCTGCCTGTTTGTCCTTTTGCAAGGCCCCCTAACACTCCCAGAACACATGATACTTCTCCAGAGTTGGCCACTGGATGTTTGGTAAATGTTTACTTACAGCTAACAACTCACGCACAGACCCTGAACACACAATACTTCCCACCCTTGGCCTCCTTATGCAATGAGAGTTGACTTACAGCCAGAGATACCCATACTCTGCATGCATAAGGATCCTCTCCTGAATGTGTCTTCAGTGCCTGATAAGAGCTGACACATCTCTGAAGCTTCATGCCGCGTCCAGCAAGTGGTAAATCCTGCCACGTCCAGCGCAGCTCTGGAAAATATACCTGAGTGGGAACAGTGGGACATAAAGAAAAGAAAGAAGACAGAAAACTGGGATCAGGAGGTCCACCGCCCACTGATGGTGGACAATGGCGCAGTTCAATTTTGTAAGCTGCTTTTATACAAGAACATACTAGGTGGCATAAACAGTTTCCCTCAGGCATAACGACATTGTTTCTTCTACTTTTCCCAAGCTATGTCTTATCGTGACCTTCAGCTTGTTTGCCTGCCTGTGGCTACATTCGTACTTTGTTTTTCTCAGAAGGAGTTTGCAGAGGTGAGGTAACCCTTGGTTGCCCTCACAGACTATAAGGACCTTGTCAAGCTTACAATCCGCTCTCTTCAGCTTCACTCACTCCGCACACACAGGACTACTCCCCAGGTGTCTCTCTGGTGTAAGATGAGGTTTGACTGATTGCTAAAGTGTTGCCCATGATCCCTGCATACACAAGGCTTCTCCTCTCAGTGCATCCTCTGGTAGCTAATGACATTTGACTTGTAGCTAAAGCTTCGCGTGCACTCCCTGCAAACATGCTTCACCTCCGAGTGCGTCCCTTGATGAATGAGGAGAAAGGATTTCCGGCTAAAGCCTCGGCCACACTCACTGCACACGTAAGGCTTCTCCTCTGAGTGAATCCCCTGGTGTTTTCTCAGGGTTGACTTATCACCAAATCCTCGTCCACACTGCAGGCACACGTAAGGTTTCTCTCCTACGTCCTCTGGTGTCTGACAAAGGATGACTTCTTGCTGAAACCTGGCCCACACTCCTGACAAACATAGGGCTTCTCTCCTGAGTGAATCCTCTGGTGTTTTCTCAGGGTTGACTTATCACCAAATCCTCGTCCACACTCCAGGCACATGTAAGGTTTCTCCCCTGAGTGTGTCCTGTGGTGTCAGATGAAGTATGATTTCTCACCGAAGCCTTGCCCACACTCCTGACAAATATAGGGCTTCTCCCCTGAGTGAGTCCACCGATGTCTAAGGAGGACTGAATTATTTCTAAAGCTCTGGCCACACTCCCTGCACAAATAAGGCTTCTGTTCGGAATGTGTTCTTGTGTGTCTGTTGAGGTTGCACTTCTGGCTGAAGCCTTGCCCACAGTCCTTGCACACATATGGCTTCTCTCCTGAGTGTTTCCTCTGGTGATTAATAAGGATTGCCATTAGGCTGAAGCCTCAGCCACACTCACCGCACGCATAAGGCTTCTCCATTGAGTGTGTCCGATGGTGTCTGATGAGGTTTGACTTATCTTTAAAGCCTCGCCCACACTCCCTGCAAACATAGGGCTTCTCCGCTGAGAGGGTCACCTGGTTTGTAATGAAGTTTGACTTCAGGCTACAGTCTAGTTCATGCTCACTACAGCTGACTGCTCTAGATCTCAGGGTTTCTAATTCCTTCACTCCTTTGTCTGTTTGCCCAGTGTTTACCATTTGGGCTAAGTTAGGCTCTGTTTCCACCATTCTGCCTTCTCTAGAACTTGCTGACTGCCTTCGGGGTGGGCTGGGGAATGTGCCTGAGGTCTCTCTCTCCTCTGTCTTCACACACTGGGGTCTACAGCCACCTTCTTTCTCTTGCCCTTCTGTTTTCACTCCAGCAGCTTTGAGCAGAAAACTTGTGCTCCTGATGCCCTTGGCCAGAATTCCTTGGATGAAAGTCACATAAGCCCGAGAAGATCTGAAGCACATGTTGGCTGAGGAGTGGATGAGAGGAAGCCAGAAGGCAGGAGGAAAGGAGCCTAGCTCTGGCTTTGATTCTGTTGCAGAGAGAGTGTTCAGTTAGAGAAGCCCTAAGTAGGGTTGCTGGGCTGTTCCGCCTTGTCTTAGGACAGAGAGTGTCTTCCTACCACACCTGTTATCGATATTTGTTTTCCATCGATAATTTCCTTACATTCCATTTCTACACATTCCATTTTCTACTGCAATCCAGTAAATCCACACCAAAAACATGTTACATGTCACTCAGCCTAGGCGCCTTTAAAGTAAACATTCTGCTTTGCAAGCAGCTTCAATACTTTCAGCCTTTTCTTTCTAGTAAATCATCTAGGCCACGAACACTCACATTAATATATACTGTCCACAACTCTGTTCTACTTGGAGGTCATAGTCTCTATGACCTATGTGGAAATCTCCTTCATGACTTCTCTTATTACACAAAAAAAGACTGATACACATAAAATGTCACTCGGTCTGGTGGTCTCCCAAACATAGGAAATAGTATATGAAACAGAGGTTAAAGAGACTGTGTATGAAAAAAATCTGAATTTCAGGTTGCCCATCACAAACACTTATTAGAAGTTTCTAAGTGCTAGGTTTTCTACTGAGTATTATGGATTCAGCAGTGGACAAGAAAGGATTCTGGCACCTTGTGCCCAAACCAATCTCATCACAATGACATCAGACTTGGCTATGGGATTTGCTTTAGCCACCGAACGTTGGTGAAAAGTTAGCGCTACTTTCAAACAAGTTTTAAGAACCACAATGTGGTTCCTTCATTACTCTTTCTCCTTCTTCTGTAAGAATCCCATGACCCGCACAGAGGCTAGTCCTTTTGCCTGGATTCCAGAACACCATCCAAACTGTAGAAAAGAAGTAATATAAGTAAGAAATAAACATTTGCTGTTATAAGCCACCAAATTTCGGTGCTGTGTCTTACTACAGCATTACTAGCCTATGCTAACTGAAATATTGCCCCTACGAAGGCTTTAAAGATTATTTCAGGGGATATCAGCCCATTTGTTTCTAATAGTACCCTTGAAGAAGAGACTTCGTAACATGAATTTGCGGAGAATTAGAGAAAAGAGACTGGTTTAGAGGGCAAATTGTATGATCTCAATTTTTGGTAAGATTGAGAATAAACTTGTGCTCTCTCATAACCAAACAGAAATGTGAGGATAAAGCACAGGTGACGGAGTGACAGATAATATGGGTTTATCATAATATGTTATGGGCAAATCATTACAGTTCACAAATTGTTTAAGGATGTTAACGTAGACCCAGAAAAAAAAAAAGAGTTTGTGACATTAGTCCTATGGATCTCTACAATCCAAAGAAAAGGGAAAAAGACAAAAGTTGAAAAGAGAGACATGAGAGGCTGGGGAGCTACAGAATATTGTGGTGTCAAGCAAGACAAAGAAAACAATGTCAAGAAATGCAACTTGGATCAAAGCTTTCCATACTGAGACTAATTTGAACTAGGTCACTTTAACATTTTCTTCTGAACCCATTCAATGAATTAACATAAAGAAAGGAAAATATGACCGGAGGAAAATAAGAAAAACAAAATCTAATTAAGATTGACTAGCTAAGGCCAAATCAACATTTAATTAGATGGAGCTCAAACTAGATGGAGTCAGATCAAAACACATCAAAGAAGGTGAAAATGGAACCAGGAAAATCTGATTAATTGGTATCAGGGAAACAGCCATGCCATTTGAAAAAAAAAAATCCTGAAGAAACTCCTGCTTGAAACTAGTTTCTGTCTCCAAAACTGTGAGTCTTCTCTACATGCTTTATCTAGAAATATAGGAATAGCCAGAACTGCATTATCTGATCTGGTAGCCACTAGCCATACACGTTTGAGTGCTTGAAATGTAGCTCCTCTGAACTAAGATGTGCTACAAGTATAAAACACACACTAGATTTTGAACACTTAGTACAAAAAAAGTAAAATATCTCATTAATTTTTTATATTGCTTACATGATGAAATGATAATATTTTGATATACTGGGTTAAATACGATATTTTAATTTCACCGGTGACATTTACTTCTACTTTTTTAATGTGGTCACTAGGAAATTTAAAATTACCCATGTGATTCACATTGTATTTCCATTGGATGGCACTGATCTAGAACAAGGGGTGCAAAAACTAAGGTCTACAAGCTAAATCTGGCCTCCTATTGCAGTCTACAAGCTAAAAATGGTTTTAAAATTTTAGAGTTGGAAACAAGTCAAAAGAATAATATTTCGTGATACATAAAAATTATATGAAATTCAAAATTCAGTGTCCACAAATAAAGTCTGATTGAAATACAGCTACGCTCATTGATTTACGTATTGTCTGTGAATACTTTAGCGCTACAAGAGCAGAAGTGAGTGTGGTTAGAGAGACCATATCACCTACAAAACCGAAAATAGTTACTATCTGGTCCTTTATAGAAAAAGGTGCCGAACCCCTGAATCAGAGTAAAGCTGCAATCAAAAGTATCTATCAACCTAGATTTAAAGAATCAATGTACATTTTTAAATCAATGACAAAAAAATATGGCCGATGGAACCCAAAAGCCCTACAAACGCTGACATTTAATTTTAACTTGTCACAGAAGACATTTCTCACTACTCTCTTCCTTGCAAACTGTGCTTCAGTTCTCACTGGCCTCCTTGCAATTCCTTCTACCCAGTAGGCATATCCCTTCCTTAAGGTCAGAGCACCAATAGTCCCTCTACCCGAATGCACTTACCCTAGGTACCCAGAGCTCTAACTCCCTCACCACATTATATCCTTGGTCAAATGTTACCTCCTCACTGATTTCAAATACCCAGTTTCAAAATTCAGCCAGCCACCCTCTTACACTCAATACTCCTTTATCTTGCTCCAGTTTTTAATTATTTTTTACTGGGTAGTGCTTCTAAAACACCATATCATGTCATAATATCCCTGTATATGAAGCTTTTTGTATGTTGTCTGTCTCCACACACTAGAAAAAGTAAGCATCCATGGACAATGGTTACTATTTCATTTACTAATAGGTTCTTCTAGGTGTTTAGAACATTTTCTGGCACATAGTAGGTAGTCAATAAATCTCTACTGAATTAATGAAGAACACAACCTCCCGCAATGAGAGAAGATTCCTGTAATTCTCACACATCACTTCTTTGTATAGGTTTCTCTGCTCAGAGCTCAGTCTCTTCCATTCTGCCTCTGTGAAGACTATAGCCACATCCCTGAATATAACGGGCACCTGTAAACAAGCAGCCAATTACTGGATAGCAAGTCACCATCAATTTTCCCAGTGGAAGGAGAGCATACCTGGTGGCCCTGGAGAATCTGGATATACAAGAAGTTGGTCTAGTTCTTTCAGAGTACACAGTTCTCTGTATCAAATTCTTCTGGGCATCACCATGGCTTTGTGTTAAAATCTGAGGGGAGCATAACTGATGTATACAACACTTATGATTTCATTAGAGAAATTAAGAGAGGAGAAGAGGCATCTGAAAAATGCAAAGGAAAAGGCTTGCAGAAATGACCAACTGAGCCAGTTAAAATCCATTCCTGACCGCCCTCTCCCCACCCAGGACTCTCTAGCTAACATGTTTTCCCATAGCAACCTCCCCAACCTCAAGGACTCTCATCTGTTGATTCATAGCTTGCTATCCAACTAATGCTCTTCCTTATCGCTGTAGCTGTGTAGGAATAACAAGACCGTGTAAAACTGCTTGCTATGTTACAATCGGGGCTCAGCCTTTGGATAGGAATCTGCTGAGCTGGTGCCAGCATCAATAAGTGCTACTTTCTGCTTATAGCCTTGGTGTCCCCTCTCTCCGAAAATTCTATAACAGTGCTGACAATGCCAAGGTCGTGGGTTCTACAAGGCAAAATGACCGGTAAATAGATAAGACCGATAGTCTGGAAATTCCTATCCCCTTGCTCCCCACCCGAAGCTCCTCCTCCCCATCCTGAGTCATGAAACACAAGTGAAACCTCAGACAAAGGAATCACACACCACTTGCATGGACAAGGGTATATAAACTGTAAAAAATCTAACCAAGGGGAGCTCGTGCATGGTGTTGTTAACCCCACATGCTCCGCCGGCCAATAAATTCTCCTTCCTCTAACAAAGTTGTCTGCGTGTCCAAATTCCTCCATCGGGTGTCGCTTCCTGCAATAAAATGATTCGTGAATCAATTTGAAAACCTCAAACAGTGCTCTGCAAAATGACCCTGAGGTTTTGTAATGGAAGAATTGAGAATGAGCTGGAGAACTTCTATTAAAAGAAACTTTGTGTTCAGAGTGCATCATCCAATGAACAACTCCTAACCAATAAAGGGAAGATGAATTTACAATCCAGTGAGATAATTTAACACAGAGAACTGAAAAGGTGTTTTTAAAAACCAGGAAAATTTTAGGCTTTCACTCATTCTCGTATTCATATATTCTTTCTCTTTCTCTCCCTGCCTCTCTATTTCCCTATCTACCTACCTATATAATTTTTTTGTTGAATACTGGACATCTTATGTAAAAATAAAAATAAACTGTGCCCCCTCCCCAGGCTGTTGCTGTGAATGCTTGTCCAATGTTCTGTGACTTATCTGGACTAGTTCAAAAAAGGCTATTCCCCTGAAGATGTGGCTTAGTGGATGCAGCCTTGAGTGCGCAAACAGTCACTCTGACCCTCCCCCCTCCAGAAATGACAGTCCTTTTAGCAGGGCTCTTAGTGTCCTTCCCTGATCTCCCTCTTAAGGTTCCTAAGGTTCCAGATGGTCTGCCTCTATTCACATCACACCCAGCTATTAGCCTCCACTAATCACTAGCTGACTGCTCTATTATATTCAACAATGTCTTGGGGTTACAAATGGCTCCAGAGTCCGATCCAATTAAAGGCAGGCCCTTTTACAGGGGTAGTTTTAAAGCCAGTATTTGAGACCCTAGGAGGGTTCTTCTCAGCTATCTCTTTCCTTTGTGCTCCTCTGTTAAACTTTTAGCTGATCTGCCATTTTGCTTGTTGCTATCACCGACCTGCCAGCTTCCTCTTCATTACTCACCACCAAAATCTCCATTGTTTTTAAAAGCACCCTTAGGCTTCAACTTCCCTATGCTCAGTTTTAAATAAAGCCAGTGCCCTTAGGGAGCACTATGCTGGTCTCTGTTCTTCCAACGTGCCTCTCCCCCAGGCAGGACCTCTGCACCACTGCTCAAAGCTAGGAGCAGGATGAGCAACCACTTCTCTCAGTGACACTCCTGCTAAGAGCAGGGCACTGGGCGGGAGTGGCAGTTTGTTTCTTCTCAGCTTTCCCCTCCTGGCAGGGAATCTCTGCCCTATGAGCAAGCTGGGGAGAAGGCAATCAGGCCCCTCCTGTGCCAAAGACAGAGCTTCTCTCCTACAGACAGGGGGTGGAGGAGGAAGAAAGCCCTAGGTCTCTTGACTAGCTTGCCTGCAACACTGAGCTAGGAGTAATGAATGAGGTGGCCTGCCTCTCCCGGGGGAAAAGTATAGTCCTAGATTGGGAACTGGGAGAACGAGCCCCCTTCTCAACTATACCCACGCAGAGTAGAGCTTCCATTACGCTGAGCTGAAGAGTGGGCACAAGGGAGCAGGTTGGTAGCCAAATGCCATGGACTCTTGCCGTTCTCACTGAGAGTTTTCTTGAAATGTTTCTCCATTTGTATATATGCCCTTAGGACAGTATCCAGAGGCTTTAAATGGCTGGGTTTTATAGGTTTTTAAAATCATTTTGGTGGTTTTACTGGGGAGACAGTCTGTGGAGCTCCTCACATCACCATTCCAGAAATACTTGTCCTATGTCCTATTAATGTAGGGAGAAGGCAAGAGAACAAAAATGTTAAATCAAGCTTATTCAGAGATTGCAATATGCTTATCAGCCCTATAGCAGACCACTAGGAAACCTGCAGAACAAAGGAAGATTTTTTTCCTGGTATTACTAACCCATTTTCCCACATTGTGAAGGGAAAAGAGGGAAAACAGTGACTTAATTATAGTTTCGGCCTCCCCCAGGAATGGAATCTTTAACTAGTGAGGAGGCAAGTTAACTAAATCAAGCTACATTCAGAGACTGCAATATGCTGATCAGCCTTGCAGCCAGGCCAGGAAGACACCTGCAGAACAAAAGGAGATTTCTGCTGGGATTGCTGACAACCCATTTCTCACATCTGTGCAGGGGAAACAGGAAAAACAAAGTCTTTAAGCAGCTGCCCTACATACACGAAATCATTCATTCCCTACGGCTAAAATCATGGGGAACCTATGGATCGAAGGCTAGGAACTACCAGCAGCCCTTTCACCCAACACATTTGTACCTTTACATGCTAGATACTCTTATCCTTTCTCACTGTATGTCCACGTCAAAGGAAAATGGGTAAACAAAAGTCTTTGAGCTGTGATTCACAGAAAAACTAAGTGATATATAAACTGGATTACCCAACATGGGGGCTTTTTTTCTTGTCTTGGCTTTTTGTCCTTACTTTCTCGTTTTGCTTTTTCCCTTCTCTAATAAACTTTCCTTTTGGCTCTAACTTTAGCAGGCGTTTGAATTCTTTCTTGGGCTCAGCAAAGAACCCTTTTCTCTCTCAGTGCAGGGCTTGAGCTCCGCCCCTACCCCTCCCCCTGCCCCCCAACGCCACCACTCAAGGAATGTGCCCTGTCCTGCTGTATCACTGAGTTTAATTATCAATAAACTGTGAGTGACTGGACATTGCTTTGAAAGCGTTAGGCCAGCACTTTGTAATAGCTTTTACTGCACAATTATGTAACCAATTCAATCGTTATAGTAAAAATTACTATTATTGCCATCATTTCTTGTTTTTACACATTATTTTTCCAAAGAACTTGTAGGCTCCTTGATAGTCTACTTATAAACCTATTGGTTTGGCTTGCAGAATCTCACACGCACACCTCATATAAAAGAATACATCAAATTTCTGGTAAAGAAGAGAATGGGGGGTGTGAAGCATTGTATCTAGAGAGAGTATTCTGTATGAGTCATTCATTATATAATGCAGGCCCATTCCTTAGAACTGAAAAATATGCTCCTACATTTTTAGATGGGGATTTATGTGGCAGAGTCTTGAAGGCAATACACTAGAAGATGCAGGAGCTTGAGAGTCAGAGAAAATGGGGTTGAAATCCTAGCTCTACCACTGACTAGATGAGTGTGGCCATGCACAAATCACAAACCCCCCTAGGCCAGACTTTCTCTCTCTGGAATAAACAGTATTACCACTACCACCACCCTCTTACAGCTATTTTTAAGAATTATGGAGAAAATGTTATGATGGCTGAGATTTGTCTAAAATAATCCAGTGAGGGACACGGGAGAGGTAGAAAGGAAACAAGACTGGCCATGGCAGATGACTGGTGGTGAAGCTGGATGATGGTATCTAAGGCCCTATTATTACTATGCTTTCCACTTCTATATAGGTTCAAACATTCCAATAGTTAAAAAAAAAAAAATCCAGTGCAAAATATTATTAGTGTGGATATGAAATGAAATTAATTTAATAGCACATTTAAGATTTTTAGTAATCTGTTTTTCAAAAATATCCCTTATGTTTTAAAGTTTCCTGGACTCTTACTATTAATCTTGGGTATATTTTCAACAAAATAAAATAAACAAATGCAGAAATCATTATGAAGTGACCAACACAGTGCCTGACACAGGCATGGACTTGTTGATTGTCTTTTCTCTTCCCAAGACTGGCCATGGCAGATGAACATACAGTATACCTAGTCTCTGGAAAATGAACCAGCATTTCAGAACAACAACAAAAAAAGTAACCCCAACTCACTGGCATTTTAGGCTTTCCCTCCTTTGCTTGGAGCCAGTCAGTATCGTTAGAAGCCAAACCTAGGAGAAGAAAAAGAAGCTGTGAGAAACCAGGCCTCCCATAATACTCCCAGAGCAGGTCCTCTAAGCCTTGTAATGGAGTAAGTGGTCCCTTTACTCAGCTATGGTCGCTAGAGCATTCTCAGCTGAACCTGGAGCCTTGCTCCCCCTCTTCACCTTCCCTACCCTCGACAACTCTCACCTTTTGCCACATGATTTTGGGTGAATTTCTTCATGGTCTCCATATCTTCCCTGTTCTCCAAAGGCAAAATCTCCTCCCAGTCCTGCTCTCCCCAAATAGAAGGATTAAGCAACGTCGTGGTCTCAGGGTCAGCCCAGTGTTTGCCTTGAAATTCTGCCAGAAGGCCAGGTAGAAGTTATTTCATCTCGAGATCGAGTTCTGCTGCCTGGGGTGACTTCTCCAAACTTTCTTCCTTATAAAAGCCCACCTTGTTTCCATGAAGCCCTGCAGGACCTGTGGAGTGGAGAGGCAATTTGACACTGCCAGGACCTTTACTGTAAGGCCCTAAGTTTGTGCCTCCTCAGCAGGGATCCTGCCCTCTCACAGCCTCCTCTTCAACAAATATGGAGTCTCAGTCTATGGAGGTTCCCTGGATTTTTTTATCTCATTCCTTTCCAGCCTGTAGGCCCTTAAGTCTGTCCCCTGCCACTCTCCCTTATGTGACAATTTACACTTTCCTCCCACCCCTGAACCTCAGGTACAAACCCCATGTCTTGTATCAACCTCTGTCACTTGGAGCCTGAGTCAGAGAGAAGAAACAGCATAATGCCTGTGGAGAAAGAGCCTCAGAATGTCTCCTTCCAGACTAACTGGGGCATTCAGAACTCAGCTCCTAATCCACTGGCCCAGGGTTCCAGCTGTTTTATCCCCTATGTTCCTGTAGTCTGAGTTAGTTTTGTTTTTTGGGCGGGGTGGGGGGTGGGATCAAACTGAGTCCTTCTTAGTCTAGGAAGAGCTCCAGGACTCACAATGACTCTGTAAAGATAACCTCCCACCTTTCTTTTTTATACATGTATGCCACACAGCCTTATCAGAGAGGTACATTTGTGTCTCCTGATGGTCCCAAGCTGAAGTCCTCCACTCATGTGGTCCTAAAAGGCAGGTGGTATTAGGATCTTTACCACCATCAGAAGCAACTCAGACACCCTGTCCAGGATCTCAGCCCAAATGATGGCAGTCCTACTGCTGCCAAGTTCCCTTTTGAGGCTAGCTAGGGTTCCCCTAAGAAGCTCTTAGATTCATTCCCTAACACCATAAGTACAGATGGTCACTCTCTCTTCTGCCATATGATTAGGATAAGTAGAGAAAGAGCTAAATATTAGCACCAAAAAAATAAACATTTAGAAACATATAGAATGTACACAGGCAGACTTTCTTTAAAAAGAAAAAATATTTAAAATACAGAAGACATTAAGGAAGAGGTGGGAAAATTTTACTACACATCAACTAAAAACTTCATTTTAAGCAAAGGCACCTTTAGGAAAGGTGGGGTGGGGAGCATAAATATGTGTGTTTAATCTTTGCCTGACAAAAAAATACTAGAATATATACAAAATTAATAAAACTGATAATCTATGGGAAATAAACCTGTCTTTATTAATACTCACATGACTTTGTCCTAGAATTCAAAAAATTAAAACTAGAATAATCCAAAGGAGGCAACACTATACAATGGGGTGCAAAGACAGTCAGTCTATTCAGTAAATGGTGTTGGAAAACTGGACGGATACATGCAAAAAAATGAAGCTGGACCACCTTCTTACACCAAATACAAAAATAAACTCAAATGGATTAAAGACTTAAATGTAAGACCCTAAACCATAAAACTCCTAGAAGAAAACATAGGCAGTAAACT
>NW_006442491.1:16881803-16884986 GCF_000325575.1 Pteropus alecto | reverse complement strand
TTAGTCAGCCATAAAAAGAAATCTTACCATTTGCAACAACAAGGATGGACCTAGAGGGTATTATGCTAAGTGAAATAAGTCAGACAGAGAAAAACAAATATCATATGATTTCACTTATATATGGAATCTAAAGAACAAAATAAAGGAACAAACAAAACAGAAACAGACACAAAGAGAGAACAAACTGGTGACTGCTAGATGGGAGGGAGATTGGGAGGCTGGGTGAAAAAGGTGAAGCGATTAAGTACAAATTAGTAGTTACAAAATAGTGACAAGGATGTAAAGTACAGCACAGGAAACACAGCCAATAATATTGCAATAACCATGTGTAGTGCCAGGTGGGTACTAATCAGGGGGACCACTTCATAAATTCTATAAATGTCTAACCACTACATTGTACACCTGAAACTAACCTAAAATAATACTGACTCTCAACTCTAATTGAAAAATAAAAATTAAAAAAACTAAAACTAATAAGTGAATTTAAATTTAGTCAGGGGGGCTGGATATAAGGGGTCAATATAGGAACATCAATTGTATTTTTTAATACTAGTCAGAAACAATTAGAAAAGCACATTTAAAAAAGGTTTCCAAAAGCATCAAGAACATAAAATGCATAGAAATAAACCTTAAAAGGGTTAAAAAAATAAACGACAGTTCCAAAATAGTCACCTGCCCCCACAACAGAAAACCAAGACTTAATAGCAGTCTCAACCTCTCCCAGGAATGTGACCTTTAAAGTAAATTGGGAAAGACAGTTTGTCTTCCCTTTTGTAGAGCTCCTCATTTTCTATTTGCTATCTGGGATGCTGCCCAATTCATGAATTATTGAAAAGCCAATTATATCTTCAAAGTTACTCAGCTGAATTGTTTTTTAAGAGAAATGTTGCTGGGGCAAGGATGGCGATAACCTGAGTGAGAACACTGGTCTGGAGTAATATTCCCTATAAAAGCCTTGCCCTTAAATCAGCCCTGGTATCCTAGGAAAATAAGCAAGACCTCTGAGCCTCAAATGAGACATTGCAGGACACAAGACGTCAGGAGGAGCAAAGGAAATTCACCCATGGTTTGGAGCACAGAAAACACTGAGAGAGGTGAAGAATGTGAAAGGTGAGTGGTAATCACCTTCAAGTGGGCTGTCAGGAGCCCACTCTCTCTACACAGTCCTCTCTGGACAGGCAGGGATATGAGAAGGTGGACCTGAGGAAAAAACAGTCAGTGTGAGGTTCAGGAATTTCTCTTGGCCTCCAGATACCAGGTTAGAAATCTCCAAGTTCAAAATGAGGGGTGCACCTCTTCCTTTAAAAATAATAGCCTCAGATCTGTCAGAGAAGAAAATAGTTTCTAGGGACAGAGCCAAGTGTAGGCATCAGAACACAGCCTGCCCTGCTATGCTGTTATTAAGGAATCCATTCTTTTTTTGCTGTGGAAGGAGAAGAAACTTTCCTCTACCTTTCTAGGTTCTTCTGGCTGTTCTAATAATTAAATCTTCATAAGACAGATAAATTGAACAAGAGAAAACAACCAAAGTTAATTACATATGTACATATGGGAAACTCACATGTGAGAGGTTCAGGGACAGAAAGAGAAAATGAGGTATAATGGCATTCTGAGCTAAGGATGAAGGTGCCTTGGGCTCCAGAGAGGAAGGTCGTTTACAGGACAAAAAGAAGAGCAGATGTTCAGTAATTAGAAGTTTGCCCTGCCCTATGGATAGGTCATAAATAGTAATTTCTTGTGATAACTCTTATTATGGGCAAAGCCCTAAATTTAGACTCTTTAAAGGAAAGGGAAAAATTTCTCGTGAGCCCACAGGGTCTCGACTGCCTTCAACTCAAAATAATTCACATGCCAAAGTGACACATCTTGGGGAGGCCTGTTCTGAACCCCTTCAGTGGCTATGGGCCTCAAGTGGTAACATTATTAGTAATAGTTAACAATTACAAAAAACTCTTACTATATACCATGCACTGTATAAGTTTTACCTCTCAAAGGCCTCATAAGTTAGGTCTTATGATAAACTGAGGCAGAGTTATAAATCTTGCTCAAGCTGAAGAGCTAGAAAGTGCCTAGATTTGAACTCTGTGGAATGCCATGCCTTTAGCCAGCTGGGTCAGTAGTAATGTCAGTAGTGACCAACCCCTCTGGGGTGTGACGATACTCAAAGCTTATCCATATAGGGTGGAGGGGATGTATGTGAAACAAGAATGGCCATTAATTAATAAATGCTAGATCTGGTAATAGGTCCATGGGGGTTCACTGGGTAGGTTCAAAATTTATCCGTGCCAAAAAATTAAAAATTAAATTAAAATCCTGATACTTGGACCCCACCAGATGTGGGAAGAAATTCGAATAGACAGCCAACGGCCCCTGCTTCCCAACAAACCCTGGGACAAGAGATCCCAAAGAAGCAGACCCACCCGCACTCTAAAAACTGCCTACATGCAGGTCCCAGTGTGCACTCCACCACCACTGGAGGATGTCTGTCCTAGGTCAGAACTTCCTACACCCCTTAAAAGCCCCAGGAGTCCAGACATTCCCCCCAGATCCCCTAGGGATATTCAGCTCACATCAAGCTCACCTCCACACAGCCACCTCAACAAATCAAGGTACAGCAGAGCCTGAGACTAACCCCCCCCCATAGGACTATATTGAGCCTCACTAAAACAAACAAAAAAAACCCCAAAACTTGATCATCATTATCAACAATCGGTTTCCACGAACTTTCGTAGACGCAGGACCCAAGTAAGTACTCCTTTGCCAGAAATAATAGGGTATATATAGCCGGAGCCGCGCCCCCATCCCCACACAGGAGGTGTCTGTCTTTCTGGCCTTGGCTGACCTCATGCCCACGGCCCAAATAAACCCCGATGATGCATGACTGCAGCCACCTCCCTATTCGGAAATTGTTTGGCACCGAATAATACCACCTCCTTCAAAAAATTAGAGTTCCAGCTCACTCGCCCTAGCCGGAGAAGGTCCGCGTAGCTCTGAGCAGCCCAGGGATTCACAGCTGGCTGAGTCTCATCTCCATTTCCCCGCCCCGAATGTGTGTCTCGGGCCGCGCCCCCTTCGCCAAAAATGAAACCTCCTCGACCCGCCGGCCGGAGCCACTGCCTCCTCCACGAGCCTTACTCTACCCAGATTCTTAATTCCAGGCCCAACTTTTCCCCGCCCTCCTTT
>NW_006442491.1:16826159-16881787 GCF_000325575.1 Pteropus alecto | reverse complement strand
CCTCGCTCACTAGACCCGGCACTCTTAAGTCCGTGCAGTCCTCCGCCGCTCAGAACTACAGTTCCCAGGATCCCCCCAGGCTCCGCCAACCATAGGCCGCCACCGTTGCGGCTTCTGGGACGCGAGGTCAATTCACCGGGACAATGTCTATCGTAATGACAACCTATCCGTCTCTTTTCTTAAGATACCTGTGCATAAAACAGGTAGTGATTCCGGAGTGTAGTCTGTTCCCTCTGCCCATTCCACCGAAAGACTACATTCCCCAGAAGCCTCCGCGGCACCTTCTGGAGATGGTGCCGCATCCCGCCCCTGAGCCCGCGGGTCCATTGCGTCAACGTTTGGTGAGGTCTGGCTAGTCCAGTAAGTAGACTGCAAGGCTTTTCTGTGTTTTGGATTTTATTTCGACCCATGACCGAGTTAAATTCCCTGGGCTTAGGCTGTATAACCTATACACCACCTTCTGTGAGCGCCATCTAAATGTGGCTTCCTGTGCTTGCGCACCCGTGTGGGCATCCCCATTTTCCTGGCAGGAAAAACAGGCGGGGAAGGCAAAAAGCAGTCTCCCAGTCTCAGTTGATCCCCTATCCTCAATTACAACGTTCTCCTTTGGATGCATGTAGTCATTTTCCTCTTGTCCACGTTCTCAAAGTTAGTGACAAACTCTTATCCAGTTCCTGGAAGATGGAATCGCCACTAAAGCCTTTTATTTAGGATCTGGGTGTTAAAAACAAAATTCAACTAAGTTGATCTAATTGACTTTCTTCAACTACTCGAGCAGCACTCCACCTAGCAGATAGGAACTCTGAGAAGCTGTATAAAATGGGAGACCTTTATAGGCCTTATAGAAAAGTGGGGCGGGGAAGGAAGTACTAGCAAAGAGTGGATTGTTTCAGGCAAGGTCACCTTCCCTTAGGGGAAGACAGCGGGCAAGGGGGAGGATGGAATTTCCTCACTCGTGCTGACCAGGTAAACTCCAGACTGACTGGTGTTAAGTGTTGGTCTGGTGACTTGGGTTTAGCTCCAGTGACTCCTTGTGGGGTCTATTGTCTTTTTTAACAGGAGTTTGAATTGTAATGGTAAGTGTGAGTTAAATTTAGTTTTCACCATAGCGGAAGAGAAAATAGACTAGTCCCTCCCTCCTTTTTCTTAGAGCATTTCCTTGAGAAACCTATTTTTAAATGTGCTCCTTTGGTATGTACGTAAATCTTTTTAAAGGCTGAAAAGTATCTTGCCAGCTTTACAATCTAGGAATGTTTTTCTTAAAAGACCTGGGAGCCATCTCTTTGAAATGCAAACGTTAAGGAAGATACTGCCCCTAGACTCCTGTCATTGTGGGAGTTTAGCTTAGGTGCCTGGCTCCAACCTGTAACCAACCACCTGCTAGACACAGAGATAGAAGAGATTTTATTTTTCTTTCAAATAAAAACAATTACTAGCACAGGTGGCTACCCCAATTACCAGGTGAATTTATGATGAACTGTGAAAAAACGTATAGCAAATAATGTTGTAAAATCCTCTTATAAGAGGACAAATTACCGTTAATATTGAAAACATGTTTGTGATGGGTCGTATCTGCTCAACTATATAAAAATTGGTGTTTCTTTTTGTCTCCGTAATTTCATTGGTAGATTGCCTACAATGCATTTTGTACTCTGGTTTAATGCTTATTCAATAATAACATAATAAAACTATTTTCTTTCTTTTCTACATTTGTGAAGAGGATTTCTCGGGTTGGCAGGAGATTTTAATTTTCTCTAATACCGTCTCTTCTTCCACTCCCTCATTTCTCTTCGCTTTCCCTATACCTTCCCTATACCAGACTTCTGAGACTTCTCTGTTGTCCAGTACTTAGGAGAGAGAAAATATTACCACAGGGCCACTCAGAGCCAGGAGAGAAATACGACTTTCCTGAAATTCTGTTTTGGCTATCATAGATTAGACTCATTCTTTTCTGTTGTCTTGGAAACTTCCATGTTAGTACTGGGTAGAATCCTGACCTGGATCTGAATACCTCCCTCCTCATCTCTCTGCATCCTATTGTGACTGTTATTCACCATGTGAACAACCTACTAGGATCAGTTCAGATAAAAAACAGAGATGATGTAAATGAAAATAGATTGGTAGCTCCAAAGACCCATCTCTCTATAAAACATGAACAATTAAGCAAAAACCATCAAAAGTAACTTTGTCAGAACTCTGGAAAATAGTCGAATGTTTACAGAAATCAAATGAACTAAGACAATGTTAACTTAAAAATGGTAGGAAAGCTGGGAGAAAATATTTGTGAAAAATCTAAAGGATAAAGGACTGTTATCTAAAATATACAAAGAATTCTTAAAATTCCACAATAAGAAAACTATCAACCCAATTAAAAAGTGGACGAAAAATCTGGACAGTTACCTCATCAAAGAAGATATGCAGATGGCAAATGATAATATGAAAAGGTGTTCCACACCATATGTCATTAGGAAATTGCAAATGAAAACAATGAAGTATCACTACCCACCTATTAGAATGACCAAAATCCAAAACACTGATAACACCAAATGCTAGAGAAGATATGAAGCAACAGGAATTCTCATTCATCTCTGGCAGGGATGCAAAATGGTATAATAGAGTGAAATGCTCAGCCTCTCTGACTCCATCTTATTCATGCTTGTTTTGTTTTCATGGCCTTCAGCTTAATAACTTCTGCTTAATATTGAGTCATTCTGCTTATGGTGTGAGTTTTACAAAAATGGCCCCTTACCAGAAATGGCCTCTCCCAAGGGGGTAAGGGAAGTATGTACAAAAATAATAATGATTATTTATCAAAGATTTGAAGGAACCTCATGACCAGACTCACATCAACTGGAGTCAATAGACTAACAACAAAGAAGTTTCACAATCTTCCTCAGACTCTTGCTGGCCCCCAGATGTCTGTGGTTGTCAATCGCCTCTTGCCCCTCCTGTTCCCCCTTGATATAAAAGAAGCCTGATTTCTGTACTTTCTTAAGATGGTTCTTTAGGATGCTAGTTTGCCATCTTCTTGGCTTGCTGGCTTCACAAATAAAGTTGCTTTTCTTTCTCTGACACCTTGTCACTCGACTCATTGGCTGTTGTGCAGCAAGAGGCACAAGCTTGGACTTGATTATAGTATGGCCACTTTGAAAGATAGTTTGGCAATTTTTAACAAAATTAAATATACTCTTACCATATGATCCAGCCATCATGATTCTTGGTAATTACCCAAAGGAGTTGAAAAGTATGTCCACACAAAAACCTGCACAAAGATGTTTGTAACAGCTCTATTCATAATCGCCAAAACTTGGAAGCAACCAAGATGTCTTTCAGTAGGTGAATGGATAAATAAACTGTGATACATCCAGACAATGGAATATCAGCACTAAAAAGAAATTAATTATCAAGTCATGAAAAGACATGGAGTAACTTTAGATGCGTATTATTAAATGAAAGAAGCCAATCTGAAAGGCTACATACTATATGGTTCCAACTATATAACACTCTATAAAAGGCAAAACTATGGAGATAGCAAAAGGATTGGTGCTGTCAGGTTTTAGGGGGGAGGGAGGTATGAATAGGCAGAACATGGAATCTTTAGGGCAATGAAGCTATTCTGTATGATAGTATAGGTAGATGGATATACATCACTGTCGCATATATAACACCAAGAGTGAATGTTAATGGAAACTGTGGACTTTGGGTGATAATGATGTGCCCATGTAGGCTCATTGACTATAACAAATGTACCACTCCAGTGCAGGATTTTGTTAGTGGGGGAGGCTGTGCATGTGTAGGGAGAGAGAAATCTCTGGACTGTCTGCTCAATTTTGCTGTGAATCTAAAACTGCTCTTTAAAAATAAAAAGTCTGTTTATTAAAAAGAAAGGAAAAAATAGTAGGAAAGCTTCGCCGTTTTTACTTGCCCTTGCCCCTTTCCCCTTGTGGCTGAGTGGTGGTCTTGAAGACGATAGCCCACATTCACAGTGTAGAACCCTGGTCTCTGCTTCTAAAGAAAGGAGAGCAGAACTTATTCTCAAAGAATTCTAACCAAAAAAATGAACGCTCTATTGTAACCTATCTGGAGACCACCTGAAGGAATGACACACGGTGCTTGCCTTTGCTCCACCTAAGGAAATCACGCAGAACAGAAAAGGAGTTATGCAGACAGCATTCCCCCAAAACACTGGAAGGCAAATGAGCAAACAGCTGCCATCAATGTGTGAGAGTGGGGAGAAGGGGTGATTACAGTTCAGGCAAACAACAGAATACTGAGTGCCTGGGAGGAGAAGCTGAGGAGAGAATTTCTTTGGGAAATTAGAGCATTAAAAGGCTCCTGTGGATACCTGGTAATTTCAAAAACTAAGCATGTGGCCAGGTGTTGTAAGAGACGCCTGTGGTCCTGGCAGGATGTTTGGTGCTTGGAGCAACAGAACAATGGAAGCAAATGTGGACTTGCACACAAGGACATATTGCAGGGAGGGCGCATATGCCTGACCAATTCCGAGACTTCTTGCTCTAGGGACTAGTAAAAGATACTTAAGAGGATAAGAAAAAGATACTTGAGAGGAAGTAGCTGAGAACACGGTAGTGGCTTTGAGGCTGAATCTGGGAGTTGGCTGTAGCTTGTATCTGCTGACCTAAGAGTAACTATTATTAAATTACAAAGCCAGCATTGTTGTGAAACTTAATAAAAGGCCATGGAGGTAGGGGTTGGGTGGCTAGTATTGTCCATCCTCCTCTCCTTTATCCATGTAAGTTAGACATTTCCAGACTCTGACTCTTCTTCCAAACAGTCTCTGCAACAGCCAGGACAGGACACATGTTCAGAAAAGACCTGAGCTAAAAACCTGGGGAACACACGTTTGCCTCAACTGCACTTTGTTCCTGGGAATGAAACCAAACTAAATACAGCTAAGCCGTGTTTATGAAAACAAGCTTGAATCACATGTTGTTCTCAAAAGAACCTTCGAAAGTATTCAAAAGTACTTGAGAGTCCTCAAAACTTCAAAGATCTCAGAATTTCCTCTTTGGGGAGATAATGAATTGAAGCAGTATTTGTGTAAATGAGTCCACACTGTATGTTCTTAAAGAAACCTGCGTGTTGCTAGTGAGGGGAAGCTGAGTTTGCCACCCCAAAATATGCCTTTTCAGATATTGATTATTTTAAGGTGGTTATTTTTAAAAAACTAAAGACTCAGAAAGAAACTTGGACCCTCCCCCTTACCAGCCTAAAGTAATTCAGATAGAAAAACCTGCTTAAGGGGAAGGAGCTATCTATCACCTTAGCATCAGAATATGTGTCCCATTGTTTCTGGCTGGCCCAGCAAGAATTTGTTTACCATATGTTTACTCTTTCTCATCTGTGTGTGAATTGCCTACTTTCTCTTTGCAGTCCCAAACCCCTGACTCCCTCTCCTTAGTCCAGAATAGCATATTAACCTCAACTCTCCTATATCTTCCTCGGATCCCTTATTCTTATGGAACCCCTGTATGTACATATGAAATAAATTTGGTTATTTTCTCCTATTAATCTGTCTCATGTCAATTTAATTTTTAGAACATCCAGAAGAACTTAGAAGGGTAGAAGGAAAATTATTTCCCCCCCACACACACTAATCGAAATCACAGTGATATGAATTCAGTCAGTATTTGAAAAAATAAGCAGTCTAATGTAAAGAAGTTCAATATCATATATATTATATATTTTAAAGAAGCAGTGTTAGAGAACACAAGCTCAGTCATTTTATTCATTTTCTTATTGCTGCTTAGAATAAACTGAGATTAATATAAACTTTAAACAAATCAAGTGAGAAATTCATCACAAGTGCACTTTCTTGCTATGTGTTAAAACTACTTATGACATTTGCAAAAATGAACTCAAGTCACATATTTTTCTTAATATATTTCAAATGTAGTCAAAAGTACTCAAAATATTTCTTATTGTGATACAGAGGAATTATAATGAATCAAAGCAAGATTTGTGTAAACAACCCCACAATCAAACACTATTTTTAAGATCTTTTTTATTGAGAGTTATAGTGTACTCAGAATGTAGGGTATTTATAAAATCAGCTGAGAATCACTTATTATTCTTCAAAAACCATTCAAAAGTGCTGCAAAACACAAATGTTCAAAAGCACTCAAATTCTAACTTTTTTTGTTAGAATTCCTGCTAGATAACCAGATAGTGATAACCTGAGACACATATATGTTCTAGAACTTCTGTTTTATATGTTCTAGTTATTCTAATTATGTCTAGTTATCTAGTTATTCTGGATTATTTCATTGTCTCTACTAGTTACTAGTTCTCACTAGTTATATCAACAAGTAATAAGTTATTGTTAAAAAAAAATTGTATGCTGAACCTGTAGCCTTGACTTTGACCTTGGACGTGGACTTTGGCTCTAGATTGCAAGGCTCAATATGAGGGTGAGAGACAGGGTCAGGGTGGTAGAGTCAGGGTGAGCATCACATAGTCAGGAAGATGATCTATATCTGGGTCATGGTGGAACTCAGAGTCAATGATTTCATTTTATACTTTCAACTAGCTGTGCTCCAACTCACCTTAGTCAGATATCATTGAGAAGAATGCACCTGAACTTACATAGCTCCAACAATAAGAAAGAAGTTTTATTTGTAATATATGAGTGATATCAAGCTTAATTTCACATAAAATGCCTAGTAGGAACTCCATTTCCTCTCCCTATAAAAAGTTAGGTTTGGAAAGTGTGACAGTTTATTTTATATGTCAACTTGGAGGGTGTTTTTGGATAAGATTAATATTTAAATCCGTGAACTTCGAGTACGCAGATAGTTGATGGGCTTCAGCCAATCAACTGAACAAAAACAATAGAACAAAAAGACGTGGGCTCCCAGATGGAAAGGAATTCTCCAGGAGACTGCCTTTGAACTGGAACTGCATCATCAGCTCTTCTGGGTCTCCAGCCTGCTGGCCCACCCTGTGGATTTTGGTCTTACTGGCCTCCATAATCATGTGAGCAGATTCATTGTAATAAATCTCAATATATACAAACACACACAGACACCCTATTGGTTCTATTTCTCTGGAAAACACTGAGTAATTCAGGAAGAATGATAGATTCTGAGTTGTTTTACTATAAACAGCTTAGTTTCATCTAAACATTTCTAACTCACAATAAGATATTGCATTTGAAATGTTCCTGAACCAGAACCTGGAACTTAGTTGAAAGTGTGGTTTCCTGCCTGTTTTCAACAATTCTGCTTGGTAGATTTTATCTAAATCACCATGGGAAGTTACATTAGATATGAATACATGATTCTGACATTGTTGTCACTGAAACTACTTAGATTCATCCTAATTTGCTGTAAGTCACAAAAAATAAGGAAATTTGGAGAACAATATGTGGTCGTAAGCTTATTTTCTCTAAAACTGGAGTATGGGAGGGGGATGTAGCCTCTGGGGCTAGAAGTAATCTGTGCAGCCAAAATTGGTACTCGGCCTCTGTAAAAAGAAGTGTGGACCTAGCCAGTGGACATGTGGTGGGGACTTAGCCTATGGATGGAGAAGTGGGGTCTAAGCCTCTGATATGGGGAAATGGGGACTTAGCTTGTGGAGCTAAAATTTGGACTCAGCCTCTGGAGGGAGAAGCAGGGACATAATTTCCAGTGGTCTCAGTCAAAATTGCTCTGTCCGTTGTGGGGAAAAGAGGGGCCTTTGTTCCAGGCCTGAGGCACCCCCACTAGCAAGTGAGGGAAGCAGGAAATTTTGAGATTAATGTGTGTTTCCGCGCTTGTTTGCACACATAAAGTTTACAAAGTACTGGTGAAGCTTATAAGATCTGTTTGAAATGAATGGATGATTTCAAGCTTGATTTCAAATAAACTCTTAGAAATACTCTGAGTTACCTTAGGAAGGTCCTTTGGAGAATGCTTGAGTCTGCAGTTGTTTTAACCATTACATACGAATTATCTCTAAGGAGCAATAAGAAGTTTAATTTAAAATGAATGAGCGACTTTGAGCTCGATTTCACCTAAAACACTTAGTATTGACTAACTTACTCTAATTCTTCATAACAAGTAAATTAAAGAGTAATGACACATTCCCTAATACTGCTTAGATTTATCTAAATTGGTTCTAACTCATTTTTATTTGCTCTTTCTCGCCACTAGAAGTTTTCTTAGCGGAGAATGTCTGATTCTTAGCTTGTTTACAAACATACTGCTTGTTAGTAAATAATTGCTTGCTTGTTCACATAGTTTAGTTTCCTCTTCATTTTCACTAACTCAACATAATAAGGTACTTTTAATTTGCCTTGCATATAAATGAGTAATGTGACACTGCTTTTACTTAACCTACTTAATTTTCTCTAATTTGCACTATGATAGTACTTTTGAGGCGACTGTTTCTGAGCTTGTTTGCACACAAAAAAATTTCTATAGCACTTTAAAGCTCATACATTTTCTTTTAAATGAGTGATTTTGAGCTTGATTTCACATAAACTCGGTATGTCCTCATTTCTCACAGGAAGTTAGGTTTAGGACTACTACTTAGATTTATCTTAATTTGTTCCAACTTGCAATAAGATGATTAGATGTGTGTGAGATGTGTCTTTCTGAGTTAATGTGTTGATTTGCCTTTCTGAGCTAGTGTGCTCTAGCTCACAATAAGAAGTCAATATAACTTAGTTTTTGTTTTAATGTAAACTGCTTAGTTACATTTACATTTGCTTTAACTCACAATAAGAAGTTACTTTCCAGATCAAAGATCTGAGCCTCTTTGAATTATACTGCTTAGATTCATGTGAAGTCACTCTAACACAATAAATGCTTACCTTGGCAAAGAACGTGTGATTCGGGTTTTGTTCTGCTTTTTTTTTTTTCAGATCTGTTTAGTGTCTACTGGCGTTTCTGCCCGCACAGTCTCCCCTCCCCACTGCAAAGGCTATTTCTGGTTCTTTTTTTTTTTCAGATTTGTTTAGTGTCTACTGGCGTTGCTGCCCGCACAGTATCCCCTCCCCACCGCAAAGGCTGTTTCTGGTTTTGGCTTCAGAGCCTGACCCCGGGTTTGCCGCAATGGCCAAGTCCCAAATTGGCCGACAGGGGGTGCCGGACCGCATCGCTGGGACCAGGGTGGGCCCGAGAGCTTTCCCACACAATTTCTCCCTGGCCGCTAGACCACAGCGGAACCATCGGGAAGCCCCCTGGGGCCTGTGCAGAGGATGGGAGGCCTTCCAGGCAGGAAGCCCGGGGTCCCGCAGACGGCAGCGGACCAGCGCCCTCTGTCACCAGGGCTCCTTCTGGCTCCTGTACTAAGGCGAGGAGGATGAAGAGAGTCAAGTCTGACCTGCGAGCCTCCGGGGCCGTCCGTGGAGCATGTGGGGCCTTTTATGGGAGACTCTCCACAGAGCTGGCGTCAGAGTCCAGATTACTATTCAGAAGGTGAGTCCCTCTCTCGAAGTCTACCTGGATCCTCTCTGACCACACGGGATGCTTAGACAATCCCCTTTCGCTCCAGGGACTAAGGCTCCACTGTTTCCTCGTGAGTCCTGAATTGTTCACCCCCAAAACTGAAATAGGAATTTTTGACACAAGGTCTAAGTCCTGACCTTCAGCTCCAGAGACTAAGATCAGTGATCCCCCAGACATAAAAACAATCGAAAGAGTAAGGACTGATGACAGTAGACCCAAATGACTTAGAGAGGTAATTCGCTCCAGGGACTAAGGCTCCACTGTTTCCTCGTGAGTCCTGAATTGTTCACCCCCAAAACTGAAATAGGAATTTTTGACACAAGGTCTAAGTCCTGACCTTCAGCTCCAGAGACTAAGATCAGTGATCCCCCAGACATAAAAACAATCGAAAGAGTAAGGACTGATGACAGTAGACCCAAATGACTTAGGTAAATATTGCCCCTGACAGACATACACATCTCAATAAGTGAAGTCCCTGCAGCCTTTCCAGCTCCCTTTCCTGTGATCCATGCTAGTGGTTTCCCAGGGGTCTTAAACCAGGGGGAATCTACAGCTCAGTTAAGGTCTTCTTCACCACCCCAAACTGCGTGATTACCCTGATATTCTAGTTTATGGGATGAGTAGTGCCTTGCTAGGAAGAGTGGCAGGTAGAATTCAAAATACTTGGGAAGGAGGAGGCGTCTTGTGGCAGAAATGGCCAAGGAACTTCAAACTGTTAAGTTGTCCCTGTTTAGGATTTCCTGCTCTGGGCTCTGCTACAGCCAAACTGGGTTACCCAAAAACTACTGATGGCAAGCAATTGCACACTACAGTCTGGGTTTAGTGCTATATGGAATGGAGTAGAAGCTGCTTTCTCAGACCCACAGCAGAGGCCAGAGGCGAGGCAGCAAGGGGATGAGTTTGACTCTCCTGCCACCATGTGGCCACACCTGGGTGAAGCAGTGACTTACTTATAATGAAAAGCTTTGTGACAGGTGTGTGGGAAAACAGATGAAGAGAGGCTGGTCTGTGCCCTGGTAAAAGTGGGGCACCACAGGCCAAAGCACCAGGACTGTGAGCAAAGTGACAGTGAGCGGGAATGCCATGGAGACCCCTCCGAACTATTCAGGCCTTCGGGTGTTCCTGTATAACCACATTATCTCCCGCAGTCCCCAAAGGAACCTTGTAGGAGTCAGAGCAGAATGACCCCTACCAGGCAGATGAAGAAATGGAGGCATAGAAGTCTGTGGTATCTTGTCTATGGTCCATGGGGGGACTGAAGAGGAATTTGTCACCTGTCTGATTCAGTTGACAATCGTGGTTTGACTTTACTCATTTAACACATTTGCTTGTGAGAAGCATTCCTGTTATTAATTGTCCTTATCTGCTATGGGAAGAAGTAACAGAATCCTGGCTTCCAGCTCTTTTTCCCATACTCTGCCTCTTGGGGTGAAGGGAGTAGAGGCAGACACAAAATCATGGCCCATAGACACCTGCCTGGCTGCAGCTTTCCTCGTAGGCTGTTTAGGACATGCCCTACCAGGTCTCTTGGTCTGTCTGGCTTGTCTCTGGCAGGAAATGCTTCCTGCCTTGATGGTAACGCTCCTTCAGGTCCCAAATACCTGGGTGTACGTCTCCCTTCCTGACTAAGAGCTGAAATAGCAGAGACAACACCAACAGTTCCTTGCAAACAAGACCCCTCTGCCCTCCCTTCAATGATGATGGAGAAAACATTGAGAAACTAAGACCCTGCCCAAAGGAGCCTGAGAAACATCCTATTCATAATACACGCCCTCAGAGCTTGTGGGAGACATGGCTGCCATCCAGATCTCGGTGGCCGCTGTGCTTCCCTGCACCGCAAACTGTCCCAGCAGTGAGCTCTTTGGTGCAGGTTAGTGAGTGATGGGTAGCGGCCCGGCCACAGCGCCAGCTTACATTATCCTGCTAGGGTGTTACCTCTCGTCACTCGATCCTCTCCATTATGGTGGTTTACAAGGTTTTGTGAGCGACACTGGATGTTTTGTAAGCAGATATCTATAGCTAATTATATATATGTATTTTTAATTGGAGAGATAAATTAACGAGATGGCCTAAGAAGTTTCCCCATTAAGGGATTTTGAGACAAAAGCACCACCGGATTTGGACACCCTGTAACTTTTGGTTAAAGTTATGCATGTTATTTTGTCATCATATTGAATTTTAGGGCTTTATTTTCTCAGATCAAGCCATGCTCGTGAAAGAGAATTACTGCAGAGCTTACGATGCTCAACCCTGGCAATAGAAATGTTCACCATCCTGATACAATATTAAGAGCACATCACTCCAATATTATTACCCTTCAGAGTAATATTTATTTATGTTGAGTTGAATGCCCAATAAATGTAACTCAAGTATTATTTAGATAAAGCTTGTGTTAAGCAGAAAGAAAAAAAAGAATATTTTATGAAAAGTTAAAAGGTGTAATTTTTGCCACCTAATTTGGTTTCACAGTCCTCAAACTCGATTATGATTTTTAAAACTTGCAAATATGTGAAGTCAAGAGGTTTTACACTACAGATGGGGTAAAATCACAAAGAAAAGGCAAATCTTGGTGAGGCTCCAGGGCAAAGTGGAGAAGGAATCCTCCCTGAGGCTTGAATGCTCTCCACAGACACCAGAACCTCCCTGACAATTATTTGGGATACAGTTTATTCTCATAGATGAATGATTGACCTTGCTGTATCTCCCCCAATCAGGAAGAGCACTTGTTTTCTCATAGAATTCTCAAGACAGTCTCAGATACACCGCCTCCTCATGCCACCTGCCCCAGGGGAAGTGTGTATCTGAGGCCTGGTGTATCCCCGACTCTAAAGCATATAGTAATGAGGCAAGAGAATATACGCCAGAATTAGATATTTGACAAAGTGCCGGCTTCATCCCAAGTGGGTTGGTAGGCTCCACAAGAAAAGAGTATAAAGAATATAAACATCACTGTAACTGTGAAAGCCAAGCCAGCCACTCTGGCTGCCCCACCTGCCCTGGCTATCAAGCAGGATACCTGTTCTCTTCCGCTGGTGGTTGGGGTTGGATATTGTTTTCTGAAACTTCATATCCAAAGGCTGGAGTTCCTCAAGGATGGCAAAACCTTTAGGATCCGATGACTCAGCATCACAGAGTTATGACTCACCTGCTTCAAACCCTGTTTTTTTGACACCTTTTGTGCCCTGGATCGAAACCCTTTAGGGTTTTGTATACTTGAAAGATGATCTGTATTCTTCAAGGATCAAGGGTTCTGTATCCTTGAACAATTGCAAGTCTCTTCCACAGTCCACCCAGCCTCATCCTCCTCCTGGCCTCACCTCACACCTACCCACCAGCAACACCAAAAGACATATGCTGGACTTCTTGCCCTGTTCCTGCTGTTACCTCAGCCCAGGATGCCTTCCTCTTGCCTCTTCTCATCTTTTAAAACTCAACTCAGCACATTTCTTCTTGGAGGTCTCCATGACCCTTCCCCACAAACATGACTGGACGACAAGCCCCTTTCCTGGCACTGTGGAGGATCAAAGCCTGTCCCACACTTGAAGGAACAAGGGGAAGGAGAGAGCGATTTAAGTTGTCAAGTGTGGTCAACACAAAGAGGCATGGGAAGTGGATTGGGGGCTGGTTTGGGCTCCATGCATCCAAACAACCAAACCTTGCATGTGCGCCTGGCCACCTGGGGATGAGAGCTCTGGATGCTTCTAGTGATGAGTTTTTGTGCCTCAGTTTCCTCAACGTTAAAAAAAAAAGTGAGACTGCCTCAAATGGTTGTTGTGATGATCAGATAAGTCATTTAAAAGGCTTTCAAGTGCCTGGCTGAAAGGATGAGGGGGGTCTTCTGAGGAGCTCCTGGGCAGGACCTAGCACAGAGCGGTGTACAACACACATGCAACATGAATTAAGAGTTTTTAAATATCAGTGTGATTCTCTTTTTCTCACTCCTTGAGCCAGTGGCTCAAACCTGGGTCCTCAAGCTTTGCGAGACTCTGTCTGCTTCCCTGGTCCTCTGCTGCTACCCAGAAACCTGTGGCTGGGTCCCACGGGGGTGAGGACTGGCTCACCTTCCTCCCTTGTTCAGAAACCTCACTCAGCCCTGAAGGCGTGTGCACCTCAGGAAGCACTGGAGTTGATTTAAGTGCTGTGGGATGAATAAAGCAAAATACCCTGTGTTCGGCGTTTGACTCCCAGACTTGGATTTTGAATTCCATAGCAATAATTGTCACACGCTTTGTTGTGAGAGAGAAGAAATTTCTAAATTCCCAGGTCACTCCTTCGGAACAGCACACACTAAACTTATTTGACTTAGATGGCAGAAGCCCATCAGGGGGTTCTGCTTTACTCGCTGATGGATCCCCAGTGCCTGGAACTGGGTCTGGTCCTGTGGGTGATCCTTATTCTCTGTGAGAGGCAGGGAAGTGTTGTATTCCACTTTGTAGACAGGGCAGGTGCTGGATCCCTCGGGAGATGAAGGTGAGGTAGAAAGCTTTCCTCCCCTGATAAGAGAGAACCAGGAAGGGCAAGGCAAAGGGCTGCTGTGAGGGCCCTCACTCATCAGGGAACAGAGAAACGGTGTGGGAGAGCTGATAGCTGACCTTCGGTCCTTTGGGCTGGTGGCCTGTTGCTGCCCAGTCAGCACTGGGGTGAGTACCGGCCCTGCAGTAGGGTTACCCCAGCTAGGAGAGGGGACAGCTGCAGGCATCCTAGGGCCCCAGAGCTAGAGCTAGAGGACAGAGAACGCAAGTGAGAGTTCTCTCATTGCCTGGGGTTGGGAGGTGCTACATAAACCATCAGATCAGGGAGAAAGGTGAGGTGACAAAGAGAAAAGTTTCAAAGCTCGAGCTTAACGTCATGCATGCGTTTTACACATTACTACATGTGATGGTTATTTTGCTCCTTTACCAAAGTCACCAGAGGGTCCGAGGCTGGGTCTGTCTGGACACCTACGTGAGATTTGCCTTGGGGCAGGTTTTTAATCCTGTGTTGTGTGTCACAGAATCCTGATAAGAGGCACAGACCTCTTCATCAAACATTGATTTTAAATCCATAAGATAAAATACTGGATTACAAAGGAGACCTAAAATCCTGAAATAGGTATCAAAATAGTTTTTAAAACCTGTCGTACAATGACACAGGTGCTTCCTAATAGTTAATAAGATCTAGTGGCAGCATACATGATTTTTTGAGATATCCCCAACAACTTAATGTACTGTGAAAAGATCCATGACTTCTATTGGGGACAAAATCACACATTGTTAGGGAAATGCTAAATTTCAGTTAAAAACTACAAAAAAATTAAAATGTACTGTTTTCCTCTAGGTTAAGAACCCCACTCCAGGGCCTTAACTGCCTTCCAGATGGTCAACTCTGAAACTCTGGTCACAGTTTTCAAAGTAGCCAAAGTTACCTTTCTGAAGCCGGGCAGCAATGGGCGGAGTTCTGGTAGGTGAGCATGCAGCTTCAAGACCCCTGAGTCAGGATTCAGAGTGCAGAGTCCTGGGGCCCCGCCCAGACCTACTGATTCAAAAGCCCAGTGGTAGTCCTGGGAATCTGCATTTTAAAGAATCCTGGTGATAACTTTCACAAATGTCCTAGAACTTCCTTGGTGCCTTGTCCTAACCAGGGACAGGGTAGAGGGAAAGGGCCCTGGAATGCTCCTCACACCTTCCCTGGCCAGGGATGAGCTGACAACTCCAGCCGCTCCAGGGCCCCTTCATTGTAAGCGATGCTTGAAACATGAGGCCACACCAGCCTCTCTCCAGGGAAACCTGAGGTGAGGAGTGTGCGGCAGGATTGAAGGACTGGGAACTCACAGCCTCACCTCTTTCCTGACTCCCACTTCACCCACCTCCGCATTCAGTCCAAGCCACGGAGCCCTGGCTGCCTGCACCTGGGAAGGGAGGCCAGTCACCATGAGGGCAGGAAAGCAGGCCAGGTTGAAGGTTCATGTAGACCAGCAAGCCGCGTGAGCCAGTGTGGGGGCCGAATCAGCCCCACTGACCATGAGTCGCCAACTAAAGGGCCTGGGGGAAGGTGAGTTGGTCCCTATCTCCAAGGGGCCCACCCACAGAGTTCTTGGGCAGTAGCCGGGGACTGGGAAGCAGAGGGGTCTTAAGAGGCACAGGGACCCAGGTTTGAGCGCTGAGCCTGCCACTTGCTTACTCAGCCACCTCAGTCCAGATATCCAACCTCCCCCTGCCTCATCCTGAGATGAAGGCAGCCATCATTTTTTGCAGGGCCTTTGGGTGGGTTCAAAAAAGGACATATGCAAAGCACTGTGCACAGTGCCTGTGTTACCGCTGAGCCACAGAGGCGGTCAGAGCCAACCAAGGTCTTTTTATCACTTATCCTTAGCAATCCCTTCAGCCGATTTGTCTGTCTGCCTTTCTGTCTGTCTGGGGAAGGAGGTTGTGGGGTTGTTCTGACCTCGACTTTTCAAGGGTGTCAGAGAAACGTCAAGACTCGAGACTCTGGAGCTTGTTACTAAAATAATGGGAGCCAGGTTCCCATCTGAGGCAGCTGTAAACCAGCTGAGGGTTCCCATAGTGAATGGGGTGGTACAGGGAAGGGGACTTTCTAGAGGTCAGCCATTCATTCCTGTCCATCTCTTACAGCAGAAGGTGGAAGAAGAGGGAGGATGAAGAACGGATCTCCAGGCACAGGTGAGATGGGGTGATGTGTGCCTGGGGAGCCTGCAGTGCTGGCTTAGGCTGGCAATTCAGCCACCATCTCTTTCATCCTCCTTCTTCCTTCCATCCTTCCCTTTCCCCACTCTCCCTCCTCCCTCTCTTTGTAAGGAAGCTTCCCAAGCAGGAGGTTTAATTGTGCAGGGAGGGGACAGATGCTGCACAGGAAGGGCCTACCCTCAGCCCTGGGTGTCAGAGCAGACACCCAGAGTTGGTGACACTTTGAGTTGAGTCTTGGTAAGTAGTGAACACTCACCAGGCTGGAGGCCAGGGAAGTGAGGTCCAGGCAGCTGGTAGGTGGTGGAGCCAGGACTCACTGACACCCAGGCCACCTGACTCCAGATGGCACACTCTTAACCTCCGCAAAGTACACGCACGCCCTCCCCCTTGCAATTTTCCCTTCCCCATAGGGAAGAGGAAATGGGTCATAATTTTCACTTCAGGGATCCAAATTATCAAGGGATTCAGTGAAGTTAAATCATAGGAATCTGTTAAATTAACTGAAACCCAATTACCCAAAGATTCCTGTTTAAAATCTCCTCTGGAATCACCTCTGAAGGGAACTGATACTCTATTCCTTGGGCTTATGTTCTACAAGGAGATGAAAAAAGAAAAATCTCTGAAAATACAAAGGTCTTTCTCAAAATAATAACACTTTATTATTCCATTAGTTGAAAAGGAGAGTCAGAACTCTCCCTCCTCCCGTATCATTTCATGAATGTACTTAACTGTTAAGGTCACTGAGTCGGAGGGTGAGCTGGACCTGCTGGTCCTTGCAGCTTCTCCTCAGCCTGTTTTTCACTCTGAATTATCTGTTTATGCTCCATTCAGGTGCATAAACGCAAGGAGGCCTGTTACATGGAAGGGAGTGCGTACTGGGCTTGCAGGTCTTCCTAATGTGGCAGCTGCCTGTCCAGCTCCTGAATTATGCATTACGTAAAGTCATTCAAAATTGACTCTCTCTCTCTCTCTCTCTCTCTCTCTCTCTCTAGGTTACTCTGACTGTGTTGTTGCAAGGTGGCAACTTCTCACATTTATTGAAGAAGATAATTACAGGAAGTCTTCTTTATATATATATATATATACACACACACACACACACACACACACACACATATATGTACATATATATGTATGTATATATGTACATAGAGAGAGAGAGTCATATGTACATATATATGTATATATATATAGAGAGAGAGAGAGAGTCAATTTTGAATGACTTTACGTAATGCATAATTTGTTTATGTAATGCATAATATTTAATATGTGTATATATATACATATATATACACACATTAAAAAACTAAAACAGCAGCTCGTTCTCTGTGCAGGAAAGGTTGGGAAGATTGAAGGGCAAATTCAAGCTTGCTTTCCACAGTCCACATGAATTTTGTTCAGCTGGGAAATGAGATTACAACAGGAGCTGTAGCTTGGGAAAAAAATGTTTGAACTCTCCGAGTTATCTGTACAGTTAACTGTACCAAGAACTCAGTACTTAGAAAAGAACTCATTACTGAGAAAACCATTTTATTAGGTGCCTGAGGACACACAGAATTCAGAAGAGGATGCAAGCATATATTGACTTTCTTATCCAGTCCTTTCAAGCCATATGGAGCCGATCTTGGATAGAGACCCAGGAGACTCTTTTTAATCCCTCGCCCACTCTCTCTGCTCCTCTGTACTCTCTGAGAGCCTAGCTCAGTTCTAGGGCTCTCCTTGAGGTCACAGCTACAGTGACACACATTTCCCCATATACGATCCCATGTCTTTGGAGGGAGTGAATTCATTTCTGACCAATCCTCCTCCAAGAGGGGGCTGAAGCCTCCAAGAGCCATGGGGAAGAGCATCTACAAGACAAACCATCTCTCGCTGGCTGATACTAACCAGCTTCCTAACCTAGATGAGTTGTTATTATGTTTAAATAATCTTTCTTTACGTTGTCTTACCAAAAACCTTTTTCTCATAGGAGATGAGAAGGAGAAGAAAGAGGTTGGGTAGCACTGGGTGAAGAAAACTTGTCTTGTCACACATAGGATTGACTGTCTTTGAGTCTGTAAATAGCACTCAGTACTGTTCTAAGTGCTTACACCAGTTATCTCATCTGGCCCAGAAGTAATCACAGAGACTGGAAACCAAGTCCCCAAACCAAGGAGATTGTTAATGGTGGAGTCAGACCCACGCTTGATGCCTATTCTTGCCTTCACAGCAAGTAAAACGTGCTCACAGGGCTCTACAGTGACTGGGAACCAGTGTCCCCACCCCACAACAGCCTCTTCAGTGCTGCTAGCATGATCCATTGGTGCAGACCACGCCCTCAAAGCATGCACCAGTATTACAGCCTCACCCTCCAGATGTCCACCCAGCTTCCCATGGGCACGTACTGCTCTCTGGGCAACCTCTTCCCTCCACATTCCTCACCCCAGTGCCAGATGGTACCCAAGGCTCAGCCCCGCCTTAGTCACCCATGCCCCAGACTCCTTGGCATTTCCATTGGGGCCCTTCAATCCTCTGTTTCCTCTGCCCAGAATTCTCCCATTTTGTGACCCCCCCCACGACCATCTCTACCCCTTTCTTCTCTTGATAAACTCCTGTTCATCCTTCAAGATTCAGAGTAAACATTAATCTTTTGTGAAACATATCCAATCACCCCAATTATAATTCATCACTCTCTCTTATTTCCATGGCCTTTTATTTTTAGTCTACTATTTATTCCTTTTTTTCAAAAAAATAAAATATGTTTTGCTGTCAAAATCTGGCTCCCTGAATATCAAGAACACAACTCGTTGATGAGACAAAGATGATTTATTGCTTACACCCAAAGCTGATTTATTGCTTACAGGCAGAGTTTTGGCAGTTTCTCAGAGAGGGGAAGGTAAGGTCAGAATTTAATGAGAATTAAAAGTTTGACTTGGGCAGTTCTTTCAAAGTGGGGACTTGGTTAGGATTGGGTAAGAATCATAATATAACAGTCCACAGTAAATAACAAGGCCAGGATTTGGAGGTAAAACATTAAAAGCATCTTAGGGTACAAATTGTGATTTTTTTTCATTGAAGAGTTGATGGATCTTTGTGGAAATCCTGTAATGAGCAATTAAGCCATTTGCTTGAGCAGGAAGCTTCTGGAAAAATAGTCACGCTAATGAAGACAGAAGCATAACACCAAGTCATCTTAATGTAGACACTAAGGTATAGTTTGGTTCCCCGTGTCCAGGAAGAGTGCGGGGTAGATGGTTTCAGTCCTCAGTCTTTGTGGTCATTCTTCAGCCCAAGCTGAACAGTTTTAGATGTATAGACAAATTGAGTAGAAAATTCAGAGAGTTCTCATATACAATCTTCTTTCTTCCTCTCTCTCCTGCCCCGCAGCTTCCCCTATCATTAACACTTTGTATTAGTGTGCTGCGTTTGTTACAACTGATCAACCAATATTAATACCTTATTATTAGCTAAAGTCCACAGTTTTCATCAGGGTTTACTCTTTGCATTGTGTATATGAGTTTTGACAAATGCATAATGTCATGCATCCTCCATTACAGTATCGTGCAAACTAGTGTATCCAAAAATAATGCCCTGTGCTCCACCTATCATTCCTCTTCCCCTCCCCTTCCACTGATCTTTTTACTGTCTCTATAGTTTTGTCTTTTTCAGAATGTCATTTAGGTGCAATCATAGAGTATATAGCCTTTTCAGACTGTCTTTCACTTACAAATATGCATTTCAGATTCCTCTATGTCTTTTTATGGCACAATAGCTCATTTCATTTATCAGTGAATAATATCCCATTGTCTGGATTACCAGTTTGTTTATCCATTCACCTACTGAAGGACATCTTATTTATCTTATTTGCCTCCGACTATAATTATAAATAAAGCGGATATAAACATTTATGTGCAGATTTTTGGTGGACACAAATTTTCAATTCATCTGGGTGAACACCTATCAGTGTGATTGCTGAATTCTATGGTAAACCTATGTTAGCATTGTAAGGAACTGCCAAACTGTTTTCCAAAGTGGCTATAACATTTCACACTCCTGCTAGCAATTATTGAGAGTTCCTGTTGCTCCACATCCTCATGAGCAATTGATGTGGTTAGTCTATTCGATTTAGTCCTTCTAATAAGTATATAGTAGTATCTCCTTGTTTTAATCCTCAATTTCCTGATGACATATGATGTTCACATCTTTCCGTATGCTTATCTACCATTTGTGTATTCTTTTGGGGAGTTATCTGTTCAGATTATTTGCCCATTTTCAAATTGAGTTGCTTTCTTATTGTTGAGTTTTAATAATTTGTTGTATACTTTGGATACAAATCCTTTGTCAGATATTTGTTTTGCAAATGTTTTCTTCCAGCCTGTGGCTTGTCTTTTTGTTTTCTTAACAGTGTCTTTTGCAGAGCAGAACTTTTTAATTTTAATGAAGTCCAATTTATCAGTTTTTCTTTCATAGGTCATGCTTTAGGTGTCGTATCTAAAATGTCTACAAAACCCAAGATCACCTAGATTTTCTCTTGTGTTATTAACTAAGAATTTTATATCTTGCATTTTACATTCAGATCTATGGTTCACTTTGAGTTAATTTTTGTAAAAGGTAGAAGGTCTATGTCTAGATTATTATGATTTTTTTTTTTTTTTTTTTTTTTTGCACATAATGCAATATCCAGTTGTTCTGGCACCATTTATGTGAGTCTATTTCTGGGCTCTCTGCTCTGTTACATTGATCTATTTGTCTGTCTTTTCACTAATACCACACCGTCTTGATTACTGTAGCTTTATAATAAGTCTTGAAGTTAAATAGTGTCTATCTTCCAACTTCGTTCTTCTCCTTCAGTATTATGTTGGCTATTCTGGATATTTTTGAAATTATTCAAAATGGTTAACTCTAATCCTGCTTACCCTGCCTCACTCATTCCTTCTCTTGGAAACTACAATAAAGGCTCTTGCCCATATGTTCCTTCTCTCCCTCTGGCTCTTGACTGAACCTATGGCCCTGCATGGCAGTGTTGAGGAACAGGGCCTGAACCAGCTCTGCTGCTCCCACTTCCTACCCTTCCCCTCATGCCAGGCAGAGGCATGTGAGGAGGCAAACCCTACAGAGTGGAGGCAGCCAGGCCCTTCCTGTCTCAGTGGTCCAGCCTTATTAAACAGAGGCCTATGCTTGGCCTTGACCCTGGGGGTCAGGAGATGACTCAGCTCTGACCCCAAGGGACTGCACACACAGGAAAAGGAAAGGCATGAGGTGAAGCAAGGGTATGGGAGTGCCAACTGGTCAAAGGAGGGAGACACTAATCTCATCCCAGACCAAAGGCTCCAAAAGAGGTGGCCTTTGGAGCCAATAAGCCTTAGGAAGCATCTTGAACATCCAGTTTCTCATAGCTGGAGACATTCTCCTGGGGTTGAGGTCAGTGAGGTTAGAACTGTCCATTTCCTGCCCCTGCAGGTGACAGGTCTGGGAGGAGACCCTCCAGGAAGCAGGCCCCCAAAGCCAAGGGTGTGGCGGGCAGGTGCAGAGACCCACCTGGCCAGAAGGAGCAGGCCAGTGGCAGCCCAAGGGCGGGCTCCCCCAGGAGGAAGCAGGCAGAGCACAGAAGACGAGAGGAGCTGGGGGAATGGAAGCGGAGCACTTCAGAGAGGACTCTTGAGGGGAGGAGGAAGAGGGATGGGAGGACTTCTTTCAAGGAGCAGAAAGCACCCCTGAAGAAGGAAAAGGAGATGCAGAGGAAGGAAGAGATACGGAAGCAGCGGAAGAAACACAGGTGTGTTGTGCCTGATTCAGGTGCGTCTTCAAGTGTGCTCTCCTTCCTTTCAGGCCCTTCTCCCTCCCCTGACGAGGGACCCATGTCCTCTCCTTTGTGAATAGGTGACCCCTGCTTTCTCTTTGCCCCCTTTGCCACTGTCCAGCTCTCTGCCTCTGGGGCAGAACAAGGAGGAGAATACAGCCATTCAGGTGTAGTGATCACTGGGCACGCTTGACTCCAAAGCCTCACGTTGAACCAATGCAAGTGGAAACTCCCAGTGGGATGTGACATGAGCGGGGTGGGGCAAACCCCAAGTCTCCTGAATTTCAGCGGGTAACTCACCACAGCTCTCGCAGGGGACATGAGAAAAATGAACAAAATTGGACTTAGGACTCATCGGAGGGCTTTAAGCATATTTTTCCAATCTGGATCCATGTCCTCTTCTGTAAAATGGAGCATTGATCTCAAAGGATTTCAAGGGTTCCACTAGCTCTGAAATTCTAGAATTTGGGGGTTTGCTCTCTCTGTTTCGTTTCCTTTGTTCATTAGCATTAGCACACATGGGTGATGGACAGAGTCAGCGAGGAGGAATTTTATTTCTATGTTCTGCTCCCAGTTTTGATGGGACATCTCCCTCTCTTTGCCTCTCTATTTTGCTTTCCTCACTTCTCAGGATGTTTTAAGAATGCCTGTTGGTAATGGGTGGGAAGGTTTTTGAAACAATTGGAGGTCTCAGGATTATGGTAAAGTCGAAGCTCCTCCCCACTGGATTCTGATAAACCCTCTTTGCCCACACCCTCAGTTGTCACTCAATGTACCCGTCCACCTTTAAGGAGACAAGACTCAGGCCCTCAAATGGGGCTGCAGATTTCCTGTCACCCATGCCAGCCCTCCCCAGCTCAGTTAGGGCTTTTGTCTACTGTCTGGTTGTCCCTGGACATGATAAAGGATGCATAGTGCCCTTAGCAACTTAAAGAGAACTTGAATGCATCATCGATGGGCCCCAGTGTGTCTTGAACTTTAGAGGGAGATTTGCACCGTCCTAAATGGACCACAGGGGTCCTGATGGCAGATGCAAAGTAAGGGGTACAGACAAGGACTCCTTAATGCCATTTTTCACTGATGCCATGGCAGGGCACAGAGGAATGAAAAAGACTCAGCCCTGTTCCCCAGATGCTGACAGTATAGCAGGGCATCAGTCACCATAAGATGATACAGAAAGCAATATTCATATGAGAAAGGATTTGATGAGGGGCTGGGCACCAGGGTTCCTCCAAGGAGAAGATAAGCATTTTAATAAGTCTTTTGAAGCACAAGTAGAATTGGAACAAGCAATGACTGAATGCCCCCTAGACTGAGGGAACACCCTATACAAAGACTCAAAGGCAGCTATCAGGGGGTGTGCATTAGGAGTGGCAAAAAATCCCTGTGCTCTAAGCTTTCCAGTGTTCAAGAGCTAAGGGCCTCTTCTTTCCACCTCCTTCCTATGACTTCTCCTTTGCTCCTCAGGAGCTCATCAGAAGCCGACACTAAGGGAGGCTGCTGCAAACTGGTCTCTAGCGCCAGGGGTAAACCTAAGCCCATATTCTGATATTTCCATTTATGAACGTTGCTGAGAAGGCTGCCCTGGCAGAATCCTTCCTAGCCCCTCCCTCATTACACCCCTCACCCTCAGCTGAGAGTCATTGTTTCTATGAGTGAAAGAGGCTGTAAGGAGCACACACAAGAACTTGAATTTGTGGTAGCCAAGCACATTGTTTTGTCTGTGAGATGCTGAGGGTCATCACATGACTGGGTTTCCAGCAGGACGTTCTCCGCAGCTGTGCTGTTCAATGCACTAGCCGCCAGCCGCACGTTGGGCACTTGAAATATGGCTAGTGTGACCAAAAAACTGAATTTCTGATTTAATTTAATTTTAATTCAATGTTAATATTACTGAGTTGACACGAGAGTTAGTAAACTTACTTAACCTAGACAGACAGATGTAAATCAATTTAAATTTGAAGCCAGAGCATTTCTTCTAAAAAGAAAAATTATTTTGTCGGTACAGATGGGAATGTCAAAGGAAACTTATATTCTACTTGATTCATTTATCATGAAACTTTTAAGTATGTCAAACAATTTGGGTATGTGAGTCTACTTTTTTTCAACTATAAATTTTATTAAATTCGAATAACAGATTAAATATGTTCAATGAAAATTTATTGTCTGAATTGACATGCACTGTGAATGTAAGATGAACACTGAATTTTGAAGACAGTACAAAAAGAATGTAAAATATCTCAATAATTTCTATATTGATTACATGTTGAAATTATAATTTTTGGATAAATAAAATGCATTATTCAAATTAATTTTACCCATTTCCTTTTACCATTTTAATGTGGGCTACTAGAACATTCAAAATTATAGTACATAGTTCATGTTATATTTCTACTGGGAAGCACTGTGCTATAGTGTGGTTTATGGGGAGGACTCAAAGAAATTGAGTTTGGAGAGACAGCCCTCCAAGTGCCTTGGGCTACTGGACAGAGTTGTGGCCTCCTCTGACAGGCAGGGGGCGTCAGTGAGGGCTTCTGAGCAGGGGCAGGCGTGTGAGGGGTGGTCAGAGCTGTGAGTGTCGGGAGCATAGCCCACCTTCCTGTCGAGCTCTGGGCTGGTCCACATTCCCCGCTAGCCTCCTTTTCATTCTTTTCTGCTCCGCCCTGGCTTTCCTTCAGATCACCTTCTGTAGCCTCCGGTACCTCTGGCAGGGCATCTCTGTCGGAGGAGGAGCTGGCCCGGATCTTGGAGCAGGTAGAAGACAAGAAGAAGCTCATTGCTACCATGCGCAACAAGCCCTGGCCCATGACAAAGAAGCTCACGGAGCTCAGGTGAGCAGGCGCTGGCGGCCAGGGCCTCTCAATGTCTAAAGGCTCCGCTCCTTCTGAGGACGGGGGACATCCTCCTCTCTGCTGCAAGGGGCCTAACAGGAAGGGGGATTCACCCTCCCACTCTGCTTTGGTCCCCCTCTCCCCTGTGTCCCCTGCACAAACACAGTGCTGAGGTGGTTGGTGTTATAGCCGAGACGAGGGTGGGCCAGGGCTGTTGATTGAGACCCTGCTGTTGGCCATTGAGCAGGGCCAGGTGAGAGAAAGGAAAGATCATGGTGCTCTAGCTATGTCCCTTCACTGCCTGGCTGCCCCTTCTGTCTCGTACCCCACCTCAGCTGGTGGTTTCTGTGCCTCCCTCACAACCCAACACAGACATGCCTTCCTTGGAGGCTTTCTATGATCCCCGACCTCAACAAATTCAGACAGACCTCTCTGTGTTCTTTAAGTGCCCAGAATCTCTCCATATGTAGCACACTCCCACTCGTGGAGAGCAAGGAGGGCGTCTGTCTCCACTATTCTCGTGTCCCAAGTGCCTAACACAAGGCCAAGCATGCAATGATGCTCTGTGAATATTGCTCTGGCCTCTACCCATGCCCCTGACTCCTATTTTCAACTCAGAAGCTTCTCTGGTTTCCATATGAAAGGCTGGCACACCAAGCATTTGGTGATTCTTGACTCTCTACTGTAGTTTTGAGATAAGGGCAGGAGTCTCATTGATTAACTTCTGGTTTTCTCCTAAAAATTTCCATCCAACATTATCATTTTCCCCAAGTCTTTCTTGATTGTTTCTGCCACAGGTGTGGAGGTAAAACTTCCTTTCCTCTTTCCTCTAGAAAGCCATTTTTCCTGGCTCCTCTCACACCTGAGTTTCCTCATTGTTCAAGTCAACGCCTCCCCTTTTCTTACATAGAACAATCTAGAAGACTTATGTGTGTTTGCCCCCAAAAGGCATAGCAAAGATGTTGGCTGCACAAAGCCAATGCAGACCCTGACAAGGGTTCAGGCAGAGCTTACTCCACTGCCCTGCAAATTAGTACATTGTCTCCTACGTGACTGCAGGGAGAACTGCCTGCCTGCCATGCCTCCAGGCCAGTGCCGACCCTCAGAGCTTCTGGGATGATGGAAAGGCTCTAAATCTGCACTAACAGAGCAGCCAATAGCCACATGTGGCTACAGAGCACTTGAAAAGTAGATAGTGCGATTGAGAAAATGAATTTTTTATTATATTTTAATTTATTTAAATTTAAATCATCACATGTGGTGCGAGATGAGCACTGGATTTGGAAGACAGTACAAAAAGAATGTAAAATATCTCATCAATAATTTTTTATATTAATTACATATCGAAAGTGTAATTTTTTAATATATTGAATTAAATGGCTACGGTTTGAGCTTCAGGTACAGCGCTGGGCAGTGGCCAGCTGCCCTTTGTCTGAGTGTCTTCCCCCTGCTCCCTCAGGGCCAGATTCTTCCTCCTGTTAGCCGGAGTAGTACAGCTTTCTGTCACTCTAACAGAACGTCACCACTACTCACGTGTCACCTGAACACATCTTTTATTAATGGTGGAAAAAGAGCAAACTTGATGCTTATGGAAATGAGATCTCTAGCTGGTTGAAAGTCTCAGGAACCTTGAAAATCCCCCAGGGCTCTTTAGCTGCCCAGAGGAGAAGTCCGACATCCCCGCCAGGCGATTCCTGCCCTTGGTGGGGGTGGGAAGTGGCTAGGGCCTGAGACAGTGAAAAGACTTGTCTCTCACTGGCTCACCGGGGCAAGGCTCCTCCCTCCTCCTTTTTCCCTCCTTCTTCTTCCCTCTCCCAGACTAAAATCTAAGGCTCTCTAGCCTCTGAGGTTCCCCTCCATCCTGTGCCTGTTCCTAGGTCTCTGCTTTCTGCCAGCCCACCTGGCTAATTCATACACACCAGTAAGGCTGGGACCACACGTCCCCTTTGCGAGGAAGCCTCCATTGCTCCTCTCCGCATTCAGGCGGAGTTATTTACTGGCCCTCTGATCCCCAAGGCACTGTCCACTCACTTGATTGGGTGCTCTTATTTACAGAACCATGTCTTATTCATCTACTAATATTCTTTCTTTTTTATATATAGCCAACATGTGTCTTATTCATCTACTAATATTCTTTCTTTTTTATATATAGCCAACATGTGCTCCCTATGTGCTGGGCACTGTTCTGAATGCTGTATGTGTAACAATTCATTCCATCCTCATAACCACCCTGTGGTGCAGGTAGTACTATATGACTGTCCCCATTTTAATGACGAGCAAACTGTGACACAGAACAATCTAGTAATTTGTCCAAGTTCACACAGCGAGTTAAGTGCCCTGGCCAGGATTTGAATTCAGGAATTTTGTCTCCAGAACCTGCGCTCTTAATTTGTAATCACCTCTCCAGAATTACTAGACATTCTGGAATGTACCCCTTTGCCTCCTGTATGATTTGCTCTTCTGGCAATGAAGTCTTCAGCTGCAGATAGCGTCTCCAGACTGTATCCTCTTTTTTTAGAAGCAATGGTGTGGGGACCTCAGGCAGCTGGCTGACCTGGGCATAGCTGTTGTAGACAGTAGAAGAAGGATGGCAAGGCATAAAGAGCAATAGCACTGAGTTGGGGCAAGCCCATGTTCACCTTCCACCACATCTGGGTGGCTATTCAAATCCTGTCCGTCTGATTTCCTTCTCTTAACCTCTATGAGCCTCACACTCCTCATTTGTAAAATAGGAATAATAATTTCTACCTTGCAGAGTTGTTCTGACAAATTAAAAATATTTATATTAAGTGCCCAGCACATAATATGCGATTGATAAACAGTAGTTATTGCTATGATTAAAGCTTGAACATCTTTTCTGCCAGACACCATGCTGAGCCCTGAGAGATGAGGATGGGGAACAGAGATGAATCAGAAAAGATATTATTAATGGAAAGAATTAATAATGACAAAAGGTGGGCTGTGGTGTTAGCAAAAGAGCTTCAAGTGCCCATGAGTCAGGGATGTTTGCTTTAATCGTTAAATTAACCAAGTGTATCCCTTAGCTTTGTCTGATAATTAGAAAATTATCCAAACTGTTTGCTTTCTTTCAAGAGATGAAGAATTCCACTTCCGGGAAGACAGAGTAGACATACCCACTAAGTACAAAGAGTAGACATACCCACTAAGTAAAACCCTGGACATTACATGTAAAGCAAACATAAGGAGACTCAAAAAGGTATAGAGAAGGAGGCAGACTAACTAAGAACCTCAGGACCAAGGGAATGACAGGGCATTGAGTTCTAGGGTTTGTTTCTTTTTGCCTATATATCCCAGACTGGAGAAGCTGGCAACCCAGAAACAACGACAACCATAAACAAAAAAATTTCCTAAAGAAAAGCCTGCTCTCTCTGGTCAAAGGACCAAGAAAGGGACAGCCTGGCAAGACAGAAAACTTCTAGACAATAACAACCCTATTCCAGCCAAACCCCACAAACAAAACAGCAGCCCCACCCAGCCAAGTGGATAAAAGCCAAGTGGAGAAAGCTAGATTTTCTTCCCTTGCCAGATTATAACATGGCACCTCCAACATCCCCACCAGGGTGGTGCAAAGAAGACTGAGTGGGGAGCAGAAGCTTTCATCTCCACTAGGCAGTAATGAGTCCTCTCTCTCCCTCTCTCACTGGTGTGAGTGGAGGCCACATGGAGAGTGTGGACTTTTATCACCACCTGGCAATAACAAGATGTCCCTCCTCCTTAGGATGACGTGAGCAGAAACCTGGTCGGGGAGCCCGAACTCCCATCCCTGCTTGGCAGTAACAAGGAGCTCTTGGGTGTCAAAACAAGTCAAATGAAGAACCTAAATTTCTACCTGGAAGTAACCAGATGGCATCACTCTTTACCTACTGGAGCAGTATCAAAGGACACCTGCTAAAACACAAGATTCAAATAAGAGCCAGAATCTCATAATATCCCAAATGTCCAGGCTTCAGTTAAAAACCACTCCATCATACCAAGAACCAGGAAGATCTGAAGCTAAAAAATAAAAGACAGTCAACAGACATTAACACCAAGATGGCACAGATGTTAGAATTATCTGACAAAGATTGTAAAGAAACTATCATATTATGAACACAAGAAACAAATGAAGAAATAGAAAGTCTAAGAAAAGAAATAGAAGATATAAATATGAACAACTAGAAATTTTGGATGTAAAAAACACAATAACTGAAAAATTTAAAAACTCAATGAATGGGTTCAACAGCAGAATGGAGAGAACAGAGTGAAAAAAAAGTGAAGTTGAAGATAGAACAAGAGAAATTACCCAATCTGAACAGAGAGAAGATATTCTGGGGGGAAAAGTGAACAGAGCCTCGGAGACGTGTGGGACTATCATAAACGATCTAACATTAGTGTCTTCTCCAAATCCCTTGCCCTGGATATCAAGGGGGAAAAGGGAATCCAGAAAAAGAGAAAGAAGGTGAGACTGAAAGTCTTCAAAGAAATAATGACTGAGAATTTCTCAAATTTGGCCATTGTCCTTTGTCTGAAAGGACAGTGCTGACAAGGAGGGAACAGAAGCACTTTACAGAAGTAAGATTTGCAACAACTGGGATGTGTAGGAGTTAGTGTTTCTATAAACCAAATACTATCTCTGATAAGGAAAAACATGATAGTTTGGATCACAGGTAACATGTTTAAAGGAGTTTGCTGTAAAAACATTAGTTATTATTTACATACCTTCACCAGATCCAGAAAAGCTTGCTGTGTCCATCACAATTCTTTTTTTTTTTTAAAGAGAGAAAATAGACAAATTTTATATATACATATGTATGGGAACCCCACATACATGATCGAGTCAGAGACTCTACATGCTCAAGAGGTTCCTCCATCAAAATTCTTAAACCAGGTGGACTCTTCACAGGGAATGGTCCTCGGAGTTTGATCCCAGCGCTGGGTGCCCTTCCCCTGAGGGCTCTCTGGGGATCTGGACACAGTCTGGGCATCGAGAAGAAAAGTATTTGCTGCCAGGCTCAATGGCTCAGGTGCAAGAGCTGACTTTCCCTTTTGAGAATTCTCATCTGAAGTCCTCAAATCTTAAAGGTTGGCACATTTAAATTCACAAACTCCAAGAGCTTACAAGCCTCTGCACACTCGTAAGATGGACACACAAAGACAAAAATACGAATTTCAGGAAAACATACTTTGGTGTCTCAGAGATGTTGGTAGTCACAGAAAACTCACTGCCAGGATATGTCCTTCCTAAATGGGGAACAGGGAGCTGATCCCATTATGGAGCTTTGATCCCATACAACCCAGCTGTCGACCCTGGGCTCAGGACCTAGACAGTCGGCCTCATCAATATGGAGATAGCATTGAGATACCCTAATAAAACCAGCCTCTGGATTAACCTCAGGTTAGAATGTGACTTTGGTCTATGGCCATGCTACCCTGAACAAGCCTGATCCTGTCTGATCTCGGAAGCTAAGCAGGGTCAGGCCTGGTTAGTACTTGGATGGGAGACCACCTAGGAAGACCAGGTGCCGTAGGTGTAAAAGATAAAAAAAAATAAGGGATTGTAAACTGACAAGGTCCTTGCAATTTGTGAGGTCAACCAAGGGTTGGCTCACCTTAAAAAAAAAGAATGTGACTTTGATACATGTCAACAGCCTGCACGTGCACTTTGGAGGTAGTATAGGTATGGTGTAGCGAGCTGTGGGGGCTGTAGTAATAGCTGTGAGACACACAGCTCCACCACGTCTCTTCTGTCTACCTTGAGATGGACTTCATTCTTCTTCCACCTGTTTGGGTTTATCCAGTGGTTGCTGATAAACTAGTTCTCTGGGGGGCAAGATGAGGAAGTCCTTTTTTGTAACATTGGCTGATTTCCATGATCTAAATACTGCCACCATGGTCAATTTCAACCTCCTAACAGTTCAACAACTGGTCGACCAAGTTCCTGAATAGTTCACAGTAGGTTCTCAGGAGCCAGTCCTCACCACCCCAGGATATTTAATTGATCCATGTGTTTCTCATCCAACCTTTCTTGGATGTTCACTCACTCATTCAACATTCATGCAATTCACAAATATCTACTGAATGTCGTATTCACTTTCTGTTGCTGCTGTAACAAACTACCATAAGCTTAACAGTTTAAGACAACACTCATTTGTTAGCTCACAGTTCTATCAGTCAGAAGTCCAGCATGGCATGGCTGAATTCTCTGCTCATGATCTTACTGGGCTAAAACCAAGGTATCAGCAGGGCTGCATTCTCATCTGGGGATCTGGGTTCTTTTCCAAGCCCACTGATTTTTGTCAGAATTCATTTTTTCTCTTACTTTCAATGCATCATCTTCCAGAGGGGCCCGAGCAACAAAGGGTCGAGAATTCTACTTCTAATTTCCCTGCTTTCCATTCTACCACATCTCTCCCTCTGACTCTTCTGCCTTCCTCATCTCTTTTTAAGGGCTCAAGTGATTACAGTGGGCCCTTTCAGATCATCCAAAATAATCTCCTTATTTAAAATGAGTGATGTTTACATATGCAAATTCCCTTTTGCCATTCATGAGTGTACCACTATGGGGCAAAGGTCATGAGAGCCAAAATTCTGCCTATAGGTGCCTACCCTGTAGGAAGCAAGCACTATGCTTGCATTTGGGAGATTTCAGGGACAAAGCAGACAAAATACCCTTCCTTCATGGAAATTAAATTCAACTAGGAGTATAAAAACACTTAATGCTTTTAGCCACATAGACACCATCATAGTTCAGATTTCTTTTGGTTGGACATTAATTGAATTCCTGCCCCCTTTTTTTTTCCTAATCAGGGAGGCCCAAGAATTTGTGGAGAAGTATGAAGGAGCCTTGGGAAAGGGGAAAGGCAAGCGACTCTACGCCTATAAGATGCTGATGGCTAAGGTGTGTGGTACAGAGGCTGCAAAATTCTGAATCTGGGTCATCATGATAGGCACCTCCCAGCCTCATCATTGTGTCCAGCTCCCCCAGAATCCTGAACATGAGGTCCAGTTGACCATATCAGTTCATCCAGAAATGGAAACCAGCTGTACCCTGTCAATTTCTCTACACCTATCTTTGAGGGTTTCTATATATTTGACACTCGTTTCCTCTCCAGGGAAGAACTAAACTCATGAAATTAACAATATTAATTTCTTATTTTCGAAACCCTAAATATTGTTTGATGAATCATCCACTCTAATCGAATACCTTGATAATTTGTCATGTATTCCCTGGTTATTCATGTTCTAACTTTTACTTGGGGCCATTTTGATATTTCATATTTTTCCCAAAACTTGATCATTTCATTAAGATTTTCATATGCATTGCCAGAAAGTTGCAGATGGTGGTCCCATAATTTTTGTAATTATTTTCTGTATACATTGGGGTTGAATCTTTTTTATTCCTAATATTATTTTTCTCCTTTTTCTGTTTTAATTGCTTGACTACTATGAGTCATTTTATTAATTTTATCTAGAAACTATTTACCAATTAACAACTGCACACTCAGATCTTTTCTTTCCAGCTGAAGACTGTGCTCTTTAAATATATCTTTGATAAATGATTTTGTTCAATCGTGTTTCTTTCTAAATAGTTCTAGCTTCTTCCTTTGGAAAAAGATGGCTGCCCTGTATTTACCTTCCCTCATTGTTATTAATTCTTTGCTCTCTCTCCCTCTTTGCATTCTCAGAAATTTCTCAGGTTTATTATCAATATCATTTAATCAATTTTCTTGTCTCTATTACAGTATAATGTTTATTTTCATTTTATTACTGAACTTTTAGCTACTTTGTAATCCTTCCACATTTCACCTATATTGTAAATCTCAAATTTTTATCCTTTGCTCTAGAAGTCATATTTCTTATATCCGTTAAGAATGCTAAATCATTTCTCAAAATTTGTTTATGTATCCTAGAGGAACTGCTTTCCAAAAATTTCAAAGCATGGTGTCCCCTTTTCTTTGTTCTGCAGTACTATTTCTCAGGCTTCACTGGTTGTTTTTAGTCATTCAGATCCTGATTTCCTCCACAGACCAGATGTATAGCTTGCCTGGGTCTTGTTCAACTACTATTTGAAATCTTTTTTCCTATATGTAGCTGGAGAGCAAGATGCACAACTAATAACCTAGTCCCAGAGCAGCAGCTACCATCTCACACAGCCTGAGGAAGAAGGGTATGGGAGTCTTCTCCTGCCCACTCCCCAGCCCACTTTTCTGATCCTCTAAACCAATGAAGGATAAAAGCTTCCAAGTAGAGCTTCTTCCAGAAGCTTCCTTTGGCTCTGCCCCATCTCCGGGGTATCACTTTTCAGGCCCAAATGCCCACAGCCTTGAGGGGCTGTCAGATGGTTGCCAAGTGACCAACTGGCAGGCTGTGTCTTCCAGGCCTCACTTGGCAGTGTTCCCTACTCCTGTAGGCCCTCTGCCTTGCAAGCCTATATTTTGGATTGATTTTATCAGTGCCCTGACAGGAGATCCATCTCTCGAAGGAGGACTCACATTGATAGAGCTGATGAGACTGATATATAAAACTGGATGCCAGATCATTAATTTACAAAGAGACGTAAGTGGTGAAAGAACTGAAAAATTGAAATCCACATCAGCAGTGCCTTTTATTTTTAGGTGAGTTAGTTATATGGGAAGCTAAGCCATATCTCAAGTCCAGTCTATTCGTTTGCAATGAAAAATCACTGCCATAGAAACCAAAATCTTCAGAGCACAGGTGATGGGCAAATGCTTTCCTTATAGACAGACCTACATAAGAAGCCAAATAAGCCAAAGATGATTTGAGCACAGAATCAGTACTAAGAAAAGGAGATGAAGCAATGGGACTGGAGTGCCCAATGTCCACTGTCTGCCATTTCCCACATCCCTCCCTTCCTGCCTTCGGGATATCTTTGCCATTATTATCAACCTGTCTTTTGCTTATGGACCCCTCTTTTCCTTTGCATCTGTGACCATCTCCCTCTTCGAAAGGTGATTTCCTTCCTTAGGTAGTACTCTCCCAATCAGGATATCATCAAAACCTTCAGATAAATTTTCTCTTTTGTCCTTTAGTGAATTTATAAGAGAAAATCTCATTTCCTTTATGAACGAGTTCTTAGGATACCTTCGTAATAATATAAACTGACTTTAGGATCTTCTCCTTACTACTTCTCTGCTGTTGTCTATGCATTTTTAACATTCCAAATGGATTTATTTCCAGGGAATGGGGCTTTTGGAGATCAGCCCCTTCAAGAGTTGACAAATGTTCACCCAGCCAGCACACAGGCAACTACTCATGTTTCTGACTGGTACAAACTCTGAGTGTTGGAGCTAGGAACAGACTGTGGAAAGGGGCAGGATGGCTTCTAACTTCTTTCAGGAAAAAACAGGCTATTGTTTCACCAAGAGAAAAATGGGAAACCATGGGCTGCGGCCTCTACCAGTTTTGCCAGCATCATGGTTTAGCAATAGTTTCTATCAGATTTAGGTAGTTGGCTGTCTGCCAAATGTGGTGTGAGAATTATGAGATTTCTTTTTTCCCTTGAATTTTTGTTTTAAGGTAAAGGAAGTTGTATCAGAGCTTTCTAACCCAATTTGATCCCCCAAACCAGAAATTATACACAGAATATCTAAGTTCATATATAAACTGTCCAAACCTAAAATTTTGTCAGCATTGTAGACAAATTCAAGGTATTGTGTTGTCATGGCTTCTTTCTCACTCCACGTCTGACTTTGGAAATTGAAGATTTAATATCCACCTCTAGCAGCCTGGACTGAGCAACTCCAAGATGGTACCCTCACCCACATGTCAATGTCATGTTGACAAGTCAACATCAATGCGCACCTCTGACATGCCCCTCCAGGCCTCAAGGCAGCATGTAAATGAACTGAGAGTGTTACCTGTTTAATTTCAGAAATGGGTCAAGTTTAAGAGAGACTTTGATAATTTCAAGACTCAATGTATTCCCTGGGAAATGAAGATCAAGGACATTGAAAGTGAGTATTTTGGTGTCTGTTTTTAGTTGGTTCAACGAAGAGTTTTCCAAGGGCTGGGATTGTGTTGTTGACCTTCTGATTAGATTATTATATAGGTCCTGATGTATTTTTTAAAAATGCTAGTTAGACAAAAGATTTAAATTGTGCTTCTTCACTTTCTGATTGTGGGAGCTTAGGCATATCAGTTAAGTCCATAGACCCTCTGGTTATTTATCTGGAAAAAGCAAATGGAGATCACAATGTCCATTTCACAGACTGACTTGAAAACTGGATCCATCATACACATCGAGTACTCTGTGCCATTAACTTCCTCCTTCTGTAACACTTAAATCCCACCATCTTTTCCTTCTCTAGGTCACTTTGGTTCTTCAGTGGCATCATATTTCATCTTTCTCCGATGGATGTATGGTGTTAACCTCGTCCTTTTTGGCTTAATATTTGGTCTAGTCATAATACCAGAGGTAAGAAAAGAACTTCCTATATCTTTAGATAGTATTGAGGCTTATCATGACCACCATCTTCATTTATATATATATTTTTTAACACCTACAGCACTTAGTATTCCAAGGTGGTCTCCCATCCAAGTACTAACCAGGCCCGACCCTGCTTAGCTTCCGATCTGGAAAAAGCAAATGGAGATCACAATGTCCATTTCACAGACTGACTTGAAAACTGGATCCATCATACACATCGAGTACTCTGTGCCATTAACTTCCTCCTTCTGTAACACTTAAATCCCACCATCTTTTCCTTCTCTAGGTCACTTTGGTTCTTCAGTGGCATCATATTTCATCTTTCTCCGATGGATGTATGGTGTTAACCTCGTCCTTTTTGGCTTAATATTTGGTCTAGTCATAATACCAGAGGTAAGAAAAGAACTTCCTATATCTTTAGATAGTATTGAGGCTTATCATGACCACCATCTTCATTTATATATATATTTTTTAACACCTACAGCACTTAGTATTCCAAGGTGGTCTCCCATCCAAGTACTAACCAGGCCCGACCCTGCTTAGCTTCCGAGATCAGATAAGATTGGGCACGTTCAGGGTGGCATTATCAAAAAAATGAAACAGTCATTCATTTTTAAATTCTGTACTCATATCAATTACCCAGATAGCTCAGTACAAAAAAGAAATGGAACCAAAATATTTGTATTTCTGAATTAGGAGGCAGATACTATATTTCTTTACCTCTCATTTTACTTTAAGATTAGTGGAGGATTAATATCTCAGTGAGTTTTTTTCTTTTCTTACCCTGAAAAAAAAAGGGAGAGGGATAGAATGCATTATATCATAATTTATTACCAAAAAATATTGCATTTGAATAGCACTCCTTACTATTCCTTCAGATATAATCTTATTATGGATATTGAATTCTATATTACTTTAAAAGTATACTTACAAATATGTCATTAACTAGTCTTTATAGATACACCTGGAAAACTAGGGTTATGAGTTCACTTAGTCCCATGTATACCCTTAAGCTGCAGTTACTCTCTGACGTAGATATAAGGATTTTAAGTCTTCCAACAAGTGTGTACAAGTGTTTTGCCGCAAGCCTAGTTCTCTCCAAGGGGAAAATATCATCAGACATGAACTAGAAGTTTCACTTCTTCCCTCCATAGCCAAGGAAGTATCAGTTTCCCCAGCAGCCACTGGGAAAATTTACCTTCACAGAGCTTTTGCTTTCTTCCTGGGAGTTTTTGATCCCAAATGGATTTATTTCCATGAGGAGAGAGAACATTAAAATGCTGTAGGCCAATGAGACATTACTGGAATTTTGCTATATGGTGGTCCACAAAGGCAGTCTTTGAGGAAAGTCAGATAATTTTAAGGACACTGAGTTTTTCTCTTAAAGAAAACATTAAATTTTATTTAATTTTTATAAGTTGGTACAATTTATAAATATTTCATATCAAGGGGGACATTTGTTTGAAACAATGAAAACAGAGGTTGATATATTCCAATGAAGCAGCCAAGACCAGAACTGTCCAGGCAAGAGCACCTTGACTGGATTGGATGGTGATTGGGAAAGTCAACGGGAGTAGGGTTGGGGGAAGGAGAGAGGAGTGGGGTTGGCTGGAATGAGGAGCCCTGGGCAGGGAGTGGGTACAACTAGGAGAGTGGGAAAGAGGCAAAGACCAGTTAAGAGCCTGATACAATAGCTCAGTCCCAGACAGGGTATTACCAATGGGAATGGATTAAAAGAAAACCAGAGAGAAGTAGAACAGACAAAACTTGATGACAGGTTGGATAACAGCAGTCAAGGATGTCAGGTTTCCCAAGATGGCTTCCTAGTTAGGATAATGGGAAGTTGGCCACATGGGAATCACACACATCCAAACTCATTGCAAATTGCCCTGTTGGCCAAAGACACAAATAACTTCAGGGACCAAGGGTTTTCAGCATAAGCCTAATGATCAGATATCTCCACTCATGAATGTCTTAAAGCTAATCAGGTGAATCAGAGGATCTGGGAATAAGAATATTAGAAGTGCTCAAATGTTAGGCAACTTTAACAGAATTCTACTCATTCTCATCTTTCTTTGCCACAAATCGTTGATACCATTTTAATGGAATTAAACAGCTCTGAATGCTAGAGTGAATCTTGTTCAGCTTTCATGACAACTGCCTACAGAGCCTAGGATACCTACATGATCCCTGGAGAATCTTAAGTTATGCTGCAGGTGCTGGCTTTCAAGGCCCTACTGGACAGCAAGTTCATGTACTTCTCATCTCAACACTGACTACATGCGAAAATTAAGTGGAGAGTTTTTTTAAAAATACCAGGTCCTAGACCTAGGCTAATCAATTGAATCTAAGTCTCTGAGACTATGATAGTGACATCCCTATTTTAAAAGCTTCTGTTGTAGGCAGATATCTAAGATTGCCCCCAGTATCAAGCCTTTGTATAAGCTTCCTCCCCTTGAATATAGCCTAGACCTAGTGACATGCTTTCAACAGACTATAACCAAAGGCTGTCGCTTACATGATTATGTTATAAAAGACCGTGACTTCCATCTTTGTGGCATTCTCTTTCAATTCCCTTCTTGGCTTGCATACTTTGATGAAGCAAACTGCCAGACTAGAGAGGCCTACCTGGTAAAGAACTAAGTGTGGCCTTTGGGCAGCCAGCAAGGAACTGAGGCCCTCAGTCCAACAACCCATAAGTAACTAAATCTAGCCAGCAAATACGTGAGTGCATTTAGAATCAGATCCTTCCCCAGACAAACCTTCAGATGAAACCACAGCCCTGGCAGAATCTGGACTGACAAACCTTCAGATGAAACCACAGCCCTGGCAGACATCTGGACTGTAGTCTGTGAGAGACCCTCAGCAGCAAATCCAGCAAAGCGGCACCCAGATTCCTGCCCCACAGAAACTTCCAGATATAAATGTGGTTGTTTTAAGCTGCTAAGTATTAGGGTAATTTGTTATACAACAATAGATGACTCATACAACTCCATAGGTTATTCTAATATGCAGCCAGGGTTGATAATTGGTGATGTACATTAATCAATTAATTAATTAATTCTTAAAAATATCTTATAAACACTGCTTTCAAGATCATATAAACATCATTTAGTCAGTAAGCCTCATATTGATACTGCCTCTAAAAATAAGATATACAGTTCAATGAGTTATGACAAATATATACAGTCAGGTAACCATCACCACAATTGAGATATAGAATATTTCCATCACCCCAAAAGTTTCCTTGTGCCCGTAAACTGACAAATCTCCTCTCCTTATCTCCAGTTTTGCCTTTTCCAGAATAGCATATAAATAGAATCATGTAGTATGTAATTTTTTTGTGCCTGGTCTCTTTCACTTAGCACAATGTCTTTGAGATTCATCAATGTTGTTGCATGTATCAATATTTTGTTCCTTTATTGCTAAGTAATATCCCATTATATGGATATACCATAATTTGCTGTCTGGTCAACAGTTCATGGACATTTGGGTTGTTCTCAGTTTGGGGCTACTATGAATAAAGTTACTGTAAATATCCACATTCAGGTCTTTATCTTATGTATCTTCATTTTCTATAGCCTTGATTTTTACTATTATTATTTCTTTTCTGTTATTTGTGTTTGTATTAGTTATCTATTGCTGTGTAACAAAAATACTCCCCAAATTTTCTGCTGAAAACAACTATTTATTATCTCACAGTTTCTGTGAATCAGGAAGATCATACCCAGGGTGTTATAAAAGCCTGATGATGTTCTCTTTCTTAAACTAGGTAGTGGACACACCATAGTTAATTTTCTTTTTTACTATTTTCTTATTTACTATGTGTGTGTGTGTGTGTGTGTGTGTGTGTGTATATATATATATATATACACACACACACATATATATACACATCTATGTATATGTATATATATATATACACGCATATATATACATATACACACACATATATATGTGTGTGTGTGATATACACATATATATACATATATATGTGTGTGTGTATATTATTTCATATACAACATATTTCCTAATAAGAATATAAATTTAAAACCAACCAAAAGAAATATAGAATTACCTAAAAATGATGAAACTAATAAGAAACAAAAGCAATGTTACATTAAATGGTAAAATACTAAAGCCTGTGTTTCTGAAAATCAAGAGCAACATGGTATGCCCCACCCCCACTACTTTCAACATTATTTTAAAATTTGTACCTAATGCAGTAAGTCAAGAAAATTAAACTTATACATTTTGTACAAAAAAATACAAAATCACTTTAGTTTGTAGGTGATATTGTATACCCAAAAAGTTACTTGAATTAATGAAAAGTATATTGAAACTGCTGGAGCCATTTTAAATAAACAAATATCAGCAACATTTTCTATACTCTCAATATCCAGTTTGAAATAAAATTTAAAAATTTCACACTCACAATAGTAATAAATCTATGAAATATCTAGTAATAAATTTAACAAATTAGGAAATGTCTATGAGGATTATTATAAACATTTCAGGACAAAAATACAATTGAATAAACAGGAGGACACATTCTTAGAAGGGAAAATTTAACATCATAAAAATGTTGATCCTTCCTAAATCAATATGTCAGTGTAATACAATTCTGACTTTTTTATAATTAAGGATGCAAATAAGACACATATAAAAGGGTATTAATAACAGAATTATGTACACGTGAAGAACTAGAATTACTTCGATGTCCAACAATAGGGATTTATTAATAAGTTTATGTTACATACATGTTATTAGATATTCTGAAGTCATTTTATTTTGAGAAATACCATATGACATAGGGAACTGGTCATAAGCTAAATAACCAGACTAAAATATATATAAAACTTAGAAACAGCTGAAAGGGATTATATGACTATCTAACAGTCACTATCTTTGGGATAGGAAGGTGATAGCTAATTTTTTAAATGCTCTTCTGTACTTTTTCACATTTTCTACACAAAGTGTGTGTTACTTTTAAAATCAGGTATGTGATTAATGTCACTTAAAGAAGAAAATGGATATGTCCTATTATGAGAAGAAAAATCTCTAGCCCAGTGTATGAATATCCATGCATTCGTATTTTCTCCACATATAATTGTGTTATTCTGTCCCTACAAAAGGTACTGATGGGCATGCCCTATGGAAGTATACCCAGAAAGACAGTGCCTCGGGCTGAGGAAGAAAAAGCTATGGATTTTTCTGTCCTTTGGGATTTTGAGGTACCGTTGTCAACATGCCAATGCACTTCCATTTTGTGATTATGAGCTCTAAAGTCTGCATGGATATGTGTGACATGTTGCATTTGATTACTGAAAAAACAGTGTTTTAATCAAATAGGATCCCAGCACTATGCAAAATGAGCCAGCCAACTATGTCATCTTTGGTCTCCTTTATAGGTTCCTCTCTCCAGGCACACATTCTGATGTATATGAGCCCCTATGGGGACACTGCTCTCTTCATTATGCAAGATCAATGTAAGCTGATCTTAAAATATCATTTTCTCTCCCCATACCTACATTAAGCCCTCTTGGCTCTTACAAGCTATTGCTACTCGAGCCTTCCCCCAAGGTGTCACATGGTACCTTCAAATAAATGCCCTACTACTCCTCAAATCCCAACATCTATCCAACCAAACCCACATCTTTTCTCCATCTCTTGTATTGGAACCACTCTTCATCCATTTATTCAAGTATGAAACCTAGAAGTCATCCTATACTGCCTCTTCCCCACCCTCTCACCACATCCTGTCAATCACTAAGTCTGAGCCTGCCCACTAAATATTTCTTGAATTGGTTTCCTTTCCCGCATTTCGCTTACCTCTCCTTTAGATGATATCCCACACTATCCCAGGACCACTGTCAGAATCTTCTCCCTCTGCTTCCTGCCTTGGCTTGGCTCTTCCAGTCTCCATTCCCTTTGCTGCTAGAGCGATCTTTCTAAAATGCAAACCTGACCTTGTCATACTTTATCTCTGATATTCACTTATTCCTAAATGGAATAGAATCCAGTATTCCGAATTGGGTTTACAAAAGAACTGTTCATGGCCTGGCTGCTCTCGACCTCTCCATTCCCTTTTCTGTCTAAGACCTCACGCTTTATGCCGCAATATTATCAAGTTTAGGGGAAAGTCCCTGAATGCATCACACATTTTCAGTATCTTCCTGCTTTTGCTCAGGGTCCTGTGCCTGGAACGCCCCTCCCTCCTTTTGGAATCCTCACACGCCCACGTCTCTCGGTGGCTTGGTCTGCAGGCTCTAAGGAGTCCCCAAGGCTGGGAGGCCTGGCTGTGATGATTCAAACAACACGTCACTGCTGTTGCCATCCTTCACTGTCAGAGTCAGAATTCAAGACCCCTCGGAAATGTGTGAAAGTGACCTAGAGTATTTTTCCAAATAATGACTATACACTAAGGATGAGATAATACTACTACAACATATTACTGCTAAAGATGATATACTACTGCTAAAAATTCCCTTTGTTCCTTATTTCACCCAAAGACTCCTGTTGAAACATTCTAGTTACCCAGAACAACCAAATTTTTTCAATGGTAATCCCGTTTTATATTCAGCAAAGACATTAAAGAAGCGCTAAAATTCTAAGTTAATATTATACCTAATTACACTTAAAAGTATAAGTTCAGGTTAAACTGTGAGTCTTATCAGGTATAGTTTTCTTTAGAAGTTCTGAAATACTGAGAAAGTTCCCAGACTCCTATTTACTTCTTGAATGTTAAATTTAAGACCCTAGGAATGGGGATTGGGGACGGGGTAAGAATTTGGAAACTTCTGTGCAAAGGCCCTGAGGCAGTAAATATCCTAGTGAGTTCCAGAAACTGTCAAAAGACCAGTGTGGCTTGAGAGGGAGCATGGTACCTGGTAAGGTAAGGCTGGAGAAGTTTGCACGCACACACCCCTTATCCCTAATTCTATCCTGAATGTTAACAACACTCTCTGTCTTATATCTCTATGCACTCTGTAAAATGGAGAAAAAAAGAGAAGAAAAGAAAGAGGGAGAGACATGGGACATGGATAGACTCGGGAGCAACTGGGGGAAGTGAAGGAAAGAACAAGAACGTCCAGAACTCTTCCTTCCTCCCCTCAGACTCCCGCTAAACCCATGAGAAAGAAATGCCTGGTAGAATGGAAGTGTCTGATGACTGCGCTGAGCTCACAAACCCAGAGCATTTGGATTTGCTGTCCCACAGGGCTATATTAAATATTCTGCTCTCTTCTACGGCTACTACAATGACCAGAGGACCATCGGGTGGCTGAGGTACAGATTGCCCATGGCTTACTTTATGGTGGGGGTCAGCGTGTTCGGCTATAGCCTGATGATTGTCATTAGATCGTAAGTATGACCATCTTATTTACAGGCTTTTAATTTTCTTCACACAAACAGCCCATTCCCATAGCCATCATGTGCCTGCTTACCTACTTGTGGGGGATTTAGAGAGTAAAATAAAAGCAAATAAACAGAACAAATGCAGATTGTCGTATGTGGTATAAAAGACAAATGGGGTAATGTGGGAAATTCTGCGAAATGGGATAGAAACTCCTTCAGATGAGGCTGAGAACTGCCAGCCATGCTAAAATTCTGGGGCACAGCATTTTAGCCAAAAGAAAAACATATGCAAAGGCCCTGAGGCAGCAAATATCCTACTGAGTTCCAGAAACTGTCAAAAGTTTGGCTTGAGGGGGAACATGGTACCTGGTAAGATAAGGTAAGGCCGGAGAAGTTTGCAAGATCTGTTTTTGCTTTCCCCAGAGCTCCGCTTTTTCAGAAAAACTCTTCTGTTGCTCTATAACTCTATCTTGCATGTGAGAATCCAGCCCAGTACTTATAAACATATAAACAATAAGCCTAAATGAATGTATATGGCTGTGGTTAACCACAGTGTCCTCTCTACCTGATCCCAACTCTACCTGTCTCTGTGGTCAAAAATGGACTTGGTTTTTCGTTGTGCCTTAATCATGTCTGTAGTTTTAATTCATATTATCTAAAGAAAATTTTGGCCCAGCTCATGAATTACCTTATTCTAAGTCAGGGGACCCCAACCAACAAAGGCTGGTGCAAAATGGGGTGGCACAGTCTTCTGCACACACCTGACCACCAGGGCCCACCACCCTGCAGCAGGGCCACAAGGGGTCACTTCTCCCAGAAGAGCAGGGATAGCCGTGTCTGTAGGAGAGGAGTAGAGAACTCTCGAAGCCTGGTGAGAAGCCCTGAAAGCGCCATGTGTGGCCGTTTGACTTTCTATCACATCGTCTCAGAGGAAAATGATGCTGTTCACGACAGCTTGCCTGGCATGCAACAGTGACCATGAATGAAGTGATATGTGGCTGTCCAATTCTATTAAGCAAAAGGGGGAATAAAAGAGAGAGTGAGAGACAGACAGGCTTGGTTTTATTCTTAGCCCTCATATGTTTTCCCCTTACTATTATCCTAGATAAGTATAGAGATATGGAATGTTTCTCTGATGAACCAAAGAGCTAACTCAGCCAACCAAGCCCCTAGAACAGTAAATCCTAAAAGCCAATAGATAAGATACAGTTAGAGAGGAGGGCAACTCCCCTAGCCCTGCCATTGTATCTGATAAGAGCCCCTGCTTGTAATTCTGATTCCCACAGGGCTGAACTCCAGGGAGCACAAAGAGAGGATGAGATAGGTAGGATAAAAGGGGTGAGTAACAAGGTAGGTCCAAGGTACCTTCATCCAAGTTTGCTTAAGAAAAGGATATGTGTGTTACCTGGGTGCAGTAACAACTGTCTCGGGGCTTATTGGATTGTATATCAGAAAAAAATATATTCTTCTATCCAAAGAAATAAATAAGTTAGAAAGGGATGTTCCTCTGTGAGAGTAAAGAGTTCTAAAACATTTGTAGGCAAATCAAGCTATAGGAAATCAGACTTTGGGGCAGAAAACACGGTTAAATGTCCTGTGTCCCACAGGCTTTTTACTACCCAGCTGACACTGTGTGTGCTCACAGAGGACTCTGATTTGGGGGGAAGGTGCCCTGAATCAAATCTGTCTTGCCCCATGTCCCTGCATGGTTCATTTCCCTCTCTGGATGCCTGCTACCTGTGCCCAAAATTGGCTCAGGCCAAGGTTTCCTTGGGCTGATGCAGCAGACACAGGGCAGACATAACAACAGTGCTGTGCACCCTGCAGGATGGCCAGCAACACCCAGGGCGGCACGAGTGAAGGGGAGAATGATAACTTCACATTCAGCTTCAAGATGTTCACCAGCTGGGACTACCTGATAGGGAATTCAGAGACAGCCGACAACAAATATGCCTCCATCACCACCAGCTTCAAGGTAGCCATTCAGGGAAGTTCTCACTTCCTGGGGGAATTTGGGTTCCTCTGATCATTGGGAGAATTCTCGCAGCTGGCATATAAAAAATAAGATCGCTGAGTAATCTGTGGCAAGAGCTTTACCAGAAGCAGGAGCCCAGCTTTCAAGCCTTCAAGAAAAAATGCTCACAGCTGGTACCCACCATCTGTTTCTTTATATGGCAGAAAATCAATGATGCTGAGACATGAGTATTTCCTCGTGGAACCGTTTTCCACTGGAAGACATGAAAGGACCCATTTGGGGCAGCAGTTCGCAACCTTTTACACATGTTTGAATCACCCAAGGAGCTTTAAAAATCTTCTTGGTCCCACTCCCAGAGATTTCAGTGTAATTGCTGTGGAATGGGTCCTGGCATCGGATTTTTAAAAAAACTTCTCAAGTAATTACAACACCCAGAAAGAGTTGAGAACTCTAGTTTGGGGGTGTGGGAATAAAGGAATTAATTGAGTATGTAACTCCACACTTAATTATCTCATTAATTTGTTCAAAAAAGAGATATGAGGTAACCCACACATCTCTATTGTATAATATTAAAACAAACCAGAGAGTAAGCAAATTAATGAAGGCAGAAGCTGTGACGCTGAAGCACTGAACATCCTATTTTTTCCTCTGTTACTATAAACACCATTCAGAGTTCTTGATAGTTCAATATTTCTCCTGCCTGATCAGTCACTTTCCCATAAGACCTGGCAGAGGAAAAATTTATAACACAACTATGCTTGGCTATGTCTTTTTCTTCTCCTCTCACCTGGCCCTTCCTCAGAGGAGAAGTGAGCTGCTGCCCACTGACCAATGCCTATAGATGGCAGGTACATCCAGCAGGGACAGGATTTGCCTCAGCAACTCACATGGGTTTCGTGAGCCCCAGAATGTTGTCAGCTTGGCAGTGGGTGGAGCAGGGAGCTGACTCCTTTCCTTCTCATAGCAATGGGGAGCCTCTGATGGAGCATCCAAGGGCAGGGTAGGGGTCAATGAGGGCTTTGACTCTTCCTCTAAGCCTACCAGAGAAAGACAAAGAAGGTCAATATCTGTGAAGCACTTTGAATATCTAGGAAGAAGAAGGATTTGCCTCTGAGTCTATAAAAATAATCAAGATAATACATATACATAAAAGGGCACATGTTATGGGAACTGTGTCCATTAATATATATTAACTGCTTGATGAGTTAGTTAAACCTGAATCTGAAAACAGTAACTGTTAATTGATTAGCAAAGTCTCCTTCCAAGTACTTTAGTTTCCAAGAGACCTCGCTTTCCATCCCAGTCTGCCACATACTAATTGTGTCTTCATAGAGTTACTGATGCAGTAAAACATCAGTTACTGATGTTTTATTAATAATAAAATATCTATTGTATTTTGATACACTCACAGCAAACAATTGAAAAATAATTTTTAATTCCATTTACAATACAATTATATAAATTACAAAAAAATTCCTAGGAATAGATTTAACCAAAAAAAATGTGCAAGATTGCTACACTAAAAGTACAAAACATTGCTGAAAGAAGTTAAGAAACTCTAAATAAATGGAGTCACCAAACTATGGCCCAGGGTCCAAATCTAGTCTGCTGCTTTTTTTTGTAAATAAGTTTTATTGAAACAAAGCCATGCCTGTTTATTTATATATTCTCTATGGTTACTTTTGTGCTACAGTGGCATAGTTGAGTAGTTGTGAGAGAGACCACATGGCCTACAAACCCCAAAAGATGTACTACCGGCTTTTTATAGAAAGAGTTTGGCCCGAACTTTTTTATAGAAAATGCCAGCCCTGAATTAATGTTAGTATATTTGATCTATGGATTTATTTATTTTTTTTTTAATTTTTTTATTTTTATTTTTAAGGTGAGCCAACCTTTGGTTGACCTCACAGATTGCAAGGACCTTGTTAGCTTAGAATCCTTTATTTTTTTATTTTTTACGTCTTCAGCACCTGGTCTTCCTAGATGGTCTCTCATCCAAGTACTAACCAGGCCCGACCCTGCTTAGCTTCCAAGGTCAGACAGGATCGAGCTTGTTCAGAGTGGCATGGCTGTAGAGTTAATCTATAGATTTAAAATAATCCTAATCAATTACTGAAATTTCTCTAGTCTTTAGTATCTGCTATATGGTTAATAATAATAACTGGTCTATTGGTTTGTTATTGGGATTAAGAGGGATGCTATATGAGAAGTGTTTAGCACCACATCTGGCACATAGTAAGTATCTGATAAATCTAAGCTTTTGTCATTACATGTGCCAAACAGTAACAGTAACAACAAAATATGTTTTCTTAAAAGAAAGAATAAATTCTCCATAGGGCGAAAGAGCTTTACACCACCCTTCTGTAATATTTCATTTATGAAGTATATGCAAAGTAGTCATCTGAGAACCCAAACAGCGATGGTTCCTATTGGTTCCTGACCTGACATTATTCACATCTCATTTTTTTAAATTAATTAATTTATTTATTTATTTTTATGGTGAAATTCACATCTCATTTTTATACACTAAGGAATCAATAGTAGATGAACAGGAGAGTAACAAAGAAGAAAATATCCACCTGACAAGATTTCTCCGTGTCCTGGCCAACTTCCTCATCATCTGTTGTTTGTGTGGAAGTGGGTACCTCATTTACTTTGTAGTGAAGCGATCCCAGGAATTCTCCAAAATGCAGAACGTCAGCTGGTATGAAAGGAATGAGGTAAGAAGGACATCTTTATGGAAGTGAATATTGGAAGTGAGATTCAGTATAACTGAAATTATACTGGTTCCTATGCCATTCATCTGAATTATTGAAAGTCTGGGTTATAGGACTTGTTTTAGAAAGCAAAATTCCATCCCTTTCAAGTCAAGCAGTTGAAGGAAGAGCCACCTATTATTAGGCCTTTGTGGCTAGATAAAGGTGGATTTAATTAGCATGTCAGTCAACTGGATAGCCAATTGTCTTTAATCCCAGTTATCAACAAGGTATTCCTTTCTTCATAATTCTACAGTGCCATATATCATAAATCAAGTGTCTATTTATGCATGGTTATGATTCTGGGCTCTCTTTTCTATTCTGTTGGTCTATTTGTCTATTCCTACACTAACACACTCATTGACTATGGCTTTATAGTATGTATTGATATCTGGCAGAATGAGGTTTTCATCAAGATCCACAATAAAACACATTAAGATTTTATTGTGATTATATTGATCCATAAATCTCTTTTGGGAATTTAGCATCTGTGGTAGTTGGCAAAAATGGCTACAGATTCATCCTATCTTTGTATACAAATTTCTTTGCAATGTAATATTTTAGCCGCTCCCATGAAGAGGTGGGATCTATTTCCCCATTCCTTGAATTTAGCTTGGCTAGTTCATCTGACTTGCTTTTAGCCAATAGGACAGTAGCAACCATGATGCAAGCAGACTTGAAAAGTGCTTGTGTATTGCGATTTGCTCTTTTGGGAACCCTGAGACCTTCATCGTGTGGCCAATTCCAGGATAGCCTGCTGAATGAGAGACACGGCCCATTTATCTCATCACCCCCAGGTGATAGCCAATCAACCACCAGAAATGTAAATGAAGCCATCAACCATCAGTTGACCATAGATAGATTCATGAATGAATCCAGGTGGGACCAGCAGACGAACCACCTAACTAAACCCAGAAACAAACACTGACCCACAGAATCATAAGCTAAATAAATTAAATAAAAGCAAGAAAGGATAGAAAAAGGAACTGGTAGGACAAATATGAAGCAGAAAATCAGATAAGATTTAAATCTAAATGTGTCAATGATTACAATAAATATAAATGGATTAAAGCTACAGTTTAAAGGTAATAATAGACTGCAGTTTCCTTAGGAAGCAGGCTTGACAAGAATAAACCAAAGCACAAACAGCAGTAGGCAGAAATAACATGACCAAATAAGATGTTTTGGGTTACAGATGTGTTGCAAGGGGAAATGTCCATGTGAACTGGAGATATGGGGATTTGTAGCAAAGGCAGGAATTAGGCTGAGCATTATCAGACAAATATGTAAAGAAGAGCAGCAGCAGATGTGCTATAGGGAGGGTTCTCCATATGGAAAGAACTGCATGAGCAGGTAAGTAGGTATGAAGGTGATGCAAAGCCAAGCTAAGTCAGTGTGAGAGAAAGTAGGGGAGTCAGGACCAGCCCAGAAGTAGTGACCAACCCGCAATTTGGTCAGCAGCTCAAAGATTTACCATCCACTGGATGAGCAGTTTTTGTTGTAAAGAGAATGTTCTATTATAGTCAGGTTCAATTACAGAGTCGGGATTTTCCCAAAATTGGATGTGAAAGTGAAGGTTTACCATTTACCAGGCTCTAGACTAGTAGATGTGCATTTATTATCTCTTCTGACTCTCACAACGAGGACTGCCATCACCATTTTACACATGAAGAAACAAGAAGTTAGGTCACTTCTCCTACATTTCAAAGCCAGCAAGTGACAGAGCTGGGACTCAAATCCAGAGAGCTGACTCCGAAAGCCGTTCTCAACTGCATCCCTCTATTGTTAGTTCTCTTCTGTGATCTGAGCTTCCTCTCTTCCATTCTCCTGAGATGATGGCTGCCACAGTGACTCTTACCTAGCTCACAATTTTACAGAACACCAAGTATTGTCCCATAGGCTAACTCATTCACTTCTCAAAGAAAGCTTGCTAGTTTTATCCATACTAATAGCAACAATCATGATAGCAACCAGTCGCAGAGTAATTATGATGTATGGGACATACGCTGACTGCTCAGGTCATGTTGATGCTTTTGCCAGGGTCACGCAGCAAGTTGTGGAGACACAGAGGAGGGGGCAAAAAGGAAATGGAGTTATATGGCCCTGGGGGTTCAGAGATGATGACCAACCAAGTGATATTGATGACACAAGTAACCCAGGCTTTCCTGATCTCTCAGGTAGAAATTGTGATGTCTCTGCTTGGGATGTTTTGTCCTCCTCTGTTTGAAACCATCGCCGCCCTGGAGAATTACCACCCACGCATTGGACTGAAGTGGCAGCTGGGACGCATCTTTGCACTTTTTCTGGGGAACCTCTACACATTTCTCTTGGCTCTGATGGATGACGTCCACCTCAAGGTAAAGACTGACCACGAACATCTGCCAGTCCCTGATGCCCATCATGTTCTAAATATAATAATCTCCTTATGCACAATTCGTATTAATTAAATAGATTTTGGAAAGTTCAGAAAAGTAAAACGAAGAAAAATATCTCCAAGATATGACACAAAAACAGCCATTTTTAACATTTCTCTGTTGTTCTTTGCTGTCTTTTTCTTAGGCTGTCTTTTTTCACATTATATACATGTCACTTGGTACCATTAATATTTTATTTACAGCCTTTCCCATATTATTTCATAGTTGCCATAAGTGTTTATCAGCCGAGTAGCCAAGTAAGTGTCCATTGAGATGATATGTCATAAACTTTCATCACTTCTTACAAGATGGTTATGGAGCACCCACTTTGTCAGGCCCTGCGGGTACAGCAGCAAGTCAAACACAGTCCTGATCCAAGGCTGTTTGCACTCGCCAGGAGACAGACTCATTCGTTACATCGTGCTGCAGCATATGCTTCATTGAGGGCAAATGCAGGCCAGCATGGAAGTGCACAGGAGGGACTCCAGAACCCCCAGAAGAGTCTTTGCAGAGATTGGAATGGAGATTGGAAAAGCAGAGAGAATAGCTGGTGCAAACGGAGAACTGTACAACAGAGCCGAGGGAAAGGGTGGAAAATGAAACCGCGGGAAGGCCCAGATGATAACGCTTCTCTTCCTCACCCTCCCTCCTCCTTACTGAGCTGCATGAACTTTTTCCTGAGGTTAACAGGAATGCTTGTAGAAGGTTCTAAGCATGGAAGTGATCGGATCTGGCCCTTGCCCACCACTCCGCCCTCATCTCTGGTCCCTCTCCGACCCCAGTAGACTATTCCTCTCCTGAGCCTCACATTCCTCCATGGGGCAAAATTCTCTCTTGCTTCTCCCTCCACCCTTCTTCCTGTTTGACTAGTTAATTGATCCTCCCTGAGGTTTGGGCTCAGATCTCTTTGCCTCCAGGAAGACTTCTGTGGCCCCCACTGTCTGATGTGGATTTCCTCAATCCCCAGAGAAAATTTCCCATAATTCTTATCACTCTGTTCTGTAATTGTCTGTCTGTTCATCTGTCAATTACTAGACTGTGAACTTTCTGAGGAACACGCCACCCCTCTTATTCACTCCTGTGTCACCACTGCCTTGTATGTCCAGAATAGACCCTGAATAAATTATTCTCAAAAGAAGAATGAATAACTGAATGGATGGATGGACAGACAGATGGATAATAATTTAGAGAAGATAACTTCATGGAAAAGACCCAAGGACTTCAGCCAATTGCCCCCCTCTTCTGTTTAGATTTTTGGGGAGACTCTGTTAAGGGGCAGGGCAGAGTTTAGGTAGTAAGGCTATGGCATGTGCTGGCTTTAATTGTTGTTTCTGTAGAAATGGTTGGACCATCCCTGGCTCCTTCTGACCCGTCTCCGTCTTCCATTCCAGCTTTCTAATGAAGAGACAATAAAGAACATCACTCACTGGACTCTGTTTAACTATTACAACTCCTCGGGTTGGAATGAGAGTGTCCCCCGGCCACCCCTGCATCCTGCTGATGTGCCCCGTGGTTCTTGCTGGGAGACAGCCGTGGGCATTGTGAGTAACTGTGCTGTCCCGAAAAGATTACCCTTATCCTCAGTTCTTGTTATTCTTTCCTTGATATTTCCATTTTTCAGCCACTAAAATGTCCAGCCAATATTTCTTAGGAAAGTTCCACCTTTTCACTTTCCCATTTTTTTCAATGTCCCACATATTTCTCTTACATGCTCCATTCATCAATCTACAACCACTTGCATTTATTTAGTTTTACTGCAGATTTTACTGAAAGCCTGAGGTTCTCCACCTGGAAATCATGAATAAATACTCATAAAAATTGGATGCATGATTTTGTGTACATATGCATGTGTGCATTTTTCTGTAAAGAGAATTAATGATTTTCATTAGAGTCTCAAAAATTAATAACCGTTTCCCCATACCCACTTTCACTATTGTTCCTGTACTTCGCACAGTGTGGACTTCAAAGCCTAGTGTTCTTTGCCTTCAGAAGCAGTAACTTCAAGTACTCACGGATAACACAGCAATCAGCTGCCTTCTCTTCCTCAACTCCATCTCTTTGCATGGGGTTTCTATTCATCAGCGACTCCAGTGAGATGCAGTGTTTATTACTTTTTCACGGGTCTCCTGAAGAATTTACTCACATAAAGCATTAGACAACAGTGTTTTTAGCTGAGTATGTTGAAGTACAATGGAGGAGGGCATTACATCACACACTCCATTGAAAACGGCCACCCATGGCTACCTTTTCTCCCTAATTCCTTCATGGAGGGCTCAGACTCACCATTTCTTGCCTCCTTCAATTCAGATTCCCCATAATCTTCAACTCTTCCTCATCTTTAATGTACAGAGCCACTCAGCTTCACCAGCTCCTGCATTTCTCAACCCATCACAATGTGTAACAGAGAAAGAATCTTCAAGTCAACCAAACCCACCCTCTTTAGAAGTTAAAAGAGAGTTCATTACCTATGTGATTCTTTGGGAATATGTTGCTATAGAACTTCTCATTTCTTGCCACACATCCTTCCTTGGGAGGCACCTCTCTTGCCTTCCTCCCTGAATGCCCATTACTGTTCCCATTACTGATGAAAGCTTGTTTATTTCTGAGCTTGTTGTTACTGACATGCTGATGGGTTTGAGGTGTTATGTCCTACTCACTTGTGTCCTCCACCACCTCCACCCCAGGCCCCAGAGCATCATCTTGCACAGAGTGGAGACCTAATATATGTTGGGTTGTCTATTACTTAGGAAGATTAACCTGAATTCTTATAAAGGAACAACCCTGAAAAATCATTTGCTGTTCATCCAGCCAATGTTTATTATTTATCTTGGAGGATACAAAAATAAATAAAGCAGATCCTGTGCCCTCTTGAAATTCCATATCTATTAGATGTCTCACAGGTTATAATTGTAATGATGTCTGGTTGATCTTTTCAATTTTCAAAAGAAGTAATGTCGTATATACTCTACCAAGCAGAGAAGGTTCTCTGTTCCTTTGACTTAGCATCTTCTGTTATGTGCCTCTGTGAAAAACCTGCATTATTTTCTCTATATAACAAGAAAAAAAATCAATTAGCAGGCGATAAAGAAAGCCAGGTGTTGTTCTCAGTGGCGATGGTCAGATTCAGTCTCAGCTGGGGCAGCTGGCATTTCAGAGCAGATGGGAGAAGCAAGGGATGAGCTTTCAGATCCTATATCTGTGCAATAGTGCTAATAACCACCAAGCACTGGGCATTGCCAGCATGCTAGGCAATTTACATACATAATCGCTAAGCTTCCCATTAACCCTGCAAGGTTAATATTATCAACTTCAGGAAGTTCAGAGACTATTCCAAAGCAATACAATTAGTAACTTGTAAAGCTGAGGCCTATTTTAAGCATTTTCCAAAGCCTGGGGTTCTTGCTCTGCACCACCACCTATCTGCCACCAAAAATCAGAGGGTCCCAGAGAAGAATTCAGGTGTGTGGGGAAATTTGGCATGGCTGCAATCAGTCGGGAGAAGTGAGCAAGGTCCAACCCTGACCACCCCGTCTCTGTGTTCCTCTTTTCAGGAATTCATGAGGCTGACGGTGTCCGACATGCTGGTAACATACATCACCATCCTGCTGGGGGACTTCCTGAGGGCTTGTTTTGTCCGGTTCATGAACTACTGCTGGTGCTGGGACCTGGAAGCTGGATTTGTAGGTCATCATTTCACAGACATTCTGCAGAAAGTTGTTTCAACCATTCTCCCTGATGGCGTTGGATGCATTCTTGTGCATCTCTTTAAATGCTTAATGCCATCTCTGCTCTATGAAATAGTGAAGTATTTAATCTGCATTTCCTTTAAATGTCCAATCTGCCTTTTCCCAATGCAATTACCAAGGTGACCTTCTTATCTGGGAAATGGAGGTGTTTGGCCTTAGGAAAGGTGGACCACACATTTCAGACCTGAGCAGATGGCTGATAGAGAAATACCAAAGCAGCATCAACTCTCATTAGGGGAAGGCAGAAAACGTTAGGCTTCAAAGTCCACACTGTGCAAGCTACAGGAACAGACTCAAAGTGATAAGGAGAAACGATAGTTCTTAATTTTTGAGACTAATGAAATCTTGGAGTGTGGCATCAAACATTGACATCAATGTTTCAGAAAGTCCTGGAACACACCAAGAACACAATAACCATTGGTCCTGTCTTCTGGATTATTCTTTGAGAAATCTCTTTTGACTCATTCCCTCCACCTGTGAGGCTCCTCTTACCTGCCTACCCAAGAAACTGCTTATTCTAAATGTGTGTCATTACTCTCCCTCGTGGCCTTCTAGAGCTGGCAGTACCTCTGACCTCATCTGTCCTATGCATGTCTCTCCCACAACACCTCACTTGCCCACCCAGTAGTCACTGATATGGTGGGAGATGGGCCTCCCCCTTAACTCCATATCTTGTTTACCTGGGTCATCCTCGTCCAGGGTAAGGACCCCAGCACAGGTCTCTGTCATATTTTTTTCTTTTAGTCACCAGCCACAGCTTTACACAGGCCTACACAACTCCTCAGCAGCCAGGATAACTTTATAATCTTATCTGAGAACAAGGATGTAAGAACCTTGTGCTCCAAGAAGATGGCATCTTTACATCATGACCTTGCTAAGATGTCATTGTCCTCAAATTATAAGTTTAACAAGATCCTCAAATAATACTAAAGTTCATTAAAAAAAATAAGCATGTGGAAATAGACAGGAAAATTTTTAAGACAGCAGAATGAAATGAACTAGATTTACCCTTATGTTAAAACATACTAAAAGCCATAATAACTAAAACTGGTACTAGGGAATGGACAAAGAGTGGAACAGACTAGAAAGCCCAGAAATAAGTATAGTCTACATGGAAATTTAGTTAATGAAAAAGAGAGGCTTTTAAACCAGTGGGAAAATAAAGGATTATATAACAAATGGGTCAAGATAACTGGTTAATCATTGGAAAGGGATTTATATCTCTCACTCATTTCGCCTAAATAAATAAATTGTAGGTGAATCAAAGTTTTAAACATCAAAAGATGAAATCACAGATTTCTAAAAGAAAGCTTGTATAATATATAACATAATCTTGGGGTGAGGCAGATTTTTCTAAGCAGGACATAAAACCCAGTAAGTAAAAAGTTTTTAAAAATATTTTTAAATGTTAAATTTTAAATTTTCAGGACTTTACCCTTATGTGTTTAGATTACACATGCTTCTGCCTTTGATCTATGCTTGCCTGACCTTTTTTCTCTCCCCTAACTTTTCATTCCTCCTTCTCTCATGCCTGTAACCCTTTATCTCCATTTCTAGAAGACAAATTGGGAAGTAGGTTTAAGCATGCTTCCCCCCAGTGCTCACAAACTTCGTATTCTTTCAAATACTGCACGAATCTCCCAAAGTCTGTAAATGAGAGTAAGGCTGAAAATGTGTATCTGGCTGAGCTCTTTCTTTTCCATGAATGCTCTCAGACTAGAAGATGAGAAAGAGAAAGGATAATTGGAGGAGTGATTTTTTTTGTTTGTTTGTTTTTTAAACTTTCTTTTCATTTGACTTCTCAATTATTTGCATTTCATTATTTATTAGAGTTACACCTTAGATATAATTTCAAGGTATGTTTCCAGGTAGAGCATTGATAAAATGTTCTCTTAGGGGCCAGGGTCCTCCCAAGAGCACACTGGCAGCCTGCAGGCCCTAAAAGGTAAAAACGCTGTTGTTTTTTTTTCCTTGAAAAAAGCATTGAAAAAAGTTTCATCTTTAAGAACTTCAAAGTTTCTGCTTCTTTAAAAGTTGAAACATGTTTTAAAAAGTAGAACTCTAAATCTAAGTTTCCTCTCTAGTCATTAGAACAAGCTCTTTGGGATGGAGTGGCCCTGGCTTGGCCAGTTGGTTGGTTTGGGGTCTGGCCTACACGCCATCTAACATGTTTATCTCTCTCTCTCTCT
>NW_006442491.1:16825724-16826110 GCF_000325575.1 Pteropus alecto | reverse complement strand
CACCAGCCTTCATATGCGGAGTTTGATATTAGTGGAAATGTACTCGGTTTGATCTTCAACCAAGGAATGATCTGGTGAGTTATCCATTTCAGGGATCACCTCATCTAGGGAGTTAAAATACTAGAATCTCGGGCTTTGTCTCTGTGGAGAGGCTGGCCTCTTTGAGCTCCCTTCTTTCACATGAAAAATTGAGGGCAGGACTAGATGAGAAGCAGGACAGCGTCTGGAGCATCCCTGAGCTACCGTGGACATAGGGAGGGAAGGAGAGAAGGGGAGAGAAGGAGAGAGAGAAGGAATAACAGAAGAAAGAGGGCAGAAAGGAAGGAGGAGAAAAGGAAGAAGAAAGGAAAAAGTAGGGAGGGAAGGAAGGAGGAGAAAGGGAGAGA
>NW_006442491.1:16823930-16825711 GCF_000325575.1 Pteropus alecto | reverse complement strand
AGGAGGAAAAGAAAGGAAAGAAAGATGGAGGGAGAGGAGGGAGACAAATGAACTAAGAAATTTCCTCCTCTGAGAAGGGAGTTAGAGGAGGCTGCATAACTTCAGCCAAAGATTGTCAAGGTTCCGAGGGCTCACTGCAAGCCAAAATCAAATTCTCTTAATTTAAGGACTTTTCAAATGCTCTTCTGAGCAGCAGTGTTCCTTTAGGGAGACCATGGAGCACCGGAGAGGCTGTATAATTTGCTAGATGCCTGGTGGTGAGGCAGTGGTTAACTTCTGGCCAGAACCCAAGCCACGAATACTTGGAGTGTCTCCCTGTACCTGCATGGCTATGGCTTGCTGATATATGTCCTAGTTAAATGGGAGACCCCATCCCTTGGGACCTGCAGAGAAAGCAGCAAGGCTTTATTCCCCTAACCCATCCATCCCTCCTCCTTCTGTCATCTTTCCCTGGCCTCTCTTGCTGCCAGGCCAACCAGGTGTGTGGTTTCTGCCCCTCCAGGATGGGCTCTTTCTATGCTCCGGGACTGGTGGGCATCAACGTGCTGCGCCTGCTGACCTCCATGTACTTCCAGTGCTGGGCAGTGATGAGCAGCAACGTCCCCCACGAACGTGTGTTCAAAGCCTCCCGTTCCAACAACTTCTACATGGGCCTCCTGCTGCTGGTGCTCTTCCTCAGCCTCCTGCCGGTGGCCTACACCATCATGTCCCTCCCACCCTCCTTTGACTGCGGACCATTCAGGTGCACAGTCTTGGTTACTAAGAGGAGCTCCCCTCCTGAGGCAGTCTGTTCAGAGAACACTGGCTCAGAATTCCAATTCTGGTGTCAAATCAGCCTGCAAAAGGCCATAGAGCATTGGGCAAATCCTTAGTGCTATTCAACAGTTTTTTGCAAGTTGGAAATGTTCTATGTCTGCACTATGTAATATGGTAGCCACCAGCCACCTGTGGCTGTGAGCACTTGAAATGAGGGCCAAGAAATTGAATTTCTAATTTTTTTTCATTTTCATTTTAATTTAAATAACCACATGTGGCTAATGGCTACCAGCACAGTTCTAACTTTTTAACTTATGGATGGATAATCTACTGGAATACCTTACCGTAGGATGAGTAACATAATGGGAGGAGGGCGGGTATTCTGAAGATGACGGGAACATATACTGACAAATGTCGTTCAAATGTAAAGTCGCTACTGAGACTCTTGATAGGTCCCCACGATCTACGGAGCATTTGCCAGCACTGTGAGTTCAGGGTATAAGTCAGACTAGTTTAGGAGACTAGACGTTGTGTAAAGAGAGAACTAATTATGTAAGGAGGTAGATGGAGAAATAATATTCATCTATCTACTGCTCTCTTTTCAAATGTAGAAACAAACCCCTCTCTCTAGTCCATGAAAAGGGTTCTGTGGTTAAAACAGTTTGGAACGTGCTGCCCCTTTGTCTGCCTTCTTCTCACTGAGAAATGCTCCTTTGTTAAAGGCTCAGAGGAATCATGCGATAAGATGTACACGTCAATGTTTCCATTCTTACTGACCACAGACCTGTTCTTCAGGTAACGCCCGTCCAGGTGTAGAGTGAGGCAGGTGAGGCACCGACCCTGCACTTGCACAACCCTAAGAGTGACTACCTCCTTAAGTTTTGCACCCCAGGGCCTCACTAACCTCACTCTAGTGACAGCCCTGCCTACCAATTGGGACCCACATACTTTGATCTAGTACTTCTCAATTTGTAAGAGACTTACCTAGATAAAACCCTGTGGTTGGTGCCCCACAGTGAGTGCCA
>NW_006442491.1:16785313-16823909 GCF_000325575.1 Pteropus alecto | reverse complement strand
CTCACAGCAGAATGTGATCTTGCTGAACAGGGGCTCAGACAGAAGGAAAAGTGGGGCTAGATCTACAGTGGAAGGACGTGCTGAGCTGTGGAAGACCTGGGACACTAGGCTGAAGAGAAAAATCACATGGTACAAGTGGTCAAAGCCTCTTTTGGCTTCTTCCTGAGCAGGTTTGGAGGACTGGGCTCTGGGTACAAATGCCAGTGCGCCTTTGCTCAGGCTGTCCCCGTCCCCAGGCAGGAGGTTAGTGGGTGGGCCTGTACCATGCCTGGCCATGGCCATCTGCCCCATGCTTACTTCATCTACTACCCTGAGAGGCCCTGACAGCCTACACCCAGGTAGCAGCAGAAGAGATCTATAATTGTAGCTCAGAAGGAAACATAGCTGCCACTTCTTTCCTATCACTCTTCTGATCAAAACTTACCAACAGATGGAACATTCAACCTTTAGATATTTTCACAGCTGTTTTCTCACTTACTTCAAGTTTTTATTCAAAGGTCACCTTTTCAGTGAGGCCTTCTCTGGAGACCCTAACTAAAATGTCCACTCATACACATACACTTCTTATCACTGTCTCTGCTTATCATTGCTCCTTTTCAACATCTAGCATGCCATTTCTTTTGCTTATTTATCTTATTTTGTTGTCTGTCTCCCCCGCCAGGACAGAAGCTCTATGAGGGTGTGATTTTTGCTTCCTTTTTCATTGCTTTATACTCGCTGTCTAGAAGAGAACACCTGGTTTATGGTCAATGCTCAAACTAGACTCTTCACCTCACAGAAATTCACTTTTACAGGGAGGGACTTAGGGTTTGGACCAGATCCAGACAGGCAACATAAATGAATCAGATGGCCAGCAATGCAGAGCGTATAGTTAAAAGGGTTGGTAATCTATAGCCTGTGGACCAAATCCAGACCACTACCTATTTTTGTAAATAAAATTTTATTGGAACACAGCCATGCCCTCTTGCTTACCTGTGATCTGTGGCTGCTGCTTGCTACAACAGCAGAATTGAGTAGTTCCAACAGAGACAATCTGGCTCACAGATTGTGGTGAGCTGAATATGGCTCCTAAAGATATCTAGGTTCTAATTTATGGAACCTGTGGGCATTAATTTATATAGCAAAAGGGCCTTTATCAGTGTGATTAGGTTAAGGATCTTGATCTATGGAGATTATTCAGGTGAGCCTAAATCACAAGTGTTTTTATAAGTGCTCTTATAAAAGCAGAAATAATGTGACTGTCTGTGGAAGCAGAAAGAGATTTGAAGATTCTATTCTGCTGGCTTTGAAGATGGATAAAGGAAGGTGCCATAAACCAAAGAATGCAAGGAACGAAGCTCTAGAGGCTGAGAAAAGGCACATTCTTCCCTAGAGCCTCACTCTGAAGGGAGAACAGCCCTGACAACACGTTGGTTTCAGCCCAGTGAAACCATTTGACTTTTGGCCTCCAGAATGGCAAGAGAATAGACATGTATTGTTTTAAAACACCAATGTGGTAATTTGTTACAGCAGGCTCTGAAAACTAAGATATCATCTAATACATCATGATCCAATGACAAAATAATCCAATCTGCTGTGACTTAAAAGCATAACATTTGAAGTTCACCTTACTTTCCTTGTTTTTACGTGATGGATATGCACTGGTAATAAAAGCAATTAATTAAATGCCATAATATGGTGATATGTATGGCACTTGAAATGCTGTCATGTTATCATTGCAATTTGTAGCATGCTATGCAACAGTGCTAAGCATTGCAATGGCCACAGATCGTATCTGACACAACTGTTTGTGTCTGCCATTATAGGACACAAACAACCATAGATAATGCATAAATAAATAGGCATGACTGTGTTCCAATAACACTTTACTTATAGACACTGAGGTTTGAATTTTATACTTCAATTTTTATGTGCCACAAAAATATTAGCCTTCTTTTGAAAAATTTTCAACCATTTAAAAACATAAAAACCATTCTTAGCTCTCATGCCATATAAAAGCAGGTGGCAAGCCAATTTGGTCCATGGATAATTACTTGCCAACTCCTGATCAACAACTATACATTAGAGAAAAATGAAGCTTCTAGCTGTGACATCTTGGGAGGCACTTATAATTTGACAGCCCCATACTTAATGTGTTATACAAATTCATAACAATATCCTGAGGCAAGTGCTATTATTATACTTATAATATTATGTTATACAGATGTGGAAACTAAGGCTGAGAATTTTTCAGTATCTTGACCAAAGATATCAAACCTCTGCATCATTGTCCAATAGAATTTTCTATATGATGAAAAAATTCCATCTCTGCTCTTCAGAGTAGCTACTAGCCACGTGACTATTGAGTACTTGAAATGTGTGACTAAGAAACTAAATATTTTATTTTACTTAGGTTTAATTTTATTTTTAATGGCCACATTGGACAGTACCACTCTAGTTGGAAGATCAAAGGTATGAATACAGGCAGAAAGAAAATAAATTGTCCACGGTGTCCTACAGTTAATAAATGGAGAAGCAAAAATTTGAACTGGGAATTTCAACCCCAAAGTCCACTTCTTGGCACCAAAACTACCAACCAAAAGCAAGCAGTGGCCAGTGATCTCTGGGCAGGCATTTGTGGAAGTCAGTCTACATAGTAGTTCTTAGGTATTCAAAGAAAATAAAAATTAGGGCTGTGAACTGACCAGGAAATTGTTATAAATTCATATAAAACATTGAGTATGGGACTGTCAAATTAAAAGTGCTCTCCAAAATGTCACAGTTAGAAATTTCATTTTTCTCTTATGTAAAATGTTGATCAGGGGTTGGCAATCCAATTTCCTGGAATTATAACCTGAAGACTAATTGTAAGTATTTTTGAGAGGCACCATGAGGTTGTCCATCAGCCTCTGGAGAACTGTTTCTATGCAGGGTTCCTAGAGGAAGCACTGTGATCATATTTTCTCCCATGAGAGTATAAGAAGATGAGGAAGATATTAGACACAGGACGTCAATGCAGTTTGAGAAGTTGTGAGGTACCAAGGACAGGAAGCTGGCAAGCCAGAGCACTGTCCTAGCTCTGATCCCTTACCAAAATGGCAGCCCCTCTTGGGGAACTTTTTACTTGCAGTCCATTTGGAGCAGAGCTCCGGCTCTTTCAGGAAAGCAGTGGTGAGTGACACCTTTGGACCTGCGGGGCCTGTAACGTATCCTCTCTTCTTTCCAGTGGGAAAAACAGAATGTACGACATCATCCAAGAGACAGTTGAAAACGATTTCCCAACCTTCCTGGGCAAGATCTTTGCTTTCCTCGCCAATCCAGGCCTGATCATTCCAGCCATCCTGCTGATGTTGTAAGTTAGCCAGGGCCCATGGCTCTGCCTCATGGGAACCTCCCCCTTGCAGTTGAGACTTCCTCAGCAGGTCCCTCCGTCACGCCCTCTTAGCGTGGATTGCCCGGAAGCAGATCCTGAGACAAAGATTCACATGCAAGTAGCTTATTGGGAGGGTGGTAGGGAAGACAGACAAAAGGAATAGAAAGGTGTTTTATTACCACTTGAAGACTTTAGTCCTGGAGAACTCTGGAAAATAGTGTGCTTCCAAGTTACCCTGCTCAAGGATGAGGGATCTGGGGCATTTGTGCCCAAAGTTGAGTACTACTGGGAGATGTGGGAGGGGAGAAGTATTGGTTCATTACCCAGCAATTTGGGTCAGCTGTGTTCCTGGGTGGAATGGTCTCTGTGGAGGGGGATGCAAGGGAAGCCTCTGGCACAGAGGTGAAGGTATTGGCAGTTGCAAGTCTTTCAGGGAGCACACTGAAAGACAGGGGCCAAGGACTATGAGTGAGTACTGACAGCATCTGCAACACCCTCCTAAACATTCACAAGAAATATCAAAGATCTCTGGGCTCTGAGTCTCTGCAAAAGCTGAGGGGCCGATGCAGTCTGTCCTTGGTTGGGCCCACGGGGCTTCTCTACAGAGCACCCTGTGCAGTGAAACATCACCATTCACCACTATCCCTCTCAAAGACTGAGAAATCCCTGAGGACAGTGGGTGGGTCTGATGATTTCTATATTCACAACAGCCTCATAGTAGGCAAACAATGAATGCTCAAGGAAGGAGGAAACTAAGAAGGAAAAGAAGGCGGGAAGCAAGTCCTAAATTTGAATTACTGTGATCAAAAATGTATTGTGAAAATTAGGTTTTTCCTTTATAAATACCTATTTGGACATGCTTTCTTCAAATTATGAAATATTCCTGACCTACAGAAAATTACGTGATCACAAGATTAAACAGGTGTTAACATTTGGCAATATTTGCTTCAGATCTGTCTCTCTTTTTAAGAGAAATAAAATGTTATACACTTCGAGCCCTACCCAATCCTTCTTCTTCCCTCTCCAAAGGTAACCACTATTTGGGTTAGTTTTAATCATTTCCATGCATATTTTGGTACTTTTATCACGTGTATGTACTATTATTTTTGAGTTTTAAACTTTGGTTCATACTACATAGCTTTCTTTATTCAACAGTGTTTGGGGGACTTACCATGTGGCTATGTGAGCACAGATTTTAATGCCTCTATTGTGTTTCATTGTATGAATGAATAAATTAGTTTATTTGTTTCTCTGCACAGACCTAGTTAGGTTGTTTCCACTTTTTTGCTATTGTTAATGCGCTCCTTATATATGTCCTCTTGTGCAAATGTGAGTCTCTCTTAGACTTCTAGAAGTAGAACTGCTGGATCATAGGTATGTGTTTCTTTATTCTTTTTAGCTAGTGCTTGAATTACTCTCTCCAAAGTAGGTATATTTCCTCACATCCTCAATTTCAAACATCCTCCACTTCTAGTCTTGGCATGAGAGAGGGCTGACATGATATGACAACCTGGACTGCGCTGTGACCACATGAGAAAATTCTGGAACCCATACACCAAACCTGACCCTTGCAGGCAGTGAGGGGAAATACTAAATTTGGAAACAGCTTCAAGGCCAACACAACCACCCATAAGCACTTTATCTTCTCTGACCTGTAGTTCCTCCCTAATTAATGGTTGTTAATTAGGAAAGAGGGCAAGGCATGGGGCAGAGTAAGTACCAAAACAGATTGTGGTCCTTTTGCCTGTCCTCTCTTCACTCTTCACTCCTCTTTTCACCCACAGTCCTCTGAGTCTTTGTTTCGAGGTTCACATGACAGCCTCTGACCCACACTCTGCCCCAAAGACAGTATGATTCCTCTTCTCTGTATGCAGAGAACTTGTAGACACTGAAGTGGGTATGGGTGGCCCCATCCCGGGGGGAAGGCTCAGAAGAGTAGCTAAGGCTTGAAATTCATGGAGAAAAGTGACAATTAGGATGAACCTAAAAAGCTCCCAGGCAACAGGCTAGCAGAACAGCTAATCCAAGTAGCACCCTGGCTTTTGTGACCCCTCAGTTCACAAGTGATACAGTCCAGGTCGTAGCCCAGAGTGTAGGTCCTGTAAAAGAGCAACTACAGCCTCAAAGGACACCCAGTCAGCTAGTAGGGGCTGGACTCTGAAAGTCACCAGCCCAGGACAGACATTCCCTTCAGTGCACCCTGAGCAAGGAACCTCCAGGGCGTCTGCAGTTGTGTTTCTACGCAAACTTGGAGCAGGTACTTAGCACCTTTGATTCTCTGAGCACTTGAAGATTGTGAAAAGAGCTTTAGCTTCAAATGTGGACTCTGAGGAATACCAAAGATGAGGTGACTTTGGACAAATTATTTAACCTCTCTGAATTCCAGGATACTGATCCGTAAAGATGGGAGTCATCATTTCTACTTCATGGAGTTCCATCAAAACCAGTCAGGTGTGAGGTGCAACGCACATGGCACAGAGCCTGGCACAGGGCAGGTGCCCAGGAAATACAGTTTCTTGTGCAGACAAGAAACCCTGCCACTCCCCCACCTCTTTAGATTTCCCAGAAGAGGGATGATTGATTCCCTAAGCCAACCTTTATCAAGCACTCTGAGATCTAGAAATGCGTAGGTCATGTCCACGTTCAATCAAAGAGAGCTAGCGAGCGGGGATGTTCTGGACCTTCTCCACATTAAGTGGGGAACTTGGGACGGTAGGATCTCACTCCACCCATTCCAGAGGCAAAAGCCTTGGCACCGATTCCAGGAAGCATGCCTTGATTTCTCCAGAAGGGCATCCAGCTCATCATTTTCCAAGATTGCAGTACCACAGGAGGCATGCTTCTTTCTTGCAGCCTGGCCATCTACTACCTGAACTCAGTTTCCAAAAGCCTTTCCCGAGCTAATGCCCAACTGAGGAAGAAAATCCAAGCGGTGAGTCCATCACAAGCTTTATTCTGGAAAGTAAAAGATGTCATGTTTTTGTTTTTTGCTAATTTTCTCTGTGAACCCAGTTGTATACTCTAAATGGCCTTCTAAAGCAAATTCAAAAATATGTGTAATAGGAAGCAGCCACGTGAGATTCTACAGCATGCATTTATATCCTGAGGCTATTTGGGGTCTGCTCTTCCAGCCCCCACCCCGCCCCCTACACTCCATAGATGGGGGACCCAACTTAGGCCATCTTCCTTGCTTCCTCGATGCCTCTCCCCCCACTTCCTTATCTTACAAGGCTCCTGCCCAGATAAAGAAAACCATTGAACTAGAGGAATGGAAAGCTTCTGTCCCCATCCCTCCCTCCCTGGGCCAGATGCTCCTTCAAATACTGTGCAAACCTGAGTCTCAGGCTGCTGCTGCCCTGGCCAGTCAGTCATGAGGACTAACAACAGGCCATTTAAGGTAGTTCCCAAGAACTGAAGACAGAGTCCTTGCCTTCTAGATCTCACCATCCTGAGCCTCACACCCATTTCCCTGGCCAGGACCAACTGCTAATATTTTCCTGCAGCTCCGTGAAGTTGAGAAGAGCCACAAATCTGTCAAAGGCAGAGCCACAGCCAGAGATTCAGAGGACACAGCTAAAGGCAGCTCCAAAAATGCCACCCAGCTTCAACTCACCAAAGCAGGTAAATTCTATTTCATGACAACTACTTCCTACAAGGCCACATGGAAAGGTGTAAGAACCTATGTTGTTAAATCAGGCAGATCTGAGATTAGAATAGATTCAGATGATTATTGGCTGTATAAAGCTGGGCCAGTTAAAATAAGGATAAATCATAGCGTGTAAAGTGCTTTACAGAATTCCTGGCACAAAGAAAGGACCAATGAATATGAGCTGGGAGGAGGAGGTACAAGAGTCTCTGTAAAGTGGGGAAATACCACCACTTGTCCTGCAAGGTTGTCTCACTCATTTCTATCCTCCAAGTCTCTCATGACATTGTCTGTGGTGATTGTTCTTCTTTAGGATTTTGGCTTCTTCACTTTCTCTTCTGGGTCTGTCAGTTCCCATGTCATAACCACTTAATGCCTGGCTACTAAATGCAATGTAGGAGCACTATTGGTGTCCCACCCCAACCTCTTTAAGATGCTCGACGTGCTGGCTGACATGGATCACAGCTACCTGGGGTTGGGGGAGGTATTGTTTTCTATGTTGTTTTGAATTATTTCTTTAGGAGAAGGAATAGGGAGATTTACACATAGCAGCTGCTACATATTTGTATTCGCTTTAAAAAGAAAAGCACTGGAATATCTAAATTAAAAGGATGAGAAATGGCCACATACATTCCAAAGAAAGTGTCACAGGGCTTTGAAGGGGACTAATCAAAAACCATCTCCACCTTGAGAGTGAGGAAAGGTCAAATTGAAAGAGACCATCTCTGAGGTGATCTCATTTTCCAAGAATTGTCCCTGCTTTAAAATTAAAGTGTCAGGATGCTGGGATTTTGGCCTTTGGTGTAAGAATTGAACAAGATGCACAAGAAATGGCTGATAGTTTAGGAGTTAGAATTTTTAGTGCAGAAATTATTTATCATTTATTTGATGCCTTTACAACAAACATATAGGCAAGACTACAAGAAACAGAAACAAGAATTTAAACACATAGCAGTATTTCTCTGCAACATGAAAATCCTCCATCAGTTTATTTTCAACTCTCGAGATCCACCAGTGAAAGGAATGACTGTGGAAAGTCAGGAGGAACAAGGGCCACCAGTGTACATCCCTAGCAAACATCTTGTTGATATTGGAATAGTAACAAGCTGCTGATAAGGTAATAAGTAAACAAGTGGATGTTGCAAAAAGAGGACAAAAGTCTGTCAAAATAGAACTCATCCCTGGTGAGTCTCCCAAAATGTATGGAAGATGTTTGGAAGCTAAACCCATTCTTGTCAGTAATATAAGCCAGCAGTCCATTGACAGCCTCAAAGACTGGTTCACAGACGAAATGCGTAAGAGTGACTGGCAGCTCATTGTGGAGCTGAGGAAACTATTTGAAATCACCTAATTTTCCACACATTTCAAGAAATGGAGTAAATGCAATATTTTGTTGTAATTACCAACAAAACAAAAAATGGAACGGACATCTTTGGATGCTGATGGACTTAGGGTATGGAAGGAAAAATAGGTGTATAAAATGTTTTCTGTGAGAAACCAAGAAACTTACACTGGTTTGACAGTGGTCAGTTCACGTCCCCAGAGTCCCAACGTACCTGTCCACCTTACCCACTCCTTTCTCTGCTTTCTTTACTGGCTGCTGTTTTAAAGTCTGCCCTTCTCCAAATTTGTTTTTATTACAGATCTAAAGCTCTTTCAGTTGTATACTGATTAATCAGTACTGCAGTATTTGATTTTTTAAGTGAAAGTGTTATCCAAACACATCAGTGGGACTAAGTACAGGGGAGAGCTTAGGAAGATGGTCGACATTTAACCTGGAAAATTCCAATAGCCTCTATTGCTGCCCTCACTTTGCTCCTCTTCTTGAAGGTGAATACTTCAAGAACCTCAAACAGCTAATGGCTCAAACACAATAAAAGTTTACTTTTCATGCAATATTAGTCCAAATTGGGTGTTTCTACCTGATGGTCACTTTCTTCCCAAGTGATGATCCTGGTTCCTTCCATCCTGTGACTCTGCCTGCATCAAACTAGTGCAAGGAGAATTGTCTAGAGGACAACCTGGAAGTGATATACATCAGAGCCTGGACTTCTGTCATGGGCCACATCCATCCACAGTGGGAATTTAGTCAATTCCTATGTCCCAGGAACTGGGTTTGAAGAACAAGACAGTAATTGCCCCTAATTTGGAGTAAGGGGAGGGGTTAAGAAGTAAGTTAAAAAGCTAAAAATTGGATCTGATCGCAGTTTACACAGCCCCTTCCATCGTCATATTAGACCCTGGCAGCCACCTGTGAGGCTGTTATTATTGTCCCAATTTTATACCCAAGAAAACCTAGGCTCAGAGAATCAAGCTTAAGGCTAGCATTCAAAATCTAGTTCTCCAAGACCATATTTCTGCAGCAAATCCGTTCACACAGTGTCCCCAGATGCCTGAGGGTGATCTGACCTTTCTCATATCACTGAATAGGACTGAAATCTACGTACAGAGCAGGGCAGCTCCAGAGGGCTCCAGTTCAATACTAGGAAACTGTAGCAAATTCTCCCACATCCTCATTCTTGTTTTGGTTCTTTTTACAGGTACCACGCCTCACTCTACCAGCCAAAGCCAGACCCTGGACAAGAAGGCTCAGGGCCCTGGGACCTGCAGTTCTGCTAGCAGGACCATGCTGCCTGCCTCCAGGCACCTCCCTATATCTCAGCCGCCTGGCATCAGATCAGATTCTGGCCAACCCCAGCCTCAGACTCATCCTGGAAGATCCGCTTCTAGAAAGAGTACCCAGAGACCTCCCCAGTGACAGCTGGGACTCACAGGAGCGCCATCTAGGGGCTGGTCCTCGGGCCCCACCACCTCACACACCCAAATTGGTATTCTCTCTTCCTCTCTCCTCTCACACACGCACATTTTCTCTCCTTTTTCTGAACATGGGAAGTTTGATTACTTAATCTCAGGCCCTTGTAGTTACAAAAAGGAGAGGAAAATGGTTTCGTCTGCCCTTTAGGGGAGCTGAGCCATCTGCTACCCCATAACCATCCTTCCCAGTATCTTGATTCAGGTAGCTCTGGACTTTGCATTCATGGTGGTTTCCCTTGTCTCCAGACTATGAAAGGAGGGGTCAAGGCCACGACCACTAGCATAAGACTTTTTTTCACGGCACCCATGTTGGGACATAGGTTTCTGCCAGCTCCACCAACCAGGAGGGTGCAGAGGTGCCCACATTCCTGACTATCCCCTCTATCCAAAGGAAGTGAGGTAGTTAAAATAAAGGTACAAGAAGCTACCGAAAATAAAAGTAAATGAACCAAAGTCCAGCTATGGTGAGTGGAAAGATGGTGATACCCAGTCTAAGCCCAGTCAGGACCCAGTCTGAGGCAAGCTGGTGCCTTTAAGCACCAAGAATGCACTGGAGCCCTCCTAGCAGCAAGGCAAGGAAGGAGCAGTGAGTAGCCTAGTTCTTCTTATCTGATTGAAAGAAACTTAAAAGATTGCCCAAGGCAGAAATATCTTTCTCATGCACCAAATTCTAAAGGAATTTGATAGCCTGCTTATTGTATAAGGGACTTGAAGGTGGTTTCTTTGAGTTTTGTAAAGGGTGCAATGCAAAGCCTTGTCTCTGGTGGTTCTATGTTCACCTAGTGTCATGTGTGGCTCTATACAGAATGACTCCTAGGGGGCATAAGCTGGGAAGGCCAGACCATTGAGAGGCCTTGCCAACAAGGGCAAAGGCTTAGCACGGTCACAGTCCAGGACCCTTCCACTGCCCAGGTACCTTGTAGGCAGTTCCCCCCTTTCCTCTACCCCATGCTCCCAGACCCAGGTGAACATGTGGCTTCGAGATCAAGGGATCATCTCACCAATGTCTCTGAGTGTTCTGAAGGGAATCCTCTCCCTCAGTCACCACCAAGCCATGTCCCCAGAGGTTCTCAGGAGAATTCCTCACATCCTGGAAGTCAAGCAAAGTCTTGGTAGAGATTTTATAGAGATTTCATAAGCTATACAGTTAGGATAATTTCCAACTTCCCTTCCAATTCTTTCTCCTTCCTGACCCAGCACCAAAACTTCACACAACCTGGATGGAATGGGAATGGGGACATGTGACTGAGAGAAATGATAAATTATTTCACCCCTGTCCAGATCCAGGCAAGGCTAAAGATGAGGCTGATGCCTCATCTCCATGGAATGGAGATCCAAACCCAAATCCAAAAATGTTTGTCTATTATATGCCTTCTTCTGGAAGGACACACCCATAGCCCTGAGCTAACCTGAGACCTGGACCAGGAGATCTAACCCAGCTAATTAGGGCTGGAAGGCCCAAAGATGGCCACCACACCGATGGTTGGCCTTCAAGTTATCCTGCCTGAGAATATTGCCAGCCCCTGGGGAAGCGAACAAGAGGCCTGAGTCACCAGCCTCCTAGTGATCACTGTCAGGTTTCTGATGGCTATCAATACACCTAAACATCTACCATAAACACAAATTATCCTGTTCTGATGAGGCATAATTTTATGTGAGGGAATTTATTTGCTATCTATTGCTGCACAACAAATTGTTCCCCAAACTTAATAGCTTAAAAAAATAAACATTATTATCTCATACAGTGTCTGTGGGTCAAGAATTTGAGAGTGGCTTTACTGGGCAGTTCTGATTCTGGATAGCACAGTCAAGATCTCAGGCAGGGCAACAGCCATTGGAAGACCTGACTGGGGCTGGAAGATCTGTTTGCAGGATGGCGCACACATATAGCTATTAGCGAAAGGCTTTGCATCCTTGCTGGCTAACAGGAGACTTTGATTACTACCCATGCGAACCTCTCCATAGGGCTGATGGGGTGTCCTCACAACATAGCCACTAGTTTCCCCTAGAGCAAGTGATCCGAGAGAGAGAGCAAGAAGGAAATCACAATGCCTTCTCTAACCTAGTTTCAGAAGTTACACCATTTATTCTACCACTTTCTACTCATTAGAAGTGAGTCACTAAGTCTAGCACATACTCAAAAGGAAGATTAGGCTGTATCTCTTGAAGGGGGTGTTTATCAAAGAATTTTTGACATATTTTAACAGATTTCCTAATTCAAATAGTTACAAAACCTCTATCAAGAAAACTGTAAAGTTTTTATAAGAGACATCCATCAGAGGATTAGTTAATGGTGACTTCTGGGATCCTGAAGCAAGGAAACTTCTGGTGAGCTAGGGAGATGGGTAGAGGAGGAAAGCACAGGTAAGAGAGGAAGGGTGTTGATGTGGTATGGCTTTATAGCCGGGTCATATTAGATTACCATCTCTGCATTCTCCAGTTTGATCTTCCAGGTCATTCCATCTCATAACTTCACTATTTAGCCTGTCCAGGGGCCATCAGGGATGAAGAACATCTTCCTTCCTTCTCTTTCCTTCCTTCTGTCCTTTCTTCCTCCCTTTCTCCCTCCCTCTGCCTCCCTTCTCTTTCTCTCTTTCCTCAGTTTTCCTAAGAATGATTTGAACTAGAAAGTCTATTTAACAATTTATCCAGAGAATTACGGCTAGTGTCTTACTGATATTACCCTAGTTTGTCTGTGTATTACTTACTAAGCGGAAATAAAACAGACACTATTTTATCTGTCAGAAGCTATTTTTGCAGGAAGATCCTTTCATTTCTAATAATCTATATGCTCAATGTCCATAAAGAGCTCCATTTCACACAGAATCACATAAGTAGGAACACACTTTTGGTGAAGATCAAAGGGGTCACCTGATCTCCCCATGACTGGCACATTTACAGAAACTGGGGAGCGATGCACCAGCCAGTAGGGGAACCAGGGCAGGGTACCAATAGCATCCACCACTACACTGGTGATCCTTAATTCAGTAGTCACTTCAGATATGCTCTGTAGAGCCCCACCCACAGCTGGGGCACCAAAGTCCCTCATGCTCTGTAAGGAACAATAAGAAATAAACCAGCCATGCAGAAAGGGACATTTGTCTCTCTTGATTTTGGCATAAGTGGAGAAAAATTCTCCCTTGAGAACTGATATCCACAAGACAGCCCTCAGACAGAGAACTGAATTTCCCATACCAACTGTAGGCTCAAAAAACTCAAATGGAAATTTTTAATTTAAAGTGATCTTAGTTAATAGTACCTCCAAGAAAATGGGGTGGGGGGGTGGATAGGAGGAAACAAACAAACAAACAAACAAACAAATAGAAAGGATGGAAGGGGACAGAAATCAAATATATTGGGAATCAAAATAAATGCAAATGGACAAAACCATCCAGGTAGAAAACAAAAATCAGATGAACATTTAAAAAATCCACATGCTATTTCCAAGAGATACCTTTAAAACCTAAGGATAGGATGGTAGGGACTTTATCCCTTTGGTTTCTAGGGAACAAAAACTTAAATACAATCTCAAGGGCAAAATCACCAGGTGTGGGAGTACAATCCAGTTTTGTATGCTGGGCTTGTTTCTGAGTGCTGAGAATTTCTATTAAAGATAGCTGTCTGCAGTACTATGCCAGATAATTTATTCTTCAATGCAGTATTAGGTTGGAAAATGTAAAGAAAGGCCCAAGATCATGGTTGGGGCACATGAGGTATATAGAGCATACAAGTATCTCCACCACCAAACCATGTCTGGAAAATGAGTCCTATAAACACAACCTCCAAATTCTGTTATGAAGATTCAACAAGTTGACACATGTAAGACTTATGCTAAGTGATCAATAAATTACAGATATTATCACAGGCATGGATAAGATTAAATATCCTCAGGCTCAGGTTATGAATACAAACATCATCAACTAAACAAAACTTTTATCCTATAATCCTAATCAACTCTGGGCTTCAGAGTCATAACCAAAATAATGACTGTGGTTAGCTGTGTCCAAAAAAGTCAAGGAATGCTGGGCTAGATGGTCTTCCTCGGATGCTTTTCACTCCTTTGTGTCTATGGAAAGAAATGTTGCATATATGTGTAACTCATTACCAAAGACTGTTGTTGCATGGTTTCTTTCAACATTTGAGAAAAAGGCTAAGGAATTGTTAGGAGCCCTTCCAATTTGATGGGGTTTTTCTCATTCGCTAAATGAGGGTCAAGTGCCACCATCTTTTGGTTGTTTCATGCAATTTCTTTTCCTGAAGCTCTCCCTAGTCACTGGAATTTAAACAGTCATGTTCAGTTTAACATCAGGAATATGTTCTGAGATATGCATCATTAGGAAATTTTGTTGTGCAAACACCACAGAGTGCACTTACACAAACCTAGATGGTATAGCCTGCTACACACCTAGGTTATATGGCATACCACCACCGCATATAAGGTCTGTCCTTATGTGGCACATGACTGTAGCACATTCCATTTCCATAGGTCTCCATTAGTGTTGCCCATTGTATAGAGTAAAAACTCTGAGTTAATTTACATCAAAATGTCAGAGTAAGCCATAGACTGAACTAAATAAAAGAGGAACAGATGCTACAGTGTACGATCCTTCTCAATGGGTAAATATCCTATCTATAAAGAAAAGGCCCCAAGTGCCATGTGGCTTTAAAGCTTGCATCTGGAACATTCCTGGGAAACCCAAAGCACCCTCTCAGCCCTGCTGCCCATGCAGGACATTTTCTCAGCTGGAAGTTTTTGAGAAATCTATCTTGCACATCATCTCCAAACTAATCTCCAAACACTGCTTGATGGTGAATAAGAGTCTTATCAGACCCAAGCCAGTCATCTTGGCCTTCACTCAAGGCTTATGTTCTAGATTTTATGTACTAGATCCTTCAATCTTCTATCCAACTACTGACCAGAATGAATCTTAGACCTCTAGCAGGTTCTTCTCTTGCTTCTGGCTTTTGCTTCTACTTTCTTTCCTTCCTCCGTTAATGACTTACACATTCTTCCATAAATACGGAATTGAAGTATTCTGGCAATGCTAAGTCTTCCTCAGGAGCTCTGGCCCCCCAAATTGTCTTCCAGTTAGCCTTCCCTACTATTGCATTTCAGCACTTGGTTATGTTCAATCTCCCAGGATTATAAAGTCTCTGAAGTCAGAGGTTAAAGGTTAGTTTTCCATTGTTTTCATTATTCCCCCAGATCTCTGCATTGCTTACTCCCTTGCTTAAGGATCTCTGCTCAAATGTCACCTCTTCACTGAGGGCCTCTATAAAATAGAGTGCACCATTCCTTAACACTTACCAACACCTGATGCACGACATAGTTATTTGATTTTCCATTTCACCCCAGAATGTAAACTTGGTGACTTGGTTTGCTTACTACTGTATCCCTGCACCTAAAGATACCTGGTATACAATAGGCATTTGAATAGAACTGAGTAAAGCAGTTGGCCCTCCCAAATGTGGGTGGGCATCACCCAATCCTTCAACTGCCAGAACAAAAGGTAAAGGAAGGGCAAATTAGTTCTATTTCTGTTTGAGATGAGACATCCATCTTCTCCTCTTCTTGGACATTGGTGCTCCTGGTTCTCATGCTTTCAGACTCAGATACAGATTTATCTAACCAAATACAACTGTGGTTAGCTTTCAGTTCAGTGATTCTCGGGCTTTTTGTATTTAATCCACAGAAATGTGTTTATATGATTTATATACATATATACTAGATATGTGTGCATATATATTTTTACATGCATGTGTATATTTATATACACATGTATATGTGTTTAGCTGAGACAAAAGGTTTACAAATCAATACCTCATTCTCTGTGTGACAATTATTTCCTATTCATGTTTTTTTAATGCTGGCCAAGAAAGTCTAAATTAATTCTGCAATCCATTAATGGATTCGACTTCTTAAAAACCTCTACCTTAGTAGATAAGCACCGGTAACCCCAGGAATATTTAGGATCAAAGTCATAGCATTAATACTCTCCATTACATTTTGGAACTATCTATTTACTTTGGTATTTATGTTTTGGAGAATTTAATAATAATTATTTTTGCAACTCCATTTGAAAATGTGAAATGGAGTAACTAATTCAAATTCATGATTGTAAGTGGATATATGTAACAATTTAACCACGTTTGCAAGTACTATTGAGATTATGAGATTTTAAGGTTTATCAACCACATTTTTAAGTTTACATTTTAGGTTTTAAGAGTGGGCTCAGTACTTGGATTTTGTCAAGTAACTGAATTGTTTAAGAAGAAAATAAATTAAATTTATAAATATACTTTAGTTATGAGAATTTAAGTTATAAAAATCCCCAAAGATTTTTTAAAAATTTACAGCATATATACCACTTTAGGGTAAAGTTTTAATATTATTAAAGCAAAGGTAATTCCTAGAGTCCCCTGAGTGTAGAAAAGCCACTCTCGTGCATAGGGCAGCAGCTCCAATTCACTTTGAGCTAACTGGGTGTTAATTTAAAAGCTTTTCAAAAGGGTGAGCAACACGTGGTCCCCCAAGAGGAGCTGGGTTCTGCTCAAGGGGAACAGGAAATCGACCTGGGAAGAGGTGGAATCGTCTTTCCCACTTTATCGCCTGTCACGTCATTTTAAAAAAATAATAGGTAAAAGACAATTTAAAAGCACTAAACCAGCCACGAGGAGTGACGTTTTCTCAGGGTCTGCGCGCCCCAGACCCTGCTTCTGCCCGGGTGAGGAAGAAATGGTGCGCAGCCCACCAGGCTCTGGAAGGCGGGCACAAGAGGGTCCTGGGGGTAGTGGGGTGCAAGGTCACCCGCGCTGCGGAAAGCGGGGTCCACAAGTTTCTGCTTGGGCACGCAGACCGGATTTCACCTTAGCTCTACGGCCCGTAATTTATATGATGAACCCATGAGGGCCTGCACTATTACCAGAAAAGCGTTTTTCCAAACCGTTTTTGCAGCCTGCAGTGACCCAGCAGCGGCCCGCGCGCCCTGGGAAACAGCGTCTGCCCACGCCGCAGCAATAGCCGGAAAAGAACCGCTTGCCCGCGCCAGCACCACCCCGACAGCTCGCTGGGCTATACCACTCCTACACCCCTCCGAAGGCCAGGAAAGGTACGGTCCCCGGCCTATGATTGGCTAGAGGCGCGGGGGCGTGGCCTCCAGAGCTTAGTCCCGCGCGCCTGAACCCGCTCGCCGCATTGCGAGTCGGACCAGCAGCGGGCGCCATGGTGAGTAGTGGTTCCGGCAGGAGATAGAGGCGAAGGCCGCGTTTTGGGCCTGGGTCCGGGCCGAAGCCCGGGCTAGTACGGGGGTCTGCTTTAGGAGCGGGACCGGGCGGACGCAGGGACTGCGCTGACGCTGCTGCCCCGGCTCCTCTTTCAGGTGCTGCTGCACGTGCTCTTCGAGCACGCGGTTGGCTACGCGCTCCTGGCGCTAAAGGAAGTGGAGGAGATAAGCCTGCTGCTACCGCAGGTGAGTGAAAGCGGTGGGCTTGCGGGCGGCACGGGCCCCAGCATGCACCGCGCGCTCACACGTGGCCGGCTGAGAGGGTTGGGGGTGCGCTGGGCCTGAAAGCTCCAGAGCAGGGAGTTCTTAACCAGTATTTGTGATTAGAATCGCGTTAGAAGCATTTAGAAGTAAGCCTTCCGCAGTCCACCCCGTACTGATGAAGCAGAACCAAAATTTAGGGCCAGTGATCGGTTCATTCTTAAAGCGTTCTGTTGGTTCTTATTTACGCCCAGGGCTGAGAACCGCTGCTTTACTGCGCCCTAGAGGCAAGAGCAAGGGAAAGAAGTCACTTATCCTTCTCCCCCCTAGGTGGAGGAGTGCGTACTTAACCTAGGCAAGTTCCACAACATCGTTCGTCTCGTGGCCTTTTGCCCCTTTGCCTCGTCCCAGGTTGCCTTGGAAAATGCCAACGCTGTGTCTGAAGGTGAGTTGGCCACCTCCAAGTATTTCAGAAAGTAAGATGAGATTATAATTCCTGCTACTGTATAGTTCCTTCTAGAGAAATTGTGATAGCATTTGCCTTTCCTTGGCTTATTCTAGATCTGATATGTTCTGGATGGTATTTGATGTGTACAGAATGTAATTTAAAATAACTTCACAGAGCTCAAGGTCTAAGGAATATGGTATAGACTAAATGTATTTAAAGCACACAATCAAATATGCAGTCTTACCTTATGGACACTAATGATAAATGAAATCTGGTGGAGATGGGACTAGTTCAGTGCTAAACTCTTATCACATGTTCTCTGCTGTTTTTAATTGACTGGAAAGAGCAACTTTGATACATAAAAGCCAAGGAAAAGGTTTGTTCCCAGAAGGCAAATCAGGAGCTAAATACTTTTATAGTGCTGGTGCTCTAGGATGTTTTAAGGTTTCAATTATGCATTTCACACTTGTATTGGACCCGAGTTCCTCACATGGTTGATGCAGGCTTTGCAGTGATGACTCGAATCTGTCAATCCACTGAGTGCAATTACTGATGTCTCCATGTCTCTGAGCAAAGCCTGAAGGAGAGGGGTCTAGGCATGCCATCCCAGCATGCTCTGCTGGACCAGTCTAAGAATGGTCTGTCACTTAATCAGCAGTTGAGGGGACAGGATCCCTTTTATGATTTAAGCATCCTTCAGTCTGTTAGTGGGGCCTCTGTTTTTTTGCCCTAAGGTGTTGTTCATGAGGACCTCCGCCTGCTCTTGGAGACTCACCTGCCATCCAAAAAGAAGAAAGTACTTTTGGGGGTTGGGGACCCCAAGATTGGTGCTGCTATACAAGAGGAGTTAGGGTACACTTGCCAGACTGGAGGCGTGATAGCTGAGATCCTTCGAGGTGAGACTATTACGTGTTAACATTCATGCCATCTTGACATCTTTGAGGGGGTTTCTGAAAACAAGGTCACTTAAGGTTGCTTCTGGTAAGCCTTCCTGCTTGGCTGGTGCCCATGGGTGCAAGAGCTAGCTCAGAGCCCTTCTCTGCTCATAGTCTTGCCCTCCTCCAGGAGTTCGTCTGCACTTCCACAACCTGGTGAAGGGTCTGACCGATGTGTCTGCTTGTAAAGCCCAGCTGGGGCTGGGACACAGCTATTCTCGTGCCAAAGTTAAGTTTAATGTGAACCGGGTGGACAATATGATTATCCAGTCCATTAGCCTTCTGGACCAGCTGGATAAGGACATCAATACCTTCTCCATGCGTGTCAGGTAAAGTGCAGGGGCGACCCTGGAGAAATGGGGTCTGTGGCCTGTGGTTTAGCTAATATTTTGAATCCTGAGATGAGGACTGGCTCCTGTGGGTAGAACTCTGGGGTGGGTCCGGGCCTCCCAGTGCTTACCACAGGCTGTGTTCTTACAGACTGTACAGAAAGAGGAGGCAGAGTAAACATACCCCATATACACCTCAGCCCAGGCCCTTTGCTTGGTCTGTATTGTGAATGGGGGCACATGGAGTTGAGGTTCGGAATCTGACTTCCTCCAAGCAAAGAGTAGATGTGGGGAGAGCTGAGGCTGTAACTTTCAGACATGGCAGCTGGGCCGGGGATTCATTGTGGCTCTTTGCAGGGAGTGGTACGGGTATCACTTTCCTGAACTGGTGAAGATCATCAATGACAATGCTACGTACTGCCGCCTTGCTCAGTTCATTGGGAACCGGAGAGAGCTGAATGAAGAAAAGTTGGAGAAGCTGGAGGAGCTAACAATGGATGGGGCCAAGGCTAAGGCTATTCTGGATGCCTCGCGGTCCTCCATGGGTCAGTACAGATCCTGGCAGCCAAAATAAGGTATGGGCCTTAGAGTATCTGGCTCCAGCATTCACACTTGGTGTCCTCCAGGTATGGACATATCAGCCATAGACTTGATAAACATCGAGAGTTTCTCCAATCGTGTGGTGTCTTTGTCAGAGTACCGCCAGAGCCTGCACACTTATCTGCGATCCAAGATGAGCCAAGTAGCCCCCAGCCTGTCAGCCCTAATTGGGGAAGCGGTGCGTCAGGGGAAATGGAAAAAATGGGATTAAGGAATGTTACCATGTATATCCATGTTGCTGTATTTCTTGACTCACCATATCTTACTTAGTTGCACTTGAAGCGGGGAGGCAAAGCATATGCAATCGGTAGGCTGGCAATTCCGGCTTCTGTGACTAACTCCTTGAATCCTTTTTCAGGTAGGCGCACGTCTCATTGCTCATGCTGGCAGCCTCACCAACCTGGCCAAGTATCCAGCATCCACAGTGCAGATCCTTGGGGCTGAAAAGGCCCTGTTCAGGTACCAGTGAGGGCACTTGCCCACACTCAGGTACCACTTCTGGTGCCCACTGCTTGTTTGGGGATCACAGTGATGGCTGACCAGGGCTTCCTGACCTATACAGGCCTCTGCTATGGGGGTGATGGCCAGTCCTGGTGTCTGAGTGATTCCCAGGGCCCAGCAAAGGGACCGAGTTTCCAGGTCAGCGACATTGGATGCCTTCCCTCTGTCTCTGGGAGCTGTGGGTTTGCATGAGGCGGGATAGAGACCCAGCCTAGCCGGAGGCTCACTCTGGAGACACGGGAGGGGAGGGGAGGAAAGGAGCTGCCTTGGCTAATAGGGTTGAAATTTCTGATCTTAAACTCTTTGCTGAATATTCTTCTCCCAGAGCCCTGAAGACAAGGGGTAACACCCCAAAATATGGACTCATTTTCCACTCCACCTTCATTGGCCGAGCAGCTGCCAAGAACAAAGGCCGCATCTCCCGATACCTGGCAAACAAATGCAGTATTGCCTCACGAATTGATTGCTTTTCTGGTATGGGTGGGGTGTTGGCATTTGTGAGAAGGGGCTGGGAGGGAGGGGAACCTCAATACCTTAGCTTCTACTATGATGGTAACATTTTTCGTCAACAGCAGTTCACCTAGTGAGTGATGATACTTTGGGTCTGAGTGAAGCTGAGGATAGAGGAAAATACTGGGGATGGGGAGTAGTTTGTCCCTTTAGGAGCTGACAGGCTTTGTTCACCCCTACACATACATACATTCAGAGGTGCCCACAAGTGTATTTGGGGAGAAGCTTCGAGAACAAGTGGAGGAGCGGCTATCCTTCTATGAGACCGGAATTTTTCCACGGAAGAACCTGCAGGTTATGAAGGAAGCCATGGTTCAGGTTAGTTTGGGCTTTGCTGGGTGCTGGGAGAACCATAGCTGGCTATTGGAGGTGATGAACTGTCTTAGCCTGACCTTGTAGAGTGGAGGCACAAAACTGATTTAATGAGCCTGATCCAATAAAGCCAGGAGAGAGGCCTGGAGGGCCAGAGGTCTGACAGCCTTTTTAGCACTTTTCTTTGGCCAGGCAGAGGAGGCGGCTGCTGAGATTACTAGGAAGCTGGAGAAACAGGAGAAGAAACGCTTGAAGAAAGAAAAAAAACGGTTGGCCGCCATTGCTCTTGCATCTCCAGAAAACAGCACTAGTACGCCAGAGGAGTGTGAGGTCAGTAAGCATACTGGTCCTAAATGAAGATCTTGAGTTGTAGAATTTTCAACAGCGGAACAAAGGATGTATGACCTCATAGCCATGGTCTTGAGTCTCGGCTTTTGAACTGGAATGTCTAAAACTGCCTCTTGATTCTATAGGAAGGAGATAGGTGCTGAGAGAACTTGCTCAAGAGCCCAGAGAGCTGGTTGTAGCACACCGGTTCCCTGAGCAAGTATGTTCTGTCCTCGGGTGCCTCCCAGGAGTCCTCAACCGGGGATAGTGTGACTTCCAGCTGTTCTCGGCCGTATGTCTGGAGGTGGTAGCATTTCATAGTGCCCAGTTTGGGAGCAGGGATGGGAACAAGGTCTCCAACATGCTAGGTTAGAATCCTCCCTAGGATTTTGATAGTGCCATTTGTACAGTGTTTCAGGGTTCCCTTTGGAACCTGGCGTGATAGTTCTATTCAGACTAGTATGGTAGATTTTTCTGTAAGTTAATTAATGAAGTCAGTTAAATGTTTTTTCCACCTAAGTTGCAGTCACCTTTGGGGAGTGGATTTCAAGTTATAGCCATATAATTAGAAACTATTCCTTTGGGCATTGGGCAATTTAACAGCATTTCCACCAGTCTGTCTGCCCTACTTAACTGCTAGAACTGTAATGGAGGGGGCGGGGATCATACAGTAAGTGACAGTTTCATGCCCATTTACCCTTTTAGGAGATAAGTGAAAGACCCAAAAAGAAGAAAAAGCAAAAGCTCCAAGAGGCTCCTCAGGAGAATGGAATGGAAGAGCCACCTGTCTCTTTAGCCAAACCCAAGAAAAAGAAAGCTTTTTCCAAGGAGGAGCTGATCAGTAGTGATTTAGAAGAAACAGCTGGCAGTGGAAGTCTTCCCAAGAGGAAGAAATCTTTCCCCAAAGAAGAACCAGTTAGTGACCCTGAAGAGGCAGAAAACAGGAGTGTCCCTAAAAAAAAGAGGAAATTTAAGGAGGAGCTGCTCAGCAGTGGACCTGAAGAAGCTGCTAGCAGCAAGAGCAGTAGCTCCAAGAAAAAGAAAAAGCTGCAGAAGCTATCCCAGGGAGATTAGAATGGACAGTGCCCTGGTGGGACATAACCACCCACAGTGACATTTCCCAACCCATCCCTTATATCCCAATAAAAACATTCACAAGCTGAGGTACATGTTTTATTGGACACTTTCACATGGTTTTGGGTGGGACCTACGAGTGGGACAGGGCATCAATGACAGCCTCAGTGAAGTCTTGGCAGGTGGCATAGCCACCCATGTCAGGAGTTCGAACCTGTGGGGGAGAATTGTCGTCATCCCTGTGGCCTGGGCCCATCCCTAATCCCCCCACCTAAATACACAAGTCCCCTAAGGAAGCCAGCCCCAGGCAACCTAGGCTCTGCCCAGAAGGTGACTATGGTCTACAGATTTATTTAAGAGTTCTTGTCTGGTCCACTGTACTGAAGGGAGGTGTAGTTAGTAGTATGGTCTTCATGCGGTTGGAGGGAATAAAGGGCTCTAGGCCCCATAGGGGTGCAGGTGGCCGATGACAGACTTGATGAAGTCAGTTGTGGTGCTGTAGCCGCCCATGTCTCGTGTCCGCACCTACAGCCACCACGTGCAACAGCCGTGGGGGAAGAAGAGAAGAGAGCCCATGAAGGGGGAATAGGGCAATGGGATGGAAATGGGAGCCCAAGAAGACAAGGCCAGAAGACAATACAGCAGAGATGCAAGGTGGCCAGGTTTGGAAGAGCATGGGCCCATACACTCAGATCTTTTGAGGTCCAGAGCCACCATCAGAGCTATGCTTAGGCCTGCACAGAATGAATGGGAGGCTGAGCAGGAAGTAAAATGGAAATGCAGATCAAAGACAAGATGAAGATGCCTTGGAGGAAATGAGAGAGACCAAGCAGGAGGGAGGAAAGAAACCAGCAGGAAAGTGCAAATGAGGATGGACTTCCAGGTTGGAGGTGACTGACACCTGTGCCTCATCCTGCCTGCTATCTCCTTCAGCTCCACCATCTCTCATTCCTCCCCGAGAGAGCTTAAACCCAGGTACTTTGCAAGTTCATCATTAAGATGGCCCGTAAAAGAGCCAATGGATGGAGGAGGAAAGGGAATAGCAGATGGGAACTACCATGCAAAGGAGATCAAGAGAATGAAACAGCCAAGAGAAGAGAAGCGAAGAGCAGCCCTGACAGGAATGGCGGGGAGCGGAAGAATCAGATATTCTGGGGACCTAGAGAGAAAAGCCTCAATTCAGGTTATCCAGAATAGTACCAAGGCCTTAAACCTTTCTAACTCACCTTGCCAACTTTGATCACCTTCTTCACTGCATCTGCAATCATGTTGGAGTGATATTCTAGACTGTCAATGTGAACAGGAAGAAACAAATTACCCCCTCATCAGGCCCCAATTTCCCCACCTGTACTCCCCTTACAACATCCAGTCTCCTCCAGCCCACCAAAACCTACTTGAGGTGCCGTAGCATGTTGGAAGCTGACAGCAGCATGGCTGTGGGGTTGGCTATATTCCTACCCACTGCCTGGGCAAATGGGTGCCGGGCACCCTGTGGAGAGAAGAGCAGGCCAAAGTCACTGGGAGCAGATGTGATACAGAGGTGAGGGTCAGGGAAAGGTATTAGGGAAGAGAGAAGTCAAGTCAGGGACACAGAAGAGGCATGGGAAGAGAGCAGGAGCAGGCCAGGGTCACTTAGGAGGGGGTGGCACTTGGGAAGCTATCAGGGGACCTGAGGTCAGAAGATGGGCACACAGGGCTGAAAGAGGAGGTAACCTCACTCACCATTTCAAAGACGGCATACTCTGCACTGTAGCTCTCACCAGGGACAACACCAGCTCCCCCAACCAGGCCAGCAGCCAGATTGTCAATAATGTTCCCATAGAGATTGGGCATCACCAGCACATCAAACTGGTAAGGATTCTGTACCAGCTGGGGCGGAAGGGAGGTGGAGAGAGATGTGGACATGGAGAGAGAAGTAAATTCCACTCCCCGCCCTCCCTCAGCACTCAGAGTGCAAACATGGGGAGGGCCTACCTGCATGCAGCAGTTGTCTATGATCATCGTCTCAAATTTGATTTTGGGATATAGTTCAGCAACTTCTTCACAGCACTGCAGGAACAACCCATCCCCAAGTTTCCTGTCCAAGGGCCAAAGGAAACAGATTCAGCCAAAAGAGTGCAGGGGACTACCTTCCTAGGAACCCACCCCAAACAAAGCTATGTCCCTCACATGATGTTGGCCTTGTGGACAGCCGTGACCTTGTCTCGCCCCTTCTTAGTGGCATAGTCAAAGGCAAACTTTGCAATCCGCTGAGATTTGGTTCGAGTGACAATCTTCAAGCACTCAATCACGCCCCTCGCACTCTGGGTAAGAGAGAAACAGCTGAGAAACACTGAAAGAAGGAAAGAAGGGACTATGCCTCTCTCTCACCTTCACTACTGCCCTCCCCAATTTCTAGGGCCTCACCTCATGTTCCAAAGAGCTGTACTCCCCTTCCGTTTGCTCTCGAATGATCACCAAATCTAGATTGTTGTGTCGAGTCATGTACCCAGGAAGCGACTTCACATGGACTACATTGGCAAACAAGTCCAACTTGCGCCTGGGGGGTAGGGTAGAGCCATCAGTACTGTGTCTGGTGCCCCAGTCCCCCTCACCCATGGCCCCCCACCACCTACCTCAGTCGCATATCGTAGGACGCTAGTTCCCCCTTATACTCCATTGGGGTGTGGATCTTTCCTGCATAAACAAAGTTGTGGGGGCAGGAAGATGTCAAGCACAAACCACACCCAAGGGAACCCAGATTAGTGTCCGATTTCCTCAGTGACATAATACAACCCAGACTCCCATCTCCAACTCCCAAACCAGTGACCCTTAAATGCTTCTGGAGGCAAGAGATAAAAAATAATGCTGTTAAAACCAAAAACATTTTGTCTGCTGTTTTACTTTTAGTTATCGTTTTTGTGTTGAAAACTCAAAATGGCCTAAAAGGAGGACAGAAGGTTTTTTCATGTTATCAAAGTGTCTGGGTATAATACATTAAGAAACAAAGCTAGGGTATCAGTGACCTTGCTTGATGTTTCTATGTCTACCTATTTGATTTTTTTTTTTTTCAACCAACTATTGAATATTGACCATGTGTAAGGTACTAAGAACATCAACTAAAAACATAACACACAACTCCTATCCCCAAGGGGCAAATAATGCAGTGGAGAAGATAGATAATATAAAATACATGATAAAAACCATAGAAGAGGTATTAATGACATACATAAAAACACAAAAGAAATTTCCTCTGGTAATATCAGGTAATGTCACTGAACAGCTGGCATTTCAGCCAGACTTTAGGTTTAGTGAGTGCAGTAGGTTGAACAGTGACCTTCAAAATTGTATGCCCATGCCCTAACCCCCAGAACCTGTAAATGTGACCTTATTCAGGAAAATAGTGTTTGGATATCTTGAGAGGAAATCATCCTGGTTTAGGGTAGGCCCAAAATCCAACAACAAATCTTTATACAAGAAAAGGAGAAACAGATACACAGGCACAGAGGGGAGAAATCTGTATGAAGACAGAGGTAGAGATTGGAACAAGCCATCCACAAGCCAAGAAACACCAAGGAACGCCAGGAGCCACCAGAAGCTGGGAGAGCCAAGGAAGGTTCCTCCCCTAAGCCTTCAGAGGGAGCCCTGCCAACACTTTAGATTCAGAATTCTGGCCTCCAGAACTATGAACGAATAAATTTCTATAATTTTAAGCCACCAGATGTGTGGTAATTGGTTACAGCAGCCGTAGGAACCTAACACAGTGAGTGAGAAGGATTCTGACAGGTAGCATCGAAACATTCTGGGCAAAAAGAATAGCGTAAGTCCATATAGTACATGTATTTGGAAACTAATCCAGCCTAGTGTGACCAAAGCACAGAACACGTGTTGTGGAAACAAAGGCAGAAAAGCTGGGGGTCACTGTATAAAGAACTTATTTTCCTATGCTAAAGCTGAGCCTGGCAAAGCCATACTGATTTTTCCAAGAGAAGAGATGTAGAAAATGGACTGCAGGGACAGAACAGGAAGCCAAAAAATTTAATGAGGAGATTCAAGAAGGGAAACAGAGGCAAGACAGAAAAGAGGTGTCTAGAAGTGGCATAGTAGAATGATGACTCATGGTGTAGCCCCAAGACAGATTCTGAACCCCCGGAACATTCCTGCATAGACAACTCATAAGATCTCTCAACCAGTGTTCCCAAACGAAAGGAACGAATGGCCAGGAATCTGGTGGGAGCCCAGGGGAGTTAGTGTATTAGTATATGCGAAGAAAAACTTAATGAACATTCATTCATTTTATTTTAAATGACACATGGGCAGGGTAGCAAGGGGGCACACATACCAATAATGGCCACCTTGTTTTCCTTCATGGAACTCAGCACTTGCTCTAACTTCTCCTCAGAAGCCATATTCTGCACCTCACTCAGGTAATGCTCCTGGAACTCCACCGGGACACAAGCAGCCTGAGAGGCAGGTCCCCAAAATTACAGGGTCAGCAGAGAGTAAGTCCTCTCCAACCCACCCCAACGTCGGTTCTGGCTGATTTAACCCAGGCCACTTGCCTTGAACACCTCCTTGACAGCGTGCATCAGCTCGGGGCCCACGCCGTCTCCTGGCAACATGGTCACGGGAAAGGCGCCCTCCACTCTCACGTCCTCGGCCTGCGACTGGGGCCATCAGAGCTAGGGCTGAGGTAGGAGCAGGGGTCCTAGAAGGAGGGGTGAAGCGGGTAGGAGGAATGTGGAGTGGGTGAGACCCGAGTGGATCTTGCGCTTACCTGGTTCCGCAAGGCGGCGTGCGCCACCGCCGAGGTACATAGGCTCCTCCATGCCCAAGGATTAGGGGCGGCGACCACCGCCTGCGACAGAGACACACACAAGCCTGTGAGGTCGGGTCTGGAACTCCCAGACCCAGAATACTACACTGAGCCCAGTACAAACCCACCGCTCCCCTGCCCGCCTCCAGCCTGGGCCTCACTCGGGTCAACCAGCGGGCACAGCTCAGAGCCGCCATGTTCTCCGCAGGAAGTCGCGAGGGAAGTGACGCCAGAAACTTGCGCAGGCCGGCACCCTGACTTCCGGTCCGTCCTGAGACGCTGGACCCTTCGCTCTTTTATTTCAACACGGGCGTCTGCTGCTCTCTCTCTTTCTCTTTCATCCTCTTCTATTCACCCCCTCCCCTGGAGGCTACGGGACACACAACTTTGTCTGTTGCTTTATTTTCAGTCACTATATTTAATTTATGTTGAAATTTCAAAATAACATTAAAGAATATGGGATTTCATGTGTATCAAACGAAGACTTTGGTTTAATAAGTCGAGACACAATACGGGGTCATCTGTCTTAATGTTTTTGTGTCCACCTGTTTTTCTATTAACTAGTACTCGCTGAATATTCATATGGCAGGCACTAAAGACGTTAATGAACACAGTCCATGAGAGAAGGTGTGTGTCCGGTTTCTCCTTCAATCTCCCAGCCTTCCCAGTTACACTGTATTAATCAAGTTTCCTCGTTTTTTCCTGTGTGGTCGTATTCCTTGCTCAGTTGTTTCTCTAAGAGTGTGTTCCAGGCCTGAGCTCTCCTATCAGGACCATAAATAGAGGCAGAACTTAATTCCAGCATGTAAGTGTGACTAAAGGGGAATCTCAGACTAATTTCTGAAATTCTAGTCACATACTGTTTACAAGTGACATGCCAGAAAACAAAACGACAGGATAATTTGCCTATGCCAGTATTCTGGCAGTGTCGTTTTGGATCACCTTTCCGATTGGACTAGGGGCACTTGCTTAAAATGCAGACATATGAGTCCCACACAAGGCTTGCTGAATCCAAATCTCAGGATTGGGACCCCAGAAAATACATATTTAACGGGCCCCCCAGATGATAACACATTGAATTTTAAGAGCCACTAGCTAGGTTCTTTGTGGTTTGTATTCCTCATCCAACCAAAAAGGTGCAGGGCATTCTCCCAGCCCAAGGGAGGAAACAGTGGTTCTAGGGGACCAAGCATAGGCTTTGTGCCTCTCTCTGCATTCCTTTAGGCAGAGCATTCTCTACAGTAGTGGAATGAAGAGTTTTATAGATTTAAAGATTCGATAATAAATTTGTAAGAGTCTTGCTGTGTAAATATAAGGCTGTTATAAGTGTTATAGTTCATATAATTTGTTAATGTATAATATTAATATAACATACTCCTCCACCTCCACTCATATAGCCCAAGAAACAATTCAAAACCAGAGAGCATCACCATCTTGTTTCCACAGACTCCTTGTTCTCAATTTCCACACTGCTATTGCCATCCACTACCATTTTTTTCCTCCAAATATCGCTCTTTCTGATGAAGAGAAAGTGGGAAGTTCATTCTTTTTAAAAACTGTATTTTCTGTTACTTTAGGAACTCTAGAGTGAGAATGAAGAGAGATGTGCCATATTGATCCAATCTCTGGTCGTAATCTAATTTTTATCTCAGAAAATATTAATTTTCTTAAGAGTAACTACAACACTATTTCTATCCCTAATTTCTGCACAGGCCCGAGCCCAGGTGACACTCAAACAATATCTACTAACTGACATGACACTGTGTGGCTGTCGGCAGGGCGAAAGGGACTGATGAAGGGTACCAACTGACTCAAGCCAAGGAGATGAGACCATCGTTGTCTGAATTTGTTCATTGTATTCTTCCTGTGAGCCTGGTGAGCTCTCCTGGCCCCGAGTCCCCTTGAAGGCATCTCTCACTGATACAGCCTGAGAATGGGGAAGTTCAGTCAGGACTATTGAAAAGTTCCTTAATCAGTCCCTTGGGCAAGGGAGAGAGATTAAACCATCTTGTTCCTTCTAAGTGTTGTGAAGCAAATATGAATGTTCGATGTGAGGCTGGGTGGACTGAATGTCAGTTTCCTGGGCCTACAAGTCCTCTAGTACAGGGGCCCTAACTTGGGGTCCACAGAGCCTCTAGGTATCCATGAATACAAATTAGTACCATGAACTTGGACGGAGAAAAATCCAAAAGTCACATTTTTATTCTCACTAACCTCTAACTGAATTTTAGCCTTTCCTTTCATTATGAATATAGAAAGAAATTACAGTGCTACCTGTAGAACCCTTGATTTTGTCCCTAATAGACATCATATTTCATACCACATTTCAGTTGAGGCAGATATCCTGAAATATCATTTACTCTCATCCCTACTTTGATATTATTTGACCCAGTGCTAGATTCTGTTATTTAAGGCATTAATAAAGTAGCACACATAGTATTATATTACAAGGTTGTTTTATTAGTATTATATACCAATATAATGAGTTTCCTTTGTAATCCTATTTGTTTTATGCGCTTAAAAGCTTTTCTTAAGAAGAAGACAGGGGTGGCTCCATAGTGTAGTGGTTAGCACGTCTGCTTTGCACGCAGAAGGTCCTGCGTTCACGCCCCAGGTGGGGCCATGGATCATACCCTGGGTGTGCCAGGCCCCAAACCCAGGCGCCCGCCTCGAGCATGTGGGAGGGGACGCTCCGTCTTCAGAGATCCAGTTCTTAAGGGGAAACGGCAGGAGTGGAAGTAGTGGGGGTGGGAATTAAAGAGGGGGAAAAAAAAAAGAAGAGGACAAGGGAAGGAGCTCAGCAAGATGTGGCCTCAGCTTGAAATGGGAGCTCTGGAGCATGAATAATGTCTCAGGGTTGTCGTAATTTGAGGGGCAGGTCGGGGGGCGGGGCAAGTCTTAATAACCTTGCTTCGGCCTTCCTGGTCTAATCGTCCAGGCATCTCTGGCTCTTGGAGGCTCCCTTTGTCTATAGACAACCCCCCAGAGAAGTGGGTAGCTGTGAGCAGTTCACAACCAACACCTGAAGAACTTGAAGGAATGGATGCACCGGTTGGCAAAGAGCATCTGGACGAGACAGCTACTATTCTGTGGAGGTGAGCATGAATATGGATGGTGTACTGAAACTTAGGAGAGCAGGCATGTTTGAGGAAATGAGGTACAGTGAGGAGTAGTGAGTAAGATTGGTTCAAGTTCTCGGGCTGAGAGAAATGGAGGGGGATTTGTAAGCAATACTAAGGACCCTTTTGGGATGATGACCATGAATTAATCATGATAAAATTGTGTGTGTTTTCATGAAGAAAGCCAATACTTGGATTCGTCCAAAAGTAGTATTTTGCCAGAGAGAGGTACAAGGGAGTTGAGGGTATTGGCAAAATGGAATCGGGGGTAAGCGAAGGCAGTCAGAAGAGATCTGATGGGTAGGCAGGTGAGAAAAGTATCAAAGGTCCCAAAGTATTGAAAAAGTAGTGCTCATGGGATCTGTTTAGCAAGAAAAATGGACGGAGAGGAGGGTGTCTCCACAACAATTGTGGAAGTGGAGCAGATGCCATTAACAATGAAATCTCAGATGGTACTATGGGAGTGGGTGCTGAAGAGACCTCAGGGAGCCCTCACAGAGGAGAACTCAGACCCATAATATTGGTTGGGTCATCTATGTCAACATGGGAGTCCCCCAGGATAGTGTCATCAGCTGAGGCAGGGGAAAGGCTAGGATCCAGGTGCCAGAGTCTTCCCTTGGTGAGCAGGAGAGACCAGGAGGGCAGAGATGTCAGAGATTGAGAAACGTGATATCAGTGACTGGGAAGAGCCCCCCAAAAGTAGAACTTCCTTTTTCTGTTATTTTTTTTTTTTACAGGGTGGGGCAAGCATTGTTAGCCAGGTTAATGGAAACTCAGATTTGGCATCCATCTGCTCTGTTAGTTTTAATGTAAAATTTTGCTTCAGTATTTTTAATTAGACAGTAAGTAAATGATTACATTCCTCTTTTAAAAATATTATAAATTATAAATAAGGCCAAAGTGTCTTACCACCCCAACCACAGCCCCCATTCTTTAGAGGCAGTTAGTCATCTCCTTCAAAACCTATTTGCTATGCATGTACACCCCCTACACACAGAGAATATACAGTATTGTTTTTGGTGTGTGGGTATGTGCTTCAGAATAAATGGTTTCATACTTTATGCACTTACTGTTCTGTAATTTACTTTTTTTCACTCAACATTGTCTTAGAAATCTAAGATACCATGTTATAGAGAATGAGCAGACTCATTGTTTTATTTTGCTGCATAGTATTCTATAATGTGAATTTGCTTAATTTACTGAGCCTTTCTCAAGTCGATAGATACATAGGTGGTTTTAGTTTGGGTCATTACCAGCAATATTGCTGTGTACATCCCTGTATGATTTCCTTTGTACACATGATACATGTTACAAAGTGTCCCCCAAAGCGTGTCCATGTGTATGTTTCAGTTATGAATGTGCTCTGCTGCAATAAACAGAAAAATCATTAAACAAATAAGGGGTGTTGGGTTTTTTCCTCTTGCTTCTGAAGGCAAGGAGTTACTGGGATTGGTTTAACTGCTAAGAAATGCCCCCTGAGATTCTGTCTAACTTCCTACTCTGCTAGCCTTATCATATTGTCTAAGATCCTCGTCCTTGGTGCCACATAGACACCATATGGCTGCTGCAGCTCTAGATATCACTTCTGCATTCAGAGCTGAAAGAGGGAGAAAGAACAGTTCCAGCCATACCTGCTCCTTCTTATCAGATATGTAAAAGCTTTCCCAGAAACACTCTTAGTAGATTTCCACTTAGGTATCACAGGCCAGAAGTAGATCCATGACCACTTCTACTGCAAGGGAAACAGGAAAAGAGGGGAAGAGGTTTGTCCTACTTGGCTTAAACTAATTTCTAACACCCTGGCTGCACATTAAACTCACCTGAGGAGATCTTTTTAAATACCTGTGTATGGACTCCACAACCAGAGGTTTTGATGTAATTAGTCTGGGCTGGGGCTCAGACACTAGTATTCTTTAAAAGCTTCCTGACTCTTTAAGTAGACCAGATTTGAGAACCAGTGGTTTACACCAATTATGATCCTTCACTTGGGGCTGGGCAGGTGTATTGGTTAGGATTAGTGAGTGACAACGCACGACATAACCACAGCCCAAACAAGAGAGAAGTTTATTTCTCGCTCACATAGAAGTTCAGTGATAGTTGGTTCAGGGCTGGACTGGCCCTCCATGGTGTCAGAGACTCAGACTCCATTATCTTGTTGGTCCATTCCCAAGTTCATTCAAGATCCATGACAGTTATTCCAGCTCTAGCCATCATGTATGTATTCCCACCAGCAAGAAGGACAGGGGAAAAGAACAGAGGTTCCCAGCCCTTAATGACACTTTCTGGAAGTCACTCTCACCATTTCTGCTTACACCCCAGATGATACAGAAACATGTCAGCCTTTTTCTTCAAAGCTTAGCTGTCTTTTCAGAAGGCCTCCTCTCCCTCAAGATGATAAGCATATTCTCCAATATTTTTTTCTAATGCTGTTATGCTTTTGTGTTTATATGGTTTAGGCCATGAATTTATCTGAAATGTAGTTTCGTAAAAGGTGAAAGATATATATCTAATTTTATTTTTTCAAGAGGTTGACTAATAGCCCCAGTATCATTTATTGTCTTTTTCTCTAGATAAGAAAGTCTACCTTTAGCAAATACTAAATTCCCACATATATATTGTCAAACCATGTGAAACTGCTAATGTATATCACCACAATTAGCGTTTTATTTTTGCAAGATATCAGTCACTACTAAATGTTTATATATTTGTTTATTGTCTGTGTGTCTCAATAAAATGTAAGTTCGATGAAGTCTGGGGTTTTGTCATTTTTGTCAACCACTGGCTCATATGTTTCTGCTAATCAAATGAAGGAGATTTATCTTTGAGTCTTTTAATATATATTGATAAAACTTTTAATGTCGATTCATCTTTATATGTTATAAAAGCTGGCTTGATTGTGATACATTATTTTTTAAGTATACTGCTCTGTTTGATCAGCTAACATCTAGTTAAGTCGTTTGCATCTGTGATCTTAAAAAAGCTTGGATTTTTCTTTTCTTTGTTTCTGCTGCCATCATCCAGTCTGGGCATCAGGACTGAGACACCGGGCTTTAAAACAGAGACAGGCATAGTCTGGAAATGGACATGGGTAGGAACTACTGGGAGAGGCAATCGGCCTGAGTGTCCCTGCACACTCTTACTGGGTATGCCAAGAATGCAAGGTCCTAACTGCTCTTTGCCCATGCCATTGCTCAGACTTATATTTGTGTTGAGCAACCTTGAGGAATGAGGTAATATCTCCTTCTGAGACAAAGAGCAAGTTTTCTTATTTCCTACTATAAAAGAGGTGTTTTCCCAAATTCCATGTTCCTTAGATGCACTACAAACCAACTGCATATACAGCATCTCCTGGGCCCTCTACGTTACCTCTGTGGGGCTTGGAAGAAAGGCCACCAGTGTAAACATTATGCTATGCTGCTTACTGTTTCATGAGTAATAACATTCTTTGACTCTGAGCCAGGAGTCTCATCTTGACCAGCATCCATGAAATAGTAAGAGGCTAATTATTCATTTATCAGCAAGGTAAATTCAAATGCCAGACACTGACAGTTTTGGCAATGAAGATGGGATGCTGACAGAGACAAGGCTTTCTGGAAGAAAGACAAGGACCCCGTGGACCAGACTGGGTGATATAAAAAGACTCCTGGAATATGTTAGTGAATCCTCTCACCCAAATAGTGGATGGCAGGGCAAGAGTGGCTAGAGCGAGGGTCTCACACTGTCCTACCTATTAATGAGGCCAAGCGGTAAGAGGTAGGATGAAAACAAGGCACCTGAACGGTGCTTTGTTCCTGCTCACTCCTCCATGCTGAGGGTAGAAGGGATGCTGTGACAATGAAGCAGCAAGCCCCACCCAAAAGGTATTATGGATGGAGCTCCTGAATCAAAGCCTCCTGAAAGCTGGAATAAATGGCAGCGGACAGAATGTTTAAATTGGAGCTTTAGGTGAACCAAAAACACTACCAGTTTGTTTGGTTGTGCCCCATAGGTGGCCATTTAAATTCAGAGTAAATCAAAGCCTTGCTTACTGTCACAGATCTGCTCTCTCCCTCTGAGCTCTCCATCTCTCTGTACTCCCTGTCCCTCTCTCCCATTGCTACTCCCCGCTCAGCTGCTTTGATGAAAAAGCAGAGTATGCTGGGAACTTCGTGGAGGCAAGAGCCTCAAACGTTTATAGCTCTGTAGAACCCAAACACCCATGTCACCATCCTACCTAGTCTTGTGGATGCACTCAGGCAGGAGTGGCTGAAGGCACCAAGGAATGCAGTAGCCATGGGCTCAAGTGCTGTCTGGACTGACATTGGAGGCACACAGGGGAGAAGGCAGTGGCATGCCAACCCTAAAGCCAGAGGCCAAGAGAAGATGAAAGCCTCCCAGCTGTCCACTCCTCCCCACCCACCCACCAACCATCAGTTGAAATTGGTTGTCCCAATGGACTACCTCCCCTATCACTCAGCAGTACCTGCTCTCCCCTTTGGAGTGACATGGTCTCCTGTGGCTGTTGCCATAGCTCCTGGTCTATATACACAAAACTCCTTGGTGTGTTTTCCTATAAAGTAAAAAAAAAATCACCCAATTTCAACTGATGGGCTTTGAGCAAAGTTTGCAGTGGGAAAGGAAAATTAAAGTGGTCCTGTAGGTAGGTCCTTTGGGTTAATTCAATGTACTGTATTGTCATTGGGGCTGCCACTGCTGAAAGTGTAACTAGAATTGATGTTTGTATAGGCTTGTACTGTGAACGCCCATAAGTGTCAGAGGGGATTCACCAATTCAGAGACTGATTCTTAAATCCTCTGGGATGGTCTAGAAGAAACCGTATAGACTTCCAAGAAGAGAAACCTAAAATGGAGAAATTGACTCAATGGCAGCAATTACTCAGAAGCCATTTTCCAGTCCAACAGCACCACCTACCGGACACAGTCACCAAGTACATTCCTTTTTAAAAAGGAGCCTAACTTGCTACTGATTCTCATAGAAGTCCTGTGACTCTCCAACCTGATATACCCGTCTTGGGATGTATCAACCTGGATTTGGTGGTTATCAAGAGAAGGCCACAAAAGGCTTTACTCATCAGATGGAAATGCTATATACAAGTGCACAGCTGGCCTAGCCCTAACATTATCTGAGTTTAATGAGAAAGAGCGGCTGCAATCCCTTTGGAGATAACTTCATTCCTCACTTTATCTCAGTGAGCAAAACTGGTAGCTCAATGGAGCCCTCAATTCACAAAGGGTCTCTTAAGTGCCTGGCTGGTTTGCTGGCAGTTCAGCTATACTGGCGCCGATGGTGTCCATTTTCACAGCATCAGCTATGCAGAATCAAAAAAAGCGGATGTGGTCATTCCACTCGATGGGCAGACCAAAAGGCAGTGCTACTAATCCTGGCCAACACCTTCCCTGATGACATTTTTTTCTGCCTTTTGTGCTGTTGTCAATAGTCTAGCTGTCTTGTCTGCAAGATTGGCAGATTAAAGACATTCTTCTTTGGAGCTTCAAACTGAAGCAAATTCAGCTGCCAATGAAACAGCCTGGGTCATTCACGGAGATGCCTATGGTAAGGGCCCTTCTAATAAGACCCACTGGAATCAAGCTGCTGATCCAGTCTGCACTGCGCTGCCTAGATCATTGCACAAGTCATGACAACACATCCACCATCATGAACTGGACACAAGGTGAAGAACTATATGTTTCTGATGCAGAAGCCACCACTACATACAAGATTTGTGATACCTCCCCAAAGTCGAATTGTTTGTCTTACATTAAAGATGCCATACTGCACAGGCATTGCTCCCACCTGCTCCTGGATGACTGATTATCTCAAGTCAGTCCTTTCCCCGTCTCTGGACGGTCATTGGTGCCTCCCTTCTGGGAGCACATTTTCAGGTAACGATGTTACTGTCGTGGTCCAATCAGGAGACTCTGGCCACACTATTGTGGCTCTCATAACCAAACATGTCAAGTTTTGGCTTTTCAGACCATCTACAGTATGACAATGATGCAACCTTTGTTGCAAAAGCCACCTGACAATGAGCCAATAGTCAAGATATTCGATGGCCATGCCATGCTCCCTACCATCTGCAGGCATCCCGTATTATTGAGCACTGGAATGGCTTCCTCAAAAGCAAACTCAGAAAGCTTCTGACTAGCTCCCTTATCTCCTTTTGATATACACACCTCGGTGAGGCAGTGTGGTCACTAAATGCAGCTGTCCCCAGACAAAAGTCATCTCTTCTCAGCCATTTCCTGGGTCATTATCAGGATAAAAGGGGTAGAAAGGTACATAGATCTATTTTGAAGATTTAGGATTTTGACTATTTCTGGGCATGGTGCTTTTTTCCCCGCTAACAACAACTCCAGGCCAGCTGAGTTAGTACACCCTCCAGATGTCAGTCTGCCAAAAGGAGGCTTATGGGGTTCAAACTTAATTCTGGTTTAGCCACCTGGATTCTCCTGGTGGATTTACATGATTCTAGAACACAAAAGTTTGAGTACACTGCTTGCCAAGTCCCCTTACACTGACCCACACAGGCCAAGGTGGGAGATAAAACAGGTCTCTGTAATTTTATCCCATTCATACCTGGTACCTGCAAATGAAAGGACAGGGTATGAGTTAGGAAAAGACTGAAGAAAAGGTGAGGTTATAGCTACTGGAATGGGACAGATGGAGGCCTGGTGAGAAGACACCTTAGATGCCAGCATGTTTGTGGGGAGGTGGGGTTAATGTTCTCTTTGTCCCCTAGGTCCAGCACTGTAGTCAACAAAACCAGCACCTGGGTCATCTGAGCCAAGCTGCAGCTGGCAACCTAACCCCTGGGTTTGTCATCCTGTCCTCATGCTATGGAAACAGAGGAACTCATGTGGGTATAGGTATTCCTGAACTATTTGTGCCCTTTGCCATCAATGGCAGCTCCTGAATATGGAACCTCACCCACCGCCATACTTGTACAAACATACCATCCAACACGACCTTGTTTCAATCTGACTGGTACAAATGCATGTACTTTTCCTGTCACTGAAATGGCCTTGGTTCATATATGGCAATCAGGGCTACAACTATTTGGTAACACCTCCCACGTGGCTTAACGAAACCAATGTAATGGTGATGCAAATCAGATTTAACACCAAATCTTGAACTAGAGTGACACGTGTGTTTGTATGTGACCTTTCAGAGTATATGTTTGTAAGTGGGCCATGGAATGTTTCTTTATAGGGATGAGGATTGCATTTTAGCCCATCTGTTGCCTCCTATAATTATTGGCAATGACATCAAAGATCAGCAAATTAGTCTGAAACTCACTTGTGATCATTTTAATGGATAAGAACCTGGCTTTAGAGTATATCCTGGCCATCTGAAATAAGACCTACTGATCCCCTTGGGACTTACTCACAGGTGACAGTGTGGGACATTGGGTGGCATGGTTGAATCCAGTACTTTGGGTTGGCCTCATTTTGCTGCTTGAAGTTCTATTGATAGTAGCCTTAATTAAATTCTGTATGAGACAGATTGAACAGATTTGGTCCCAGCCTCTGATGATCAGATTAATCAGAGTGGCGGATGAAGTGGCAAACTCATGTGAATATTCAAGTTCAGCCAAGAATATGTAGGGCCAATTGTTGGGAGAGGCAAGCTGTCATAGGCCCTGTGCATCACTGCTCATTTTTATTGGGCATGCCAAGATTATAAATATCTGACCACTCTGCCTGGACTATTTCTTTTTTTATAATTTTTTTCAATTACAGTTGACTTATAATATTATACTCATTTCAGGTGTACAACATAGCGATCAGATATTTATATAACTTTCAAAGTGATCACCTCGATGTCTAGTACCCATGTGACACTGTATATAGTTATCACAATGTTACTGACTATATTCCCTATGCTGTACTATTTACATCCCCGTGACTATATTTATAACTACCAATTTGTACTTCTTAATCCTTTTACCTTTTCCACCCATCCCCACTCCCCTCCCCGTCTAGCAACCATCAATTTGTCCTCTCTATCTATGCGATTCTTTCTTTTTCATTTGTTGCCTGGACTATTTCTCAAGGTTGTATGTGCAACAAGCAACCTTAAGGAATGAAGTAGTATCTCTCTCCAGGAAAAGACCTTGCTTATTACTTTTTGTGAAAGAGGCAGGTTCTACAACAAGATCAAATAAAATTTGACTTATTCTCTGTTGGATGAAAAAGAAAAGAAAGGAAGGAAGAAGGAAGGCAGGCAGAAAGAAAAGAAAGAAAGAAAGAAAGAAAGAAAGGAAGGGAGGGAGGGAGGGAGAAAGGGAAGGAAGAAAGGAAAAACCTTCTCTCCCTCCTTCCCTTGCTTCCTGTCTGAGGAACACCTTCAG
>NW_006442491.1:16777876-16785255 GCF_000325575.1 Pteropus alecto | reverse complement strand
GAGAAAGAAAGAAAGAAAGAAAGAAAGAAAGAAAGAAAGAAAGAAAGAAAGAAAGAAAGAAAGAAAGAAAGAAAGAAAGAGAGAAAGAGAGAAAGATGGAGGAAGAGGGGAGAGAGGAAGAGAGGGAGGGAGAGAGAGAGAGAGAGAGAGAGAGGCAGGTTCCCCATGATTGTGTTCCTCATTGCCCCTGTAGGACTTGGGTGGGGGACAAGAAGAACTGATGTAAATATGCTTTTGCTACTTTGCTGTAATAAACTTGTAATAAACTTCTTTATCTCTGATCTGGGAATTGCATGTCTTATGCCAGCATCTGTGAAACAGTAACAGATTAACGTACTAGCATGAAAGAAGGGCAAAATCAAATGCATAATACTTATATGTAGTGGGGTGAAAGAATAAACAGTAACTGCTAGAAAGAGCCTTAGGAGAAAAAGTGTCCTTGGGTGTTGTCTTAGTCTGCTCAGGCTGCCATAACAAAATAGCACAGACTGAGTTGCTTAAACAACAAAAGTTCATTTTCTTACTGTGCTGGAGGCTGGGAATTCCAAGATCAAGGTGCTAGCGATTCAGTTCCTGGCGAGGACTCTCTTACCTGCTTGCAGATGGCCACCTTCTTGCTGCATACCCAGTGGTAGAGAGAGAGAGAGTGCTCTAGTCTCTATTCCTCTTATAAGAGCACTAACCCTATCAGATTAGGGCTTTATCCCTATGATCTCGTTTAACCTTTATCACCTCCTCATAGGCCCTATCTCCAAATATAGTTACACTGTGGAGTTAGGACTTCAACATATAAATTTCAAGGGGATGTAAACATTTATTCCATAACTGGTGTCATCCAGGTTTCAGTTAAGGCTGGAGGCAAGAGAAACCTTTAAAAGAAATGCTGATAATATGAGGAAGTTGGCTAATAATGGAGAAGGAATTCTGAAGGGTACGGTAGATGTTTTGGGAGGTGGTGGTGAAGGATGAGTCAAGGCCAAGGAGAAACCAGGAATTATGGGACTGAGTATGTGGCCAGGAGGGCCAACCTTCATGATCCACAGTTTCATAGGTGGGTGACAAAAATAGGCATGAGAAACACAAAAAATTTTTACTAAGTTGAAGTTATTAAAAGTCTTCACAAGGAATACTACACAGAAGTGAGTGAAAATAAATGAACTACTCTTACACACAACATGAAATCTCGCAGATGTAATGATGAGTAAAAGCCAGATACAAAACACTACATAGTGCATGTTATCATTTATATGAACTCCAAGAACAGGAAAAATTGGCTTACAGTGCTAGAAGTCATGAGAGGACTTACCTCTAAGGGGCATGTATTGACTGGGAGGAGGTACCAGAGGCAGAATGTTGAAAATGGCTTGTATCTTAATCGAGGCTGTGGTTACATGGATATAGATGTGTGTAAAAATGTTTCAAGATGTACATGTGCAACTTACTGTGTTATGCTTAATTTAAAAAATAATAAAATTGGGCATTGGGTCAAATTGATCACCCATATGAAATGATCTTGCTAGCAAAAACTGCCCCTATACAGGCTGGCGCAGAATAGGGGCCCCTTCATCCATCACTCTTGTTCAAATAAGAAGAGACTTCCGTCATAGGGACCCACACTAGGGTGTGCTGGAGTCAGCTTGCACAGGCTCTGGAGAACCTATTGTGCCCATATCTTCCCAATATGCTCGGTAATATCACATTGGTAGTTTGAAATCAGCCATGGGGGAAACACATACATCACAAAAATTGGCAAATGCTACAAATTGGGTTTACTTTTTGAGAGAAAGTTGTTAAACACTTACCATCATACCACTGGACCCTTACTGCCCCAGGCTTATGCAGGAAGCAACTGAAGATGAGGATAATTAGGTGATAATATTTCATTTTATTAAATATAATAATAATTAGGCAACATATTGCCTACTCAAGTCTCTAGACCCAAACTGCTTTTCACCAAGTAGTAGTGCATTCCAGCGACCTGGCTCCAACTGGCCAAGTGGTTACTGAGGGTTAAGAGAGAGAGGCTTTGACACTCTATCCCAGGAGGCGACCTAGGTGACAGGGCAGAGCAGAGCTAGGTGACAGGTAGTAAGTGTGCTCAGCCCATCTATTTGTGGTACCCTGTGGGACCTCACATACCCAATCAGTCATGAGTTCCTGACCTCAACCTCCCAGACAAGTAATAATTCCACAAATATTTGTGTGCTAGGCCTTGTTCTGAACACTATGGATACAGAAACAAAAATCTCCATCTGCCAGTGACAGCCCTTTTCTATTAAGACATATCTATTTTCTGTTTCTCTCTCCCCCCTTAATCTGCCTAAATTTAGGTCTTTATTATCTCTTACCTGAATTTTTCCTCCTCAACTCCAGGTCCTATTGGAAGATCTAAATTTAGGGGATCCTAAAACTTGTACAATGGAGGAAGGTGGCTTTTTAAGAAGAAAAATGCATTATGAATACATTATAAAAGTGTAAAAACATTATGAATACACAATCTAGAACTATGGGAGCACACTGCAAGGAGTCCCTGAAGGGCCTTGAAAGGGGCCTGTGTGAATGAGGGTCACTGAAGCATAAGCTTCCTGGGGTCCTCTCCCCACTTCACCCAGGACAAGGTGAGCAATGGCCCCCTCTCACCTGCCCCCTCCAATCCCCTCACCTCTACCCTACCCTGCTCCACTTCAGTGGTAATGGCTTCCAATCCAATTGATCCCACAGCACTCAGAAAAGGAAGTTGATCTTGCCTGAGTAAAAATCATATATATATATACTTCAGATTTTCTGCCGCTGCCTGTAGGTAGCTAAGGGGAAGCCCTCCAGGGATGGTGTTGGGTTCTATCATAGCTTTAGGTTAGAAACCTGCAGGTCCTGGACCCTCTCCGAAAGTCAGAAGATGAACAAAGGGGCTGGCCTACCATAGGTCTTTCTGCACCGGGAAAAAGAGTTCCCTTCACGTTCCTCAGTGGGGATTGAGACCCGTTGTCTTTAAGCTGGTTTGTGACTGGTGAGCTAGCCCAGAGATGGCAACTCTACTCTCTCGCCAAAGCACCTACTCTTGTGTTATTATTCAAGATTGAATAACTCAGCCTAGATGTGGATAATTGGATGGATCCTAAGCCAGGACTAACACCTGTAGTGCGGGTTTTTTTCCTCAAAAGGTTGAAGAGACCTCGGGAGTCAACAGGGAAGAAGGCTAAGAGCTGGGCATACCCACCAGGAATCCTCTGGCATGGCCCTAGCCATTTTCGTTTTCTTCAAGGAACTATGTGAACAGCCATATTTAGTACATGTTTTTTTTTTTTTTTTAAATTCTTCCTATATTTTAATTTCCATCTGGGAACTTGACAGGAAGTGGATCTAAGTGCTGACCTGACACTCTGTGACCTCCAGGGTGCGCTATGGCCCAACACACAGTCTGGCCAAGGGAGCTTCTGCCTAATGCACCACTTCAGGTCTGTTTTCTATGGTGTTGCACCCCCTTTTGTAGAAAAAGAAAGAGGGGAAGGGACAGAAGAGTTCTGCCGATTTTTGAAAACATTGTTTTAAGGCCCAGGCCTGCAGGAAAAATTCCAAGCTCCTCAGCGTGGCATCTTAGGCATGAGCACGATGCTCCAGGTACTAAAAGCTTCCACCTTGAAGTATGTACAGCAAACCCACCCACTGAGCTCTCCTAGTCTTACATATGCTGATCCTTCTGCCCAGGACTCCCTTTGCCCCATCTCAGGCTCAGGCTCTTCTGTGCTGGTCCCCATACTTGGACCTACATCTTTAACAGCCCAGGTCACTCTGGAGTGACACTGGGTGTTTCCAAGTCCCCCACTACCACACTGTGATGCCCATAAGGGCACAGCCCATGTTTTAGTCTTTGCTTATTCTGTAGCACTGAGCACATGACAATAGCCCTTCCTGTGGATGTGAGCACAAATGTCCATGACAGAGAAGGCTGAGGTCAGAGGCTCTGGGCTGCTGGTCTGGGGTGAGCCTCTCTCTGGGGCAGAAAGGACTGGCATCCTCTGTGTGCTTGGATTCAGCCTCCTCTGTCTGTCACCACCACCCCTCTTGCTCTCTGTGACCACAGCCACAGAAACCCCCAAATCCCTTTCTCAGGGAGAAGGTGCAGCAGTTTGAGATGAAAAATTTGCCAAAGGAACAAAGGTAAATAATACAAAAGAAAAACATGTGTAGAGTTCCAAAAAACAGACTTGCTGGATCTAAAGCAGAGATGCTTACCTCTGACCGCAAAAGCTGACCCAGAAGTTTCCTCATTGGCCTTCCATCTGCTGGGCCCAGTTGGTCCCTCATCACCCAGAGGCCTTGCCTTTTGGTTCAGGGGCTCTAATCCAGAAGCTGTTCTCTGGGGCTGCAGGTCCTGAGAAGCCTCAAACACCACCTGGTTGGTTTCTTTCTAGTCCATGTGGTTAAAATAGAATAGAAACCTGCAGGAGCTAGGAGCCTGTCCAGACTGGCCTGAGCTCAGTACCACTTTCCTGGGTTGAATGACTCCCCTTTTTGCACCAGGTTAACTTTGAGCACCTATCTCCCAAATCTATCTTGGAAAGAATCTTCTAGAACCATGAAGATCTGCAACACCAAACCCCCTCATCATGAAAATGAATATGGACCCATTGCCTCCCAGAGAGAAGAAAGGTATTGCAAAAGGGATGGCAGAGGGGACAGCCAGAGTAAAGGGATGGAGCTGAGAGTATGAGATCTGTGTTTGGGAAATAGTAAGATCTTCTTTGTTGGGCAAGTAAGGGAGTCGCACAGCAAGGCTGGCAAAAGACATGGATCAGGTATCAAAGGGCCTAGAATGTCTCTAACTTGAGTCCCTAAATGTCTATTTGGGGAGCCATGAGAGGCATTTGGAAGTTTCCAAGCACGTGATAGCATGCTTTTAAAAATTGTGGCAGGAGAATGGAAGATAGTTAGGGGCAAGCAGCTGGGAGCAGGGAGATAGCTAAGGAGCCTGTCATCAGAATAGGGCAGATTTCTCCTCCAAGCCAGAGAGGAGTGCAGGAGGGGACAAGTGTCATTGTTAAAGATATTCAGTGTGGGTACTAGGGTAGGGAGAAAGACATGGACGGAGAATCTTTAAGATGAAAAAATTGCTGTAGGCTGGGTGAAGAAAGTATCAGAGATGAGCTTCTAGGCCCCAAGCCTGGTGGGCATCAGGAAGAGGTGCCATGAGCAGACACATGGGAGCCAGGAGGAAGAGCTGGTATGTGGGGAATAAGCAATGTGGTCTGGGCATTGCAGACAAAGCAGTCTAGGCCCTCGCCCAGGGACAGAGCTATCGTGATTAGGACCCTCTGTGGAGGCTGGTGCTCCTCTCCTCTCAGAGGGACAAGCCCAGTTCTTTCCTCACCATCTGATGTTCTGGACTGACAGAAGCAGGATGGAGGCCCACACTAGATCATTTTCCCAAACATGGCCTCTGAGACTGTGGGAAAGCGTAAGTTCTCTGACGAAGAAAGGGCGAAGGGAGCAAACCACAGCGGGCTAGGCCACTCAAAGGGATAAGAAAGACAGAGTGCTCTGGTCATCAGGATGGCTCTCCCAGGTGGCTGGGGAAGGTGGAGTGGGAAGCTCAATACTGCAGGGGGAACAGAGGCCTGAGGCTGAGAGGAGAGCAAACAGCAGCAGAGCTGGGAGGGAGCCAGACCACCAAGGCTTCCGAGTAGCTTGCTGGGGGCTGGCTAGGCATCCTTTGGGGGAGTGCACCTGTAGACTTTTTCAGAAACAGGAGGGGTACAAGTTGGAGGAGGAGGTGGGAACAAGGGGAGGGTTCTTTTAAGAATCAGGAGGTCTGAACAGAGGAAAGGAGGAGGATCAAAACGCGAACAGATCAGATGGGGCAACATCAGGAGATGCAGAAGATGAAACTGAGCAAAGAGGTCCCTGAGTTCACATGCTTCTCCAGGGGCAAGGAGAGGAGAGAATGGATGAAGAGACTGAAAAAGGATGAAAAGGAGGGACGGCTGAGAGACAGCAGGATTCTGCCAAGATTCCCTGTATCCTCTCCATTAAGTAAGAGGTAGGGTGTCTGCTAGAAATTTAAAGAGCAAGTTTGAAGGCTGGAGAAAGGGGCGGAGCATGTATGGGACAGCTTTAGGGGGGTTTTAGAACAATGTTGCTCAAATGTAATATGTATACAAATCACCTGGGATCTTGTTAAAATGTTCTGATTCAGCTTCAGCCAGTCTGGGCAGGGCCTAAGATTCTGCATTTCTTACAAGCTCCCCTGTAATGTTGATGCTGCTGGTCCAGCGACTGAATTGGGAAGAGCAAGGATTTAGAGAGCCAGGCATAAGAATTCACCTTAAGAAGAGACCTATCTTTGATAATCTCACCTGGGATAAAAGCTGAGACATTGAGAAGTCTGGAGGGAGTAACAGGCCCTGCAGGTGATGGGGTCGGGTGAGGGAGGGATGGTAAATAGGACAGAGATCAGGAGAGCAGGTGGGGGAACCTCTGGAGTAGTAGGAGGCCCAACGATGCCCCTGGAACACCTCACGTGGGTCCATGTGGGGCAGATCACTAACTGCACACTTGGAGGCCCCCCTAAAAGTGGGTGGGGGTCAGTTGGGGCAGGAAAGTGATATTCCAGGGGTGTCTGAGAGCGACACTGGCAGGCAGAACCGCTCCCCCCACCCCACCCCCAGGCTGTTCTGCAGGAAAGTGCTGAACTCATTCTGGGCTTGTGAAAAGCCTGGCCAGGACTTGCCAGGACAGAATGTGGGGAGAGGGGCAGACGATTTCTGTGTCAGGAACTAATAAAAGAAGAATGAAATCTGAGAGGGAAGAGTCTCTGGCTGAGGAGAAAGAGGAAGTGAGTTGGCTCGGAGTCCTAACTCCAAGCCCTAAGTCTTCAACTTGCAATCAAAAATCAAGAGGTTTCTAAAAGGCACAGGTTGCAAAGAAAATACTTTAGGTTTAGGCAACCCAGGTATAGGGACTAGGAATGACTGGGGGGAGAGTGCAGGAAAGAGGCTCAGCGCCTCTGAGGCCCATTCTAAGAGACGGAGGTTTGAGTCCTGGGCTGAGGTTAAACCGAGGTCAGGTTCACCAGGGAAATGCGGAGAGAACAGATCCGCCAGTAAATAACATCAAGAGTAAAAGCTCGAAGGCGTCAAAACGAGAAGCAAGTGCAGGACCGCGGCGTCGGCTTGGAAGAGCACGGCGGTTACTCAGGAAAGGGAGATGAGGCCGAGAAGACGGAGCTACGTCCTGGGGCGACCCCGAGGTGGTGGCGGTTTCTGAGCACTGCGTGGTTGGTTCCTCCGCCTCCAGCCGGGCTCCCCCGCCGCACAGCCCCGTCTGCTCCCTGCCCTGGCCTCCCCGCCCCGCTGGACCCTCCTGCCCTTCCTGCGGCCTCA
>NW_006442491.1:16747760-16777174 GCF_000325575.1 Pteropus alecto | reverse complement strand
CGGACCGGGTGCACCCGGCTGCGCTCCCGCCCTCCCCGCCTCGCTCGCAGTCCGCCCGCCGGCGCTCAGGCCGCGGGGGAATCCCTCCATCTCCCCGCCCCGCGCCCCGGGAGGGGAGGGGACAGCGCCGGCGCTCGCGGACCGGCTTTCTCCGAGGGAGCGCCCCAGAGGCTAGTGCGCACTGAGCCGCCGGAACTCGGCGCTGCGCTGCGCTCTTAGGAACGCGGGGTGCCGTCGGGTCCGGCGGAGCTGAGACGCCGGCAGCCTCGGCGGGAGCGAATCCTTGGTGGTGGGGGCGCCCACCCACTGAGCGCCCTCATGTTTCCTGCGCAGGACGCTCTGCCCCGCGGCGGGCTGAACCTGAAGGAGGAGCCGCTGCTGCCTGCGGGCCTGGGCTCGGTGCGCTCCTGGATGCAGGGCGCGGGCATCCTGGACGCCAGCACAGCTGCGCAAAGGTAAGCGCTGGGATGCGACGCGGCGCGCTCGGGTTGGACGGCTCCGCGCCGCCTTTGCCCAGCTCCCTGAGCTGCCGGGGCGAGGGCTGGAGGGAGCCCTAATTCTGCACAGTCCCAGCAAGCTCTCCCGCCCACCCTGTCCCGTGCGCCTGTCCTTTCTCCTGAAGAGGTGGGGCGGGGCGGGGCGGGGCTTCTGCCTCCACTCTTGGCCGTCCCGGCTCAGACTTTTGACTGGCACTGGCGGGCCCAGCCGTCCATGACTTTAGTGGAAGAGGTATCTCGGCTGCCTATCGTCCCTGAGCCATGCCCTACAGCCACCAACCGTCAAGGAATGGCCAACCCCTCCTTCCTGGGCAGTCCCAGTGCCTCTCTTGGTCCAATTCCGGGGCTCTCTGCCAGGAAAATTACGAAACCCAGCCTCCTTTCTGCTTTCCCACGCCCCTCAGAGTTGGAGGATAGGTTGTGCCGCGCTGGAGAAGCGGCTGGGGGCTGGAGTAGGGGGAAAAGATGAGGTGGGTAGTCAGCTTGCTGGAATGATTGGGGCTGGGAATGGGGCAGGGCCGCTCAGTTCCCGCCTCCTAAGATGTTTTTCTAGTGGGTCCTGCGGGAGGCAGGGTGTCCCTGGAAACCCAGCACCCACGCCCATTTTCTCCCACTCCTTTACAGAAGTCTGGGCTGAGGGGCTTGGTGGGGGATGGACCCCTGGGTTTGGAAAGAAGGTTTAAAGCTTTGTTGCTCTGACCTCCACAACACCTGGGCCTTCACCTTTTTGTAACCCCGGGGGTGGGGGGTGAGGGAGAGGGTAGGACTAGGGAGGTGCTGCCTCTGCAGACAGCTGGAGCATGCGAAAGCCAGGCTTCCCAGAGTTCTGAGCAGCTGCTTGTCCAGAAGCTTGAAGGGATTCTGTGAGGGGGTTGCCAGGGCAGAACAGGGCTGGCACCGGGGCCACGTCTTCACATCCCCAGTCCTGTCCAGGGGACTCCACTCCTAGTCCAGCCTCAACCTCACCCCTTAACAGACACACACCTTGTTTCACTCACAAACTAAACCAGTAATTCTGCACTACTGTTCTTTCCGGACTGTCAGGAGGAAGCACTAGGGGCTGTCTCTGAAGCTCATCTCTTCAGGAAGAGAAAGGGTCTTGCCTGCGAATTAATTCACTTGATTTTACTCATGATATAACTATATTCCAGAAAATTAGAAAACAGAAAACAAAATCCCACCTCTCTGATACAACTACTGTCAATATTTTAGTGTATTTCCTTCCTATCTTTCTTCTCATTAACATGTTTTTTTCCTGTGCTATGCATACAATTCTGTTTTTCTGTTCTGTTTTTTTATTTAACTTGAGCCAATTGATTTTAATGGGGGCCCATTCTTTTCTCCACCACTGGCCATGTGGTAAGAGCTCCTGGTAATAGTAGATAGGGTGTCACAGTAGGGCCTCTGCATTTAAGGTTCCTGTTTCTCTCCTATCCTCCCCCTGTCGCAGCCCCAGGAAGCAGATTTGATGAGGGGAGAAGCAAATGTGAAGGAGGCCGTGCCCTTGTCGCCTGTATGGGCGCAGGAAGTGTCAAGATGAGTCTCTTCCAGGGGATCAGGCCATGTGTTGTCTGCACATAGGGGATCTTAGCAGGTGTTGGGGAGTCCAATCTAAGTCCCCAGGGCCACATAGCTGGGACTCAGAAGGCTTTCCCAGTTTGAAAAGGGGCATTTCTTCAGGACTGGGCTGTTTATTTCCAAGTCCAGAGACTTCTTTGTCTTAGGACACAGACTGGCAGATTCCCCCCTTCCCACCCCACCCCCATATTTGGTTGACTCTGAGCCACCTCCTTCCAGAGGAGCAGGTTAATCCTTTCTCCTCATACTTCCCAAGGTGACCTGGCATCTCTCCTGTTTGTATCTAGATCCTCAGCTGGTCCTCTGCTCAGGTCTTCCCATCCTAAAACAGCAACAACAAAACTTTCTTTCCCATTCCTACCTCCCTCTTCAACCTCTACCTGCTTCCTCTCCCTCTGCCTCTGAGAACCTTGCTCAGGAGCACTCCTCCCCGCAAGGGCTGCTTGGGATCTGACAGTTGTCTTTGATGCTGTTCTCACCTTTGCTACATAGCCACCTGGTTATTAAGGCTTCTAGAGTTCTCTGCCTCTGTGTCCTACTCCTAAGCTCAGTGCCCATGGCCAACTGTTTACAATAAAATGCCCTGCCCCTCCCCCACTTTCTCCCTGGCTGAAGGTTTACCTAGCCTGATTTCCCACCTTAACCTCCTAGCCCACTGCCCCAACCCCAGCCTCTACTCACTCCCCCAAAACCATCTGCCATACATCAGAGACCAAAGCAATATTTCCAAAGAACTTTTCTCTGATCATATCCCTCCCAAATTAAAAACTTCACCTGCACTTCCTCCTAGATATTCAGCATTCAAAGCCCATCACAATCTGACCCTAAATTTCCTTCCAGCCTTCATATAATACTTGGCATCCAACAATGTCTTTTCAAACAGTTGCCCTGTCCCCAGCACCCACACACTCACCAAATAAAGTCTTATGGCCTCTGGGAGCCACCCCACCCAGCATCTTCCCTATCTCTGCTCTCCCACCCAGCCCAGGGGAATGGTTCTTAGTGCTGCCTAACGATGCTCGCCACAGGTCAGATTCAGCTGTGCCCTGCCTGTCCTGGGCTTCCTTGCCCTGCCAGCCTGTGCCTTCCTTTAGGGCAGAGATGGTGGCTTATTCATCCTCATGTCCACAGCATGAAGATAGGCTTGAGCAGTCAGTAGGGGAGCAATGACTATTTGCTGAAGGAAGCAGGAGTGCATGTTAGAAGGTTCCCAAATCTTTTTCTGTTGGGCTCTCTAAATTGGTGGTCCCCAGGATCTACCCGACCCCAGGAACCATATACTGGAGCAGCTGCTGCTCTCTAGCTTTACGATGCCAAGATTTTACAGATGGAGGAGAAAGCCCAGAGCCTAAGAACAGTGAGGGAGGCTCTGCCAACAAGAAGGAAAGTTCTGAGCAAAAGTAGGGAGAGAAGGGGCTGCATACCCTCACACAGGAGGCAACAGGGAAGGGAAGGAAAGGGAAGGCTGGTGCAGAGGGCTGGCAGGGTCTTCCTAGTGGAGAACTTTGCACAGGACCCTGGCCATTGCCGTGACCGTCCCTACCTGGAGCCAACAGGACTTTATCTCTGAGACCCACATCCCAGCCGGAGCCCACCTTCCCCAGATTCCCATTCAGATCCTCCTCTTTCTAGAGTGTTCAGCACAGAAGGAGCTATCCACTCATTCTGATGTGACTCCCAGCCTGGGGAGACCCCTGGAGGACCCAGGCCAGCCCTCTCCCTTGAGCTGGTTCCAGTGCACTTTCAGGGCCCTGAGAGGGAAGCCAACTGGGGCTGCCTTTCCTGTAAGCAGCTGCAGGCTAGCCTCCCTGCTAGGAAATGCTTTTGTTTGCTTTAATAATTAATAGCCCATCCTCAGCCTGGGACCTGGCAGGCAGGCGTGTGGGTGGGTGGTGAGGGGGTGGGCCTAGAGAAGCAGGGTGGGCAGTCTTTTCTCCCTTGTTTAGGGATCTTGGTGGGTAAGACAGTTTCCTGGGGCAGGTGATCAGAGCTGCTGCTGGGGCAGTGGGAGCAGGGGAATATGAAGTAGTCCCCAAAACCTCCTCTCATTCCAGCAGACATCCCTGGACGTAGGTTCTAAACAGCTGCCTCTAGCCACCAGGTCCTCCTCTGCCCGCATCGTCAAGGTGGGTGTGCCCCAGTGAGCTGCTGCTTTTGTCTTCCTTGGTCTGTGGCATAGCCAGGCTCTGGGCATGTTGGGCTAGGCAGGGCTAGGCCAATAGATCTTGACTGGGGTCAGCAATGCCAGGCCCAGCTTGATGGTTACCAGCAGCCCAGCGGCCCAGGGGATGCCTGCAGAGAGAGTGGGGGCTAGTGGGACGTTTGGAGGAAGAGACCTGCACTTCCTCCTAGATATTCAGCATTCAAAGCCCATCACAATCTGACCCTAAATTTCCTTCCAGCCTTCATATAATACTTGGCATCCAACAATGTCTTTTCAAACAGTTGCCCTGTCCCCAGCACCCACACACTCACCAAATAAAGTCTTATGGCCTCTGGGAGCCACCCCACCCAGCATCTTCCCTATCTCTGCTCTCCCACCCAGCCCAGGGGAATGGTTCTTAGTGCTGCCTAACGATGCTCGCCACAGGTCAGATTCAGCTGTGCCCTGCCTGTCCTGGGCTTCCTTGCCCTGCCAGCCTGTGCCTTCCTTTAGGGCAGAGATGGTGGCTTATTCATCCTCATGTCCACAGCATGAAGATAGTCTTGAGCAGTCAGTGGGGGGGCAATGACTATTTGCTGAAGGAAGCAGGAGTGCATGTTAGAAGGTTCCCAAATCTTTTTCTGTTGGGCTCTCTAAATTGGTGGTCCCCAGGATCTACCCGACCCCAGGAACCATATACTGGAGCAGCTGCTGCTCTCTAGCTTTACGATGCCAAGATTTTACAGATGGAGGAGAAAGCCCAGAGCCTAAGAACAGTGAGGGAGGCTCTGCCAACAAGAAGGAAAGTTCTGAGCAAAAGTAGGGAGAGAAGGGGCTGCATACCCTCACACAGGAGGCAACAGGGAAGGGAAGGAAAGGGAAGGCTGGTGCAGAGGGCTGGCAGGGTCTTCCTAGTGGAGAACTTTGCACAGGACCCTGGCCATTGCCGTGACCGTCCCTACCTGGAGCCAACAGGACTTTATCTCTGAGACCCACATCCCAGCCGGAGCCCACCTTCCCCAGATTCCCATTCAGATCCTCCTCTTTCTAGAGTGTTCAGCACAGAAGGAGCTATCCACTCATTCTGATGTGACTCCCAGCCTGGGGAGACCCCTGGAGGACCCAGGCCAGCCCTCTCCCTTGAGCTGGTTCCAGTGCACTTTCAGGGCCCTGAGAGGGAAGCCAACTGGGGCTGCCTTTCCTGTAAGCAGCTGCAGGCTAGCCTCCCTGCTAGGAAATGCTTTTGTTTGCTTTAATAATTAATAGCCCATCCTCAGCCTGGGACCTGGCAGGCAGGCGTGTGGGTGGGTGGTGAGGGGGTGGGCCTAGAGAAGCAGGGTGGGCAGTCTTTTCTCCCTTGTTTAGGGATCTTGGTGGGTAAGACAGTTTCCTGGGGCAGGTGATCAGAGCTGCTGCTGGGGCAGTGGGAGCAGGGGAATATGAAGTAGTCCCCAAAACCTCCTCTCATTCCAGCAGACATCCCTGGACGTAGGTTCTAAACAGCTGCCTCTAGCCACCAGGTCCTCCTCTGCCCGCATCGTCAAGGTGGGTGTGCCCCAGTGAGCTGCTGCTTTTGTCTTCCTTGGTCTGTGGCATAGCCAGGCTCTGGACATGTTGGGCTAGGCCAATAGATCTTGACTGGGGTCAGCAATGCCAGGCCTAGCTTGATGGTTACCAGCAGCCCAGCGGCCCAGGGGATGCCTGCAGAGAGAGTGGGGGCTAGTGGGACGTTTGGAGGAAGAGAGGATGCAGAGAAAAGGGGACACTTAAGTAGCCCATGCCAGAATGAGAAAAGAGCTGAATGTAACAGAGACTTTAGAGAAATCTGAGACAAAGGATGACATACAGGAAACATATTCTTTTCACTCCTTCTATCTCCTTGAGAGGTGGTCAAAAAGGAGCCTGCTCCCATTGCTGATGACCTCAGGGCTTGTCCCCATTTCCCCAGTATCCCAGACTCCAAGATGGATCAGGCCCAAGCCAAAGCACTGCTCAGAACCTTGGGCTGTCAAGAAGACAAGAGAGGATTTGGTGGGGGTTAGGAGGAGGCAGAGGCCTGAGGGTGCCTCTGTGGAGAAGCCAAAGCTCCAGCCTTGGCCACTTGTCCCCTGAGTGATTTGATGTGCTTGTTTTAAATTGCTCATATTTATAATAAGCATGTGGTCAAGAATGTAAGAAGCCACGAGTGGCCTTCCGAGTAGAGAGCAGAGACTGTGAGGGAAGTGTCTGTACTAAACAGCTATGACATAAGACAGGCCATGGGGCATCCTGCTCAGCCTCACAAAGGAATGTCTCCAGGGACTGCTGGGTGGCCCTAGCAATAGCAACCAGACAACTCAGCAGTCCCTAGCGTGTCCCCATATGCACCCCCTGTACTCTGGAGCGCAGGCCACCTGAATGGCCCAGGCTGTGAAGGTCAAGTTGTCCTTGATGTTGACTTGATCCTGGACTCCTAGCTCAGTACTCAGGAAGTCCATGCATACCGTGCTTTCTACAAGGCAAGTGTCTTCCTACGAAAAAGTAGCTGTGCGAACCAAAGCTCTTCCCTCACAGTCATCTTTAACTTTTGGGCTGTTTCAGAACAGAAGATGAGAAGTGGTGAGTGGGCCATGGTAGAAATATTTAAACAAGCACTTTCTCCACCCACATCCGGGTTCTTTAGTACAGGAGCGAATGGCCCACCACCTCAGCATGCTCCAGAATTGATAGGAAAGTGTTTGAACATTTTGTTGAAAACAATCTTTTCTAAGAAAGCAAGGAGATGTGTAATTTGTTTTGGAGTCTTACAAAATGTAGTTAATATACCTGTTTTCATTGCTCAGCCGCATTTATCTGAAAAAGGCTCTTATGTGGCAGGCTTTGTGCACTAATGATGCTAAGTGAATGAGGTGTTTCTGAATTATAGGCCCCAAGAACACATGTACCAGGTGAGGCACTTCTTGTGCATATCTGCCAAGCTGCAGTCAGGCCCTTGGGCTGTAGCTTTGCCAGCTTTCATCACCCCGCAGCCCCTAGGTGGCTGGTGGTTGGCACCCATATCCTCTTAGACCCTTGCTAAAGGGTCTGCGTCTCCTGCCAGCATCTGCTTCCTAAGACTTTCTCAGGCTGCAAAAGGCTGCTCTGCCCACTTGCACACCAGGCCAGAAGTAACTAAGAAGTACTCCCAGAAGCCCTCAACCAATGACTGGAGTTGGTCAATAAATACCCCAGCAACCCTCCTCCAGCCCTCTGAGGAGATAACTCCAAAGCACGTGTTCTGGATGGTTTCCAGAGCTCCCGGTGGGATTGAGCTGCAGTTGCCCACAGTGGCAACTTGTTAATAATGTGCCCTTTATAAACTGCCTTTCCCTTTCTCGCTCACTCCCCGCCCCCACCAGTGTTTCCTAGACGCACCTTCCACATGAACTTTGCATTTGAGGGTCTGCTTCTGGGAAAACCGAAATAAATGACTGTCTCTCCCAACTTCGGGGGCTCTGCTCCTGCCTCCATTCTTTCTTTTAGATAAAGGATTCATATCAATAGACATCCTCAGAGTCTCTCCCACATTCTAGTGGTTGGCTTAGGTGCCCACACTTTGGAAACCACAGAATCAGAGACATTGATTGGCCTTCATCACATCTGTCTGTCTCTAAACTAGTGTCAGAGCAGACAGCGTCCATCCCCGCCTAGCTGTACCCCACACATCTGCACCTCCTCTGCGGGAGTGCCCAGCATGGCTCTTAGGCCTCTCCACATCCTATTTCTATCTTCTGAGTTGTTGGACCGAATCTCTATGTTTCTTTCTTTCTGTTCTTTAATCGTGGTTTGTTTTCTCATTACAAGAGCATCAGCTAGTCCCAAGGGGAGAAAAGCAAAAGTCTCTCCTTTCCCTTCCCCCACCCTCTCCCTCTGGGGCCTACAGTTGCACTCATGGATGTTGGTTGGTCACCTACTGCACACTGGGGGTGGAGGTGCCTGGGGGTACCGGGAGAAGGAAGGCATAGTCCAGACCAACCTCCAGTGCACCCACTGATGTGTGCTGATCCTTATGTCATTCTCCATGTCATGTTCACAAGAAATGCTAGAATGTCTTTAAAGCAAAACCTTTTCTTTTTCACTATGATCTTCTCACATGTCTGGCAAGAGTCTGAACAGGGTAAACAAGAGACATTCACAGACCAGGAGCAGCCCTGGGGGTGCTCAGCAGGGGCCTTGCCCATTCTCCAGTCTTCTGCAGGTCTGCTGGAGGCTCGGACTGTTACATTGTTCTGCTGTTATTCATGATAGGGATTTTTTTCTCAGAGCTACACACTAGCCACCTCAATCCCATTGCTTTGTAAAGGCCCAGGAGAATGATTGATTGTGCCTCAGAGCCATTAAATGGGATGAGGAAAAGAGGATGATGCTGGGCCGTCTCAGGGGAAGTGGAAATTAGCCTGACCCCACTGTGGGGTCAGGCCTGTGAGCACAGGCCTGTGAGCACCAGTGTCCACAGACCCCAGGCAGGGGTACCTGACCTCTCTCTCCAGGAATCCTCTCCTGCAGGGAGGGTGGGCCCTATGAAGGGAACTTGGCTTGGGGCTTAGGCCAGACGTCCTAGTCTGGTCCTTAGGAGCCTGGCAAGAGCCAGTAGGCAGCTAGGACCCAGGACTGACTGATATTTGCCAAGAGGGATGGATGGGAGTGGAAGCTCAGGCCAGCATTGTTGATTTACTCTTGGCCTGGAAAGTACAAGAGTGTCTATGTAGAAAGGGTGTGTTGCATGGTCTAGGGGACTGTGTTTCTGCCAAGCATCCACCACTCCCCTCTTAAAACCTTTTTCTTTACCCTTCCTCCCTCCCTGCTGTCTGAAAGCTATCCAGTGCCTTTTCTGGGCCAGATGACAGAATAAAGGGCAGAGTGATCTCGGATGGTTCCGCTGACCTGCCTCTTTCTGGCCTTTTCTCCTCCCAGGTGGTCCTGGAACCCATCCCTGGGAGCTTCTCTCCATCTCTCAATCTCTCAATCTCTCAATCTCTCAATCTCTCTCTCTCTCTCTCTCTCTCTCTCTCTCTCTCTCTTGTGTATTTCCTGTGTATATTTCTCTCTCTCTCTCTCTCTCTCTCTCTCACTCTCTCACTCTCTCACTCTCTCACTCTCTCACTCTCTCACTCTCTCACTCTCTCTCTCTCTCTCTCTCTCTCTCTCTCTCTCTCTCTCTCTCTGTAGTCCAGGGGTGTAAGGGAGGAGTCAGGGTTGCCATCTCATTAGCATATTCATCAACAGTAATCAGGGACCTGCTGTGATCAAAGCCCTCTTTGGGCTTCCCTGCCTCTTGGCAAATGGCAAGTGGGAGGGTCAAGGCCTGGACTTGAAAGGACTGTAGCCTGAGGGAGAGTGGAGGAGAAAGGGAAAAGAACATTGTCCCTAGAGTGTAGAAAAAAACCTTGGGGGGTGGGGAAGAGAAGGTGTTGGCAGCCCCCTTCCTCATCTTATCTGGACAAGCAAGACCCAGCACTTCTGCCTCGGAAACCAACATTTCACATGAACCACTGGGGCTCCCAAGCAGGCTTTAAAAAGAAGGAACAATTTTCATTTTATTGTTTCTATATTTACTGTAATCTATATGAGCAAAAACACAACAAGCCTCTCAAGCCATGACATCTCAGATATTATGGCTTCATACGAGGCCAAGTAAGAGTAAGTTGGTTTTAAATTATATGAAGAAAATTCTTAAGTAGTGATGAATGTGGCAGATGTCACAGTGGCATGTCCATCATGTCCATGGTGGGGCTCTCATCTAAATGGCTCTCAAGGCAGTCCCACTGGCCTCACTCTGCATCCCTGCAGCATCCTCTCACTTTCCCACTGCACTGCCCCTCTCTGCCTGCAGCATCTTCTAAGTGCTGCCTGGCTTCAGAACCTTCCAGTGGCCTTTAGTCGTGTTTCCCAAACCACAACCCTCAACAAAAGTGCTCCATAGTCAAGTAAATATGGTGTATTAGTTATCTATTGCCACATAAAAATTACTCCCAAAACTCAGCAGCATAAGACAACAAACATCATCTCATGCAGTTTCTGAGAGTGAGACATCAGGGAGCAGCATAGCTGGGTGGTTCTGGCTCAGAGTTCCTTCTGAGGCTGTGATCAAGATGTCCAACTTCTTCCACTTCGTGCTGGCCATGTACGACCGGCAGGGGCAGCCCGTGGAGGTGGAGCGCACAGCCTTCATTGACTTCGTGGAAAAGCACCTCCACACTAGGAGAGGGCGTCCCCCATCTTCAGCTATAGCCCAGGGTCCAGGCTGGGCAAACTAGGGCCTTAGCCAGTTTGATGTCTCTGAGAGTCTGAGAGTCATCATCTCCCAGGCAACGCTGCAGGTTCATGTACACAGCCATGGACTAGGATACATACAGTGGGATATTTGTTCCAGAACCTCCCAGCTACCCCTGGATACCCTAAAGGCAGGCACAGGAGCCTCTGGTCAGTAAGATGGGTTGTTCGTACATTTGGTTTTGGAAATCAGCCTTTCAAAATGCGGGGCCCAGGAAAATCTGGGAGGAAACCTGAAGGGATGCCTCTGTTGCGATCTGCTGTGTGGCCTGTTCCCAAGGGAGCAGGCTGGGGTGGCCTCTGGGCTGAGAGGCCTCTGTCTGGATCTGAGATAGCCTTGGCGAGGGTGGACCAGTCCCATCCAGTTTATTCCTTGCCCAAACTCTTGACATATCGGAGCCAAGTCCTGGCCCACCTGCTTACCTGGTGAGAAGCGACGGGGTCTCCAGAGGGCACTTCCAGTGGTTTCCCAGCTCTCTTCCTCCCGCAGTGGCGTGGGCCTGGCACGAGCACATTTTGAAAAGCAGCCTCCCTCCAACCTCAGGAAATCCAACTTCTTCCACTTCGTGCTGGCCATGTACGACCGGCAGGGGCAGCCCGTGGAGGTGGAGCGCACAGCCTTCATTGACTTCGTGGAAAAGGATCGAGTGAGAGGCTCGTGGGCTTGGTTGGACAAAGCATAGGAGAAAGGGAGCAGGAGGTCTTCAGGGACCTCCCTTCCAACGGATAGATGGTGGGGAAGGAGGGGGGTGAATAGATGGAAGGGAGGGAAATGGGGTAGGGTTAGGGAGTAAGGTTGGGGGTGTGGCTGGAGGATCCCTGGGAGCATCAGAGCACTCTACTCATCTTGGCCCTGCAGGAGCCTGGGGCTGAAAAAACGAACAACGGGATCCATTACCGCCTGCGGCTAGTGTATAACAATGGTGAGTAAAACCCACTGCCCACTGGGTATGAAAGCCCCATGCAACACAGAATGCCTTGTTGTGAGGGTTGAGGAGGCCCTGGCTCCAGGTGGGGAGAATATAGCATGTAGTCCAGCCATCAGAGGCCATAGATGCTCCCCGTATAGCAAGCCCTCTTCGCCTTCCTACCCTTAGGTCTTCGGACGGAACAGGACCTCTATGTGCGTCTGATTGACTCCATGTCCAAACAGGTGAGCCAAGCCAGGGAATGCTCAGGCCTGTCCCACCCTCTTCTCAGACCCAGTCTACTTGTGATCTGAGCGAACATCCTTTTCCCTGCTCCCGCTTCCCTGTGCCGTCACCCCCACCACTCTGGCTCCCCCGGTTCTCACTCCAGCCTACGACAGGAAGATGTATGGTCCTTGCTGTTAGTCTAAAAGAAAGGCAATATTTGTACGAAGACCTGCATCCTAGGTCCATGTTCCCTAGAAGCCTAGCCGAGACGGGGATTCAGGCGCACATGGTTTGTTGGGGAGGCATGAGGGGCTCTCAGGAGAAAGGAGAGAGGGAAGCAGCACAGGGCAGGGGGTGCTCAGCAAGGATGGGGTCTCAGCTGGAGTTGACCCTTGGCCTAATCCACAGGGAGCTCTGGAGACGGAATGACACCAGAGTTGTTCCCCCGCTTGAGGCAAGAAGGCCAAGATTCTGTACCCTGTGTCAGTCGGTCATTGGCTGGGAAACAGCCCCAAAGGGAGCCTGTAACCTTCTAGACATTTTCAGGCAAGGCAGCTCTTATCCACTGAGAACTATTCTTGAGAGAAAGCCCTTAACAGTCAACACTAACTGCAGCTGGGGTGGGTGCAATGGTCCAGGAAAGGGGACTGGGCGGGGCCCCAGAGCTGCTACTGCAGACCCTCAGCACCCTGATGGGCTTCGCAGAGAAGTTGTACATGCTGGTATGGAGGAAACTGAGTCTCAAATGGGCCGATCCGTGGCCCAGTGCAAGGTGGAGACTTGGGCTTTGCCACACAGGCAGAGTCTTCCAGCAGCCTCTGCCCAATCCCAGGGCAGAGGAAGAAATAATTTGTTTCGAGGAAGCCTGTGGTCACCGTGGTAGGAGAGACAGACCAGACAGTGGTGCGGGGATTGTGTGAGGGACAAGTGGGGAAGAGGCTGGAGGAAGTCCAGAGAGAAAGGGACCTCACAAGCGGGTATGGCTGAGAGGCCCAAGTGGTTATAAAGTAGGAAGCCAGATTAGCAGTTTAGGAAGCTTACTCTTTGCTTCAGGGCAGAGAATAGAGCCTGGGTGACCCGTGAGGAGAGTGATCTAATAGTCCAAGGGGGAGATGCTCACCCAAATTGGGGAGATGATAAGGATGGGGGGAGAGGCTGAATAGCCAGCTGGGATAACCTAGGGGACAATGCTTTTGAGCAGAAGCAGAGGTCCACTAGGGCCATGGGAGCAGTGGGGATAGGAATGTCTATCCCCATCCCAGCCTGACCGAGGTCCTTGGTCTGGGGCCTTCCCTGGCCCCAGCAGAGATGGATCTGGAAGGAGCTGCCTGTTGACAAACAGAATCTATAGACCTCATGCCACAGTTGCCCACCCTGTCAGTAGTCCTGGTTTGGGGAGCCAGGCTCCCAGCTCATGCTCTACACTCCTTGGTGCCCTGCAGCGATTTGGAAGGCATGATCTTCTCCAGAGGCAGGTCTGTCTCTTCCCCCACATTTAGACATAAGGGGAGCCTTCTTCCCCATGAGCCTGTGCACTTCCTCTCTCCCCCAGGCCATTATCTATGAGGGACAGGACAAGAACCCTGAAATGTGCCGAGTGCTGCTCACCCATGAGATCATGTGCAGGTGAGGGGAGCTGGGTCATTTTCACCTTGCCCCTTAGCCAGGATGTTGCCAAGGACCCCCACCAGGCCCTGCCCCCTACCACTGCCACCACCACCCTCCCTGCTGCTCCCTAGAGAAGGCCTGGTAGGGGAGACAATGAGGGAAGAGAGAGGTCCCTGAGCACAGTGCTGGCTGAGGAGAGGGTCCTTGAGGCCCCATTAGCCTGGTCTGTTTATGTGGCTTTCTCCAAGTGTTTTTGTAAGAGAGGTCTCCTGCCACTACTGGGAAGCTTAACTAATAAAGCTCAGGGGAGGGCTCTCTGGGGACGGGGACCAGGGCTCCAGAGCTGGAGGGAGGAAACTTTGCTACCTCCTACTTGACCCTGGGACACTTCCTGGGGGGGAGGGTGGAATAGGAGGAACACAGCTCTTGGCTCCCCTTCCCCACAAGTCTTGGCATTTCTAGGTAAGGTCTCCCCAGGAAAAGCCAGTCAGATGGCATCCTTGGAGGCAGTCCTTGTACATGGAAAAAAGAATACATAGTGTTCAAAAATCTGGTTGAGATGGTGGCTACCTTTAGGAAGAGTAGTAACAAGAAAGGGTCACGAGGGGCCTTCTGGAGGGCTGGGCACGTGATATTTCTTGGTCTGGCTGCTGGTTACATGTATGAATTCACTTTGCGATAATTCACAAGCTGCACACTTATAAGTTGAGCTCCTTTCTATATGTTAAGAAGTGTACACACAGAGAGAGTAAGAGACCCATTAGGTGGCTAGCAGCTTGCCCTTTGCTGGATCCTCCAAGAACAGCATGCCTTTGGGACAAGGGTTTCCAGGCCAGCCTTATCCCCAGGACTGGACTTTCCCGGTCCCTGTGACAGAACCCTCACTGCCATTTTCCCCAGGCCCCTGGGAGTGAGCCCCTCTGGCCCAAGGATTCCATCCCCAGCATCCTCACCCCCACAGCGCCCCCTAAACACACACACACACACACACACACGCATACACTGTAATCTCCCTCTCCTTCACTCCTTTCCTCCTTCTCTTCCTTGTCATCTTTCCATCAGCCGGTGCTGTGACCGAAAGAGCTGTGGCAACCGGAATGAGACACCGTCAGACCCCGTCATTATTGACAGGTACAGGCTGGAGGAGGGAACCTGGGAGCTGCAAGGACTAGGCAGGCTGAGTTCAGTCACAGAACACGGTGGTGGCTCCAGGGAGGGATGGAGCTGCCCACCTTTCTTTCACCCCTGGTGCTTGGGGGCTCTGAGCAGAGGGACAAACTGTCAGACACCAAGGAGCCTCCAGTCATGGCCCCTGAGTGAAGCTTTGGAGGCAGACTTTCTGGGACTGGCCTTAGGAGCAGTGTTTCCTGACAGAAGGAGCCCAGGAAGAGCAGAGGATGGAGATGGGGGTGGGGATGGTGGGTAGGAAGTGAACCAGCCCCAGAAAGAGGCTGGGAGGATGGAGGGGCTGGCATGAGCTGGACACAGAAGGCTGGGTTCTAGTCCAGGTGCCACCTTTGTACTGTTTGATTTGACTTCAGTGAATGTCTGTTTTCTTCATTTGAAAATGGGGGAAATACTTGACAAGTTTTGGTCATAGGATTGTCTAGGCGATGCATGTGAAAATTCATTCTCCTATCATGATTTTTAAAAATTGTTTTACTTCTTTTTGAATAGGAAATTCATATGTAAGTTACAAAATTTGAAACTCATATATATTACAAAAAGAGTAAATAATGAAAAGTCAGCTCCCACCGCTATGCATAGCATACTCCACACTCTTATGTATTTACCTTTTTTAAAAACTCGTAGCATATAGAGAAAGAGACAGAGATAGATAGAAATAGATATAAATATATCTTAGAGATCATTCCATATTAGAACATAAACCTTGCTTTGTTCTTCTTTTAATAGATAAAACATTCACATATTATATGTTATACGTATAATGTATATGTTATACATATTATATATAATATATATATATATATACACACACACACACACACATATATCAAACTACAAGAAATCTCATTTTTTTTTGCTTCTGCAAAATATTCCATTGTATAGATGGACTGTAATTTCTTTAGGCTATTGCTCAACATTTTGGACATTTTTCATTCTTTTTCAGGGATAAACTAAGCTGAATTATTTTGTCCATGTGTCATTTTGAACATGTATGAATTTATATGAAAGATATTACTAGAAGTAGAATTGCTGGGTCAAAAGGTATGTGCATTTGTAATTTTTATAGTTATTGCCAGTTTACCCTCCGTAGAAATTATACCAATTGACATTGGGACCAGCAATTTTAAGAACACTCTGGCCAATTAAGTATGTTGTTTATTCATTTAACAAATCATTTTTTTAACATCCACTGTGTGCCAGAGTCTCTTCTATACGCTGTGGATTAAACAGTGACCAAAAAACACAAAAAGCCTTGTGTTCATGGGTTTACAATCTAGTAGAGAAAGTAAACAAACTAACTGAATGAATAAATTATATAGCATATTAGATGGTGATAACAGCTAAGGAGAAAAAGAGCCATCAGAAAAGGTCAGAGAGCGCCAAGAAGGGAGTACTGCAATTTTACGGTATGTAAGGAAGGCCTCATGGAAAAGATGACATTTAAGCCAAGACCTGAAGGAAGTAAGGAGGCCATGAATCTAGAGGGGAAATGTTTTTGGCAGGAGTGTACCTGATGTATTTAAGGAACAGCAAGAAGGCTCAGGTGACTGGAGCGGGATGGACAGTAGGAGGAGGTGATGTTGGAGAGCTAATGGGTGGGGCAGAAGGATGGCAAGATTATGCAGGGCCTTGTAGATGGCATGTGGGCCATGTTTGTAGGCCATTGTAAGGACTCTGGCTTTTATTCTGTATGACGTGGAAGCCATTGGGGATTTCGAGAAGAATGGTGTGACCTGATTTGTATTTCAGCAAGATCACTCTAGCTTCTGTGTTGAAGATGATCAGTAAGAGGCGAGGATAGAAGCAGAAAGGTGAGTTAGGAAGCCATTACACTTATCCAGGTGAGAGATGATGGAGGCCTGGACCAGGGATGTCATAACAAGAGGTCTTAAGGAATGATTAGATTCTGGATATATTCCACAGATAAAACTGACAGGATTTGTTATGGAAGGAGAGACAGAGTGACAGAAGTCAAGTTATCTCCAAGGTTTCTGACATGAGCAACTTAGAAAAAACTTCTACCTACTAAGAAGGAGGAGATTTGGGGAGGAGCAGGTTTAAGAGGAGGAAGGTCAGGAGTTTTCTTTTGGACATGTTATGTTTAAGATGCTCACTAAACATCCAGGTGTGGATGTTGAAAAAGCAGCTAAAAACATGAGTATGGCTCTCAACGGAAAGGTCTAGGCTGCAGAGAGAAATTCGAATGAACGACATCATCGAGGGAATTAGTGTTGATAAAAAATAGAAGAGGTTCAAGCACTGAATCCTGGGTGTCCAGTGTTTGCAGGTCGTGGAGATAAGGAACCAGAAAAAGAGAATGAAAAGGGGCAGCCAGTGAAGTCAGAGGGAAATCAGGGGAGTGGAGGGTCCTGGAGGCCTAAATAAGAAAATATTTCAAAAGGAAGCAATAGTTGATAGCATCAAATGCTGCTTGTGGATATGATAAAAAGAGAATAATAATTGACCACCGAGTTTAGTAACATGGGGGACATTGGCGACCTCAGCAAGAGCTATTCAGTGGAGTGGAGAGGCAGAAGTCTGACAAAGCTAGATCTTAAGAGAGGATGGGAGAAGAGAGGTTAGGGACAGTGACTAGAGGAATTCTTTTGAGTTTTGCTCTGTAGGAATCAAAGAAATGGGGTGGCGGCTGGACCACATGTAAGGCCAAGGAAAAATATATAGCTTGCTCATATGCTAATGTGAAAACCCAGTAGGGAAGAGGAAAATTATGATGCAAGAGATAGAAGGGAGAATTGCTAAAGCTATGTCCTTTAGTTGGCCAGGCATATGAGATTGCATGCACAGGACCGATTTTAGTTGGGAGCCTAGACAGTTATCCATGGAAACAGCAGGGAAGACAGAGAACCTGGACACAGAAATGGATAAATGGGTATATCTATTGTGAGAGATTATGGACATTCTCTTCAGATTACTTTGTTTTCTCAGTGAAATAAGAAACAGGGTCAACATTTGTGGATGAGGATGGAGAGGGAGACACTAGTGCATGAAATACTTATCCAGGGGAGTGAATGGACCATGAAATGCCATGTGATTGCCAAGTAGTACTAAGGGCCCGTCTGAGGTTTGCGGTCACAAATTCAAAGTGAGAACTTTCTCCAGCCATGCAGAGCTGCACATGTGCAAGTACAGAACAGATGAGGGGTGGCTTATAACCAGAGTTAGGGGCTTGCCAGGTGAGTTCAATGAAACATGAAAGGGCAAGAGAGTGAAAGTGTATGCAAGGGGTGTTTACAAAAATAAAACAAGGAATTGAAGCTGAGTGAGGAGAGAAGAGTGGGAAAGTGAAGACATGGCAGAATGAATAGAACAAAGTTCTGATGAGGCCAAAGAATTATTATAGAAGAGAGTTGAGCTGGAGATTAGAAGGTGGTTAGAGAGTGGCTTGTCTGTAAGTAGCATTATTTGGGAATTGCATTTATTGGTAACGTGTGGCCAAGGGAGAGTGAAGACAAGGACATTGCAGGAGAGATGCTCAAAGAATGGAGAGAAGACTATATTGAAGAATTATCTATCTGTTGACCTTGAAATCGCCAATAATTATGACAGGGCATATATAGTGATCTGGGAGTAAAATCTTCAAGGAATGAAGGCAAGTGATCTCAGGGTTGAGAAATAACTGCAATAAACAGTGGTTACTGTAATTTTTTTCATCTGTCCCATCATATAAGTCAACTTCCCTTACTCTGAAGTTGAGCGCACTTTCATGTATTTAGTCCATTTGTGTTTCCTTTTCTACGAACTGTCTATTCATGTCCTTTGCTTATTTTTCTGTAAAAGATTGGCTTTTGTTACTGATTTGTAGGAGTATATATTAAGAAAATTAGCCCTTTGTCATGAGTTGCACGTATTTTTTCTAGTTAGTTCTTGCCTTTTAACTTTTTATATGGTGAAATTTACCCAGTTTCTTAATCTTTTAAGTACTTTGGATTTTTATCATATTTAGAAAGGGCTTTATCATGCCAATATAATTTTTAAAAATTTATTTTGTGGTTTCTTCTAGCATTTATATGGCTTTATTATTTATACTTAAATATTTTATTCATTTGAAAAAATTTTAAGTTATTATGTCCTAGATGATACATAGAAAAGAAAAATATAACAAAATAAAATTCATGAAGCATAATAATCAATGTACACCTGTGAGCCTGCCAAAAAACTGAAAATTAGAACATTAAAAACACCACGGATGCCACCACCATGTTCTTTCTTTGTCTCATACCACTGCCTACCCCTCTCCTAAATATAATAAATAAGTTTTGTGTTTATCATGACCTTGTCCTTTAAAAAAAATAAATTATTACAGATTGTATAATATTAAACAACATATTGTTTAGTTGTGCTTGTGTTTAACTTTATACAAAATTTTTATATATAGTAGTCTAAAATGTTCTTTTTAAATTCAGCATTATACTTCTAAGATTTTTCTACGTTGCTATATTTAGTCGTAGTTTGCCGTATTTCATTTTTGCTGTGATAAGCAAAGCCTCTGTGAACATTCTTCTCTCATAATTCGAATAAGTACAAGAGTTTGTTTAGGATATAAACCTGAGACTGAAATTGGGTGTCTTTTATTTATTTTTCTTGCCTGATCGTACTGGCTAGACCTTCCAGTACAATGCTGAATAATAGTGGTGAGAAAGGATGTCTGTCTTGTTTTTGATTTTAGATGGGAAGTATTCAGTCTTCCCCCATTATGTATGTATGTGTGTACGTATGTATGTAGCTGTATGTTTTTCATAGATGCCTTTTATCAGATTGAGGAAATTCCCTGCTATTTTTAGTTGCTGAGAGTTATTAGGAATGGATGTTAGATTTGTCAAATGCTTTTTCTGCAACTATCGAGATGATTATATATTTTTAATTTTAATAGGAGTTACATCAGTTTGTTTTCCAATGTTAAACCAACCCTACATTTTCCAGATAAACCCCACTTGGTCATGATGTATTATCTTTTTAATATACTGTTGGATTAGATTTAATAAAATTTTTTTTAGAAATTTTGTATTGATGTTCATGATGGATATTTGTCTATAGTTTTCTTGCAATTTCTTTGTCTCATTTTGGTATCAAATGTGATATGCTGGCCTCAGAGACTGAGTTGAGAGGTATTTCCTCCTCTTCAGTTTTTGGAAGAGTTTATGTAGAATTGGTATTACTTTTTCCTTAAGCCCTTCTAGAATGAGCTTTGGTAATTTGAATTTTTCAAGGAATTTGTCCATTTCTTATAAGTTGCTGAATATGTTGGCAGAAAATTGTTTATAATATTCTCTATCCATGTAATATCTCTACAGCCTGTAGCAATAGCACTACTTTCATTTCTGATGTTGGAAAATTGTGTCCTCTCTTTTTTTCCCTGAGCAGTACAGGTATATCCATTTTATTGATCTTCTAAAAGAACTAGCTTTTGGTTTCATTGATTTTCTCTATTGTTTTTCTGTTTTATATTTTCATATTTACAAGTTCTTTTATTCTGCTTACACTGGATTTAATTTCCTCTCCTTTTTCTGATTTCCTAGATGAAAGCTGAAGTCTTTGATTTAAGGCTTTTCTTTTTGTCTAAAATAGGCTTTTAGTGCTATACATTTCTCCCTAAGTACTGCTTTAGGGACATACCACAAATTCTAATATGTCGTATTTTCATTTTCATTCAGTTAAAAATACTTTCTAATTTCCCTTTTGAGTGTTTTTTTTTTTTTTTATTCTGATCCATGTGTTATTTGGTTTCCAAAACTTTGGGGATTCTTCTAGAATCTTTTCATTATTGATTTCTAATTTAATTCTTTTTGTCAGAGAGCCATCTTGAATTCTTTTGAATTTATTGAGACTTATTTTATCGCCCAGAATATGGTCTACCTGAAAAAGGTTTTGTGTGCACTTGAGAAGAATGTGTATTCCATTTTCTTTGGGTGAAGTGTTTTATAAATATCAAACTGATTGAGTTAGTTGATAGTGTTGTTTGAGTCTAGAATATCCTGGCTGATTTTCTGCCTATTTATTCTACTTTCGATAGAAGAGTATTAAAATCACCAATAATTATTCCGTATTTTTCTATTTCTTTTTTTAGATTCTGTCAGTTTTGCTTCATATAATTTGAAAAACTGTTATTTGGTGCATATGTTTAAGATTATTATGTCCTCTTGTTTAATTGACTTCTTTATTATGAATCCGTGAAATCTACTTTGATAATAATGTAGCCACTCCAGCTTTCCTTCGACTAGCATTAGCATGATAAATCCTTCTCTATCCTTTTATTTTTAACCTATTTATGCCTTTATACTAAAAGTACAAAGGCATAAAAGTATATTTCTTGTAGGTAGCATATAGTTTGGTCTTTTTTAAAAAATCCAATCTGATAATTTCCACCTTCTAATTGAGATGTTTAGGCCACTTTCGTTTAATGCAATTATTAATATAGTTAGATTTGAGTTTGTCATTATGACTTTTGTTTTTCATTGTTGTCTCTTTTTTGTTCTTTTTTTAATCGTTCTTTTAGATTTGGAGATTTTTGTTATTCTATTTTATCTCCTTTATTGGCTTATTAGCAAAACTTTTAATTTTGTTATTTTAGTGATTGATTTAGGACTTATAGTAAACATCTTTAACTTATTGCAATCGACTTTATTATACCACTTGATGTATACTATATCATTGTGTTAGGAGTTTTATTTTTATATATATTATAAAATCCACAGTACATTCTTATTATTTTTGTTTAACAGCCAAGTATTTTTAAAGAGATTTAAATAATATGACAAAATCTTATATATTTACCCATGTAGTTACCATTTCTATTATTCTTTATACCTTTCTATAGATCCGGATTTTCAGTTGTTATTATTTTTGTTATACCTGAAGAACATCCTTTAAAATGGTATTTTTGAAAGATATTTTCACTGGGTATAGAATTTTAAGTTGACAGTTGTTGTTTTGAGATGTTGCTCCACAATCTTCTCTCTTGTATTTCTGAGTAGAAATCAGATACTATTGTTACCTTTGTTTCTCTGTATGTAACAAGTCTTTTATCTCTGGCTGCTTTTAAAATTTTTTCCTTTATTATTAACTTTTTAGCAGCTTGGTTATGATGTGCCCTGGTGTAGTTTTCTTCACGTTTCTTGTGCTTAGAATTTATTGATCTTTTTGGATCTATAAGTTTACAGTTTTCATTACATTTGGGAAGTTTTTGACCATTATTTCTTTTTTATTTTTCCACTTTTGTTTATTTATTTATTTTTTAACATTTAATTTTTTATTTTCCCCCCTCTCCCCTTCCCTTTCCCTTCTGGTAACCACTAGTCCATTGTCCATGCCGATGAGTCTCTTTCTGTCCTGTTCATTTGTTGCTTTTAGGTTTATATCCCACATATAAGTGATATCATGTGATTTTCAACCTTTTCTGTCTGGCTTATTTCGCTTAGTATGATTATTTCAAGGTGCCCATTATTTCTTATTAAATATTTTTTCTACCACCCCCTCCTTTGAGGACTCCTATTACCCATATATTAAACTGCTTCAGGTTGTCCTGTGTCTCACTGCTAATTCTTTCTCTTTTTTTTTGGAGGAGGGATTATTTTTTTCTCTGTGTTTCATTTTTGGATAGTTTTTACTGCTGTACCTTCAAGTTTTTTCTAATCTTTTCTTTTGCAATATCTCAATATCTCATCTGCTATTAATCCTATCCACTATATTTTTATCTCAGACATTGTAGTTTTCATCTCTACAAGTTTGATTTGTATCTTTTTTATATCGTCCATTCTCTACTTAAATTTTTGAACATGCCAAATACAGTTATAATAACTCTTTTAATGTCCTTTTCTGCGAATCCTAACATCTGTATCTATTCTGTGTCAGTTTCAATTGCTTATTCTTCATTATGGGCCATATTTTTTTTTGCATCTTGTCATGCATAGTAATCTGTGATTGAGTGGATGCCAGACACTGTGAATTTTTCCTTTTGGGTAGTGGATATTTTTGTATTCCTAAAACCTTCTTGAACTTTGTTCTGGGATGCAGTTAAGTTACTTGGAAACAGTTTGATCTTTTTGAGTTTTGCTTTTATGATTTATTAGATGAGTCCACAGCAATAATTGATCTGAGATTAATTCTCACTACTAAAGTAAGACCTTCTTGAGTACTGTACACAATACCCCATGAATTATTAGGTGTTTTCAGTTTAGCTTATAGAAACAGGCTCTATTCCTATCCTTATGTGAGCACCAGAATTGCTCCCTTTATTCTTTTAGAGCAGCGGTCCCCAACTTTTTGGCACCAGGGACCAGTGCTTCTGTGAGAATCTAATGCCTCGTGACCTGAGGAGGAGCTGAGGCGGTGATGCTAGCACTGGGTGACTGCAAATACAGATGAAGCTTTACTTACTCACCTGCCTGCCTCTCATCTCCTGCTGTGCAGCCCATTTCCTAACAGGTCAAGGACAGTACCAGTCCATGACCCAGGGGTTGGGGCCCCTGCTTTAGAGTGATTCTTTTCCTGGCCTTTTTCACATGCATGCACTGATCAGTACTCTGCTAAATACTCAAGGGAGCCCCTCCACAAATTTCTGGAATTCTCTTTCTAAGAACTTCTCTCTGTGAGACTTTGTCCTATAAAGTCTAGCTACCTTGATCCCCCTGAGCTCTCAAGTCCATCTCCTCAACTCTGAAAGTGGGCTCTGCCTTACTATCCCCATCCCTGTGCCCTAGAAAATCTCAAGGTATCATGCTAGTTGATTTGTAAGGTTCATCTTGTTTATTTCCTATCTCTCAGGGATCACTGTCCTTTGTTATCTGATATTTATTATCTTGAAAAATGTTTTGTGTGGTTTTGGTCTGGTTTGTTTTGTTTTCAGGCCACAGGTAAATGTGGTCTTTATTATTCCATCTTGGCTTAAGCAGAAGTAGAAGTGTATTTTTAAATTTCCAAACAGGTGATATTTTTCTAGCTATCTTTTGTTACTAATTTCTAACCTAATTTTCTAATTGAGCCTAATGTTTTATATATGTCCATTAACTCAGGATTGTTAGTTGTGTTGTTCAGATCTGTGTTTACTTATCATTGTCTGCTTAACCTACAAAAAATTGAGATAAATTTTCAGCTTATACTTAGGAGTTCCATCAATTTTTGATACATATATGTTATTGACTATTTCACTAAGTGTGTACAAGTTTTAAATCTTGTAGCTTCCTTCTCAGTTGATCCTTTTATCAGCATTTATTGATCCTTTGTTTTCACTAATATTTTTGCTTTTAACTTTATTTTATCAATATTATTTAGAGGCCCTCTCAATCTGTGGTTATATTTGCCTCACATTTCTTTTTATACCCTATGATATTCAGTCATTATGTATTTTTGTATTTCAGATTTTTCTCTTTAAACAGCATATTGCTGGATTTATAAAAATAATCTAGTCTGTTTTTTACCTGGTAAGTTTAGTTATTTACTTTATTGAGATTATTGATTTATTTCAACTATTTACTATCATCTTTGTGTTTTCTATTTGTCTCACTTCTCCTATGTTTCTTTGTTTTCTTTTCTTGCTATTTAAATTGTTTGACTATTTTGTTTGATGTGGCATATGAGTTTCTTATTCTATTTTCCCCTTTACTGGTTTGGAAATTTACTCACTTCATCTCTATTCTTTTAGTTATTACCCTTGCAATTTACTATATATTCTTAACAAAGTCATAATTCTTTTCCTGACTAATATTAGAATATTTGACAGTGGTGTAACTGAGCTGGTTCATACCGACTCACAATTATTAGCAACTTATCTCAACTCCATACTCAGTGACATCACATTGGTAGCTTAAAATCAGCCATGGGGGGAACATATAACCATGGAAATTACCAAACGCTATAAATCAGGTTTTCCCTGTTCTGGAAATGGTTGTTAAACATATACCTGCTCACCATTGACCTTATGCCGTTGTATTACCCCTGCCCTATATATAAGGCATGTAGTCTAGAATTTTAATTCATTTTAAATTCCACACATTTTAATTATTCTTTTTATTATATAAAAATTTTTTTCTTTAGTTTTACCAAATTTTTGCTCATCTTTTCCTTCTTGCATCTCAAACAGCTTTTTGTGGGGTCACTTTCTGAAGTCTATCTTTTAGAAATTCCTGCTTTAGTAAAGCTCTGCTGGTGGAAACCATTCTCACTTTTGTTTTACTATAAATGTCATGATATCACTCTCTTGAAATATAGTTTTCCTGAGAACATAATTCTAGATTGACAGTTATATTTTACTTAGCATTTTGAAAATATTTCCATTGTTACTGTTGAAAGTACAACATAGTTGTCATTCTTTTGTGAGTAAACTCTCTTTCCTCTCTGGCTGTATATAAGAGCTTCTTTTTGTCTTTAGAGTTCTTTAGTAGATGGATTATTCAATAATTTCTCTTGGAACAACTAATAGCTACCAGAAAAAAATATGGGTGGGTTGAATAATTCATCTTTCCCCACCAATTGTAAATGGCACCCATGCTATATTCTTTATGTAATTGTATATTCCTGGACTTTCCATCCTATTTCATTATTCCATTTATGTGGCAATATGGTGCCGTTCATTTTTAAGATTTGTAACACGTTTTAGTAACTGGTAGATCTAGTACTCCTTTACTAGTACTAGATCTAGTACTTCCCATTGCTCTTATATTTTTGAATTTTCCCAACTAGTGATTACTTTTTCATATTAACTTTCCAATTAGGTTGTCTAGGTCACCATAAAATTACTTCCTGGTGTCATTTTTTAAACTTTGGTTAAAAAAAACACACATAAAAAATTTACCACCATTACCATTTTTAAATATACAGTTCAGTAATGTTAAGTATAGTCACATTGTTGTGCAAAAGATCCCCAGAATTATTTCTTTCTTTGAAAATTGAAACTCTGTATCCATTAAACTACAGCTCCTCATTTTTCCCTCTCCCTAGTCCCAGTAACCACCATCCTACTTTCTGTTATTTTGAATTTGGGTACTTTAGATACCTCATATAAGTGAAATCATACAGTATTTGTCTTTTTGTGACTGGCTTATTTCACTTAGCATAATTTCCTCAAGGTTTATACATGTTGTAGCATTTTTTTTAATGCATATACCACATTCATCCATCAATGGATATGTGGGTACTTCCATCTCTTAGCTATTGTGAATATGAATGAGAAAATATCTTTTCAAGATATTGATATTCGAGATATCAGTTCTTTTGGATATATATCCAGAAATGGGATTACTGAATCACATAATAATTTTTAAAATTTTTTTGAGAAACACAATACTGTTTTTATAACAGTTGCACCATTTTACAGTCCCACCAGCAGTGCACATGGGTTCTAATTTCTCCACTTCACTGCCAACACTGATTTTCTTTTTTTTATAGTAGCCATCTTTGTGGGTATGAAATGATATCTCATTATGGTTTTGATTTGCATTTCTCTAATGATAAGTGATGTTGAGCATCTTTTCATATGCTTGTTGTCCATTTGTACATCATCTTTGGAGAAATGTCTATTGAAGCTCTTCACTCATTTTTAAATTGGGTTATTTGTTTGTTGTTGAGTTGTAGGAGTTCTTTATATATTCTAGATATTAACCTTATCAGATATTTGATTTGCAAATATTTTATCCTATTTTGTAGTTGTCTTTCCATTCTATTGTCTGTCATTTATTGAGATTGTGTTTAACTCAGATAAACCTAGGTGGAAATAAAATCTTTATGATGGTAATATTCAAAGTGCTATGTAAAATATAACTCATTTGTTGTATGAGGTGCGATAGAGAGGGCTGTTCAAGTCTTCTATTTCCATGTTGATCTTCTGCCTAATAGTTCTATCCATTATTCAAAATAGATCATTGAAGTCTCCAACTATTATTGCTGGCTTATATATTTTTTCCTTCAACTCTGTCATTTTTTGCTTCATATATTTTGGAGCTCTATTATCAGGTGCGTATATGCCTATAATTGTTATTCTTTCTGATATATTGACACTTTTATCATTATAAAATGTCTTTCTTAGTCTTGTAACAATTTTGTCTCAAAATCTACTTTGTATGATATTAATAAAACTGTTCAAGCTCTCTATTGGTTAGAGTTTGCTTGCTATATCTTTTCTGACCCTTTTATTTTAACATATTTCTATCTTTGAATCTAAACTGTGTCTCACTTAAACAGCATGTAGTTAGATTTTGTTTTTAAAATCGATTTGGCCAATCTCTGCCTTTTAATTGGAGTGTGTAATCCATTTACATTTAATGTAATTACTGCTAAAATAGGATTTATGTCTGTCATTTTGCTTTGTGTTTTCTATGTCTTATTTTGTTGTTGTTGTTCCTTTGTTCCTCCTTTACTGCCTTTTTTTTGTGTTAAACGGATAGTTTCCACTGTACTTTTAAAATGTTGTTACTTAATTTTTGAGTAATTTTCCTTCTGGTTTCCCTGAGAATTACAATTAATATCTTAATTTAAAACAATTTAATTTAGATGAATATCAACTTCGATAATATACAAAAACAATGCTCCAATATAGCTCCATTCCTTCTCCTCTCTTTTGTTATATCTTTGTCAATCACAGTATGTATTTACACATTGTAAGCCCATCAACACAGTTTTATAATTAGTGCTTTCTGCAGTTTTCTTTAATAGATTTTCTTTTTTAGAACAGTGAGAAAAAGTACAGAGAGTTCCCATATACCCCCTGCTCACCCCTCCCACATGCAGCTGTCTTTTGTATTAGGTAGATAAACAAGATAGTTAGAAGCAAAAATATATATATATAATATCACTTATATTTACCTGTTATATTTACTTTTACCAGTATTCTTTATTTCTTCATATGGCTTTGAATCACTATCTTGTGTCCTTTCATTTTAGACTGAAGGATTCTCATTAGTATTTCTTGCAGGAAAGATCTGTTAGTGATAAATTCTCTCAGTTTTTGTTTATCTGGAAATGTCTTAAATCATCCTCATATTTACTTAATTTTAATTTATCCTTCATATTTGAAGGATAGTTTTGCTGGATATAGAAATTTTGTTGACAGTTGTTTTCTTTCAGCACTTCGAATGTGTCATTTCACTGTCTTCCAATGAGAAGTCAACTGTTAATCTTATTGAGGATCCCTTGTCTATGATGACTTTCTTCTCTCTATTGTTGCTTTCCAGATTCTTTCTTTTTCTTTGGCTTTTGACAGTTTACATCTGTGTGTGTGTCTCTTTGAGTTCATACTACTTGGAGCTCAGTAAGCTTCTTGAATGTGCAGAATAAGGTTTTTCATCAAATTTGGGAAGTTTGGAGCATTATTTCTTCAAACTTTCTTTTTGCCCCTTTCCCTTTCTTCTGTCCTGCTGGGGCTTTCATTATGTGTATATTGGTATTAGGCTCTGTTCATTTTTTGTCATTCTTTTTTCTTTCTGCTCCAAAACAGGATAATTTCAATTGAGTTATCTTCAGGTTCACTGATTTTATTCTTCTGTCAACTCAGATATGCTGTCAAGTTCCTCTAGAAATTTTCATTTCAGTATTTTCTTTTTCAACTCCAGAATTTAAACTTGATTCTTTTTAATAATTTTTATCTCTTTAAACATAATTATAATAACTGATTTAAAGTTTAGTAAGTCTAACACATGGGCTTCCTTGGGGATAGTTCTTACTGACTGCTTTATTTTTCATGTATGGGCTATAGTTTCTTGTTCCTTGGCATGTCTCATAATTATTTCTTGAAAACTGGATATTTTAATGATATAATGTGATTACTCTGGAAATCAAATACCCCTTTCCAGTGTTGGTTGTTGTTGCTGTCACTGTTTAGTGACTTTCCAGAACCAGTTCTATAAAGTCTGTATTCGTTGTCATGTGTGGCCACTAAGGTTTCTGTTCATATAGCTTAGTGGTCAACTCATGATTGGACAGGCATTTCCTTAAATTCCTTCAACCCTTTGCAAAAAGATTCTGTGTGTATGTTGGGGCATGTCTTAAACACTCCAGCAATTTATGGCTCTGCCTTAACCTTCACTTCCTGCTTGTGAAGGGTTTCCAGGTTTGCCAGAGATGAGAGACAGAGAGGGGTTTTCTGAGATCTTTCCTGGGCATGTGCTCTTCTCTGCATTTGTACATGGCCTTCTAAACCTCCAGGAATATATAAGAGCTTTACAGAGCCTCCTGTGAACATCTCATTCCTGAACATCACTTTTCCCTGACTCTCATTGCCCCAACTAGTATCACTGGCTCAATGGTAAACTGTTTTCAACAAACACCCTGAGAATAGGGTTTTTCTCATCTCTCAAGCTCTGAATCAGGTCATATAACAAGTACTGAGAATGGGGCTGTCAGGGAGTTGCCAGACAGATCAAATAGTGACAATTGTCTGGAAATACAGACTGTTGAGAGGTTCCAAACTCAATGTCTTTCTCAGTGGCTAGTAGACTTGAAACAACTATCATGGCTTCAAGGCTGCTGTTTTTTGTTGTTGTTGCTGTTTTTGTTTTTGTTTTTTTATTTGTTTGTTTGTTTGTTTGTTTGTTTAAGGCTACCACAGAGCTTGGGCAAGGAAGATGGGAATAGGACAAATTAAAACACTTTAAAGCTCTCTCTTCTTACTAAGATTCAGCCATTTTTTTGAAACAAATGCTCCTTGGATTGATGCAAACCTTTTGTTAATTTTCAGAGTTCTGAAAAAGTTAATTTTGACAGTTTTTGCCTGTGTTCCTATTGCTTTCTGAAGGAACAAATTTTCAGAGGTCTTTGCTCTCTAATTCTCTAAGTTCTATCTCTGCAATTGGTATTTTTAATTTGGGTATAGGATTTTACATTGTTCCCTGTTAAAAGTGATTCGGGGGTTTTGGTCCAGCATTCATCATGTCACAGTAAATTTGACTCTTGAATTCTATCATAAATCAGTAAACACCTACTGTGGAGCAAGCACTGTGATGGATGCTCAGAAGAAGGGAGATAAGT
>NW_006442491.1:16711288-16747729 GCF_000325575.1 Pteropus alecto | reverse complement strand
CTGTCTGAGAGCTTACAGAGCACTTGAGACAAAACATAATTATGTAAACCTTTACATAATGGTAAAAGGAAATAGAGAACAATGTAAGGCTTTAAGATAACACTATCCAATAGAGCTTTCTGTGATGATAGACATGTTCTGCACAATTAATATGGTAGTAATAGCTATATGTACCTGTTGGGCACTTGAAATATAACTACTGTGACTGAGGGACTGAATGTTTAATTTTATTTTAATTCTTTATTAATTAAAATTTAAATAACCATATTAAAGATGACTATCTTATTGGATATCATGGCTCTAAGATTAAAATTTTGCTTGATTGTCCAGGATGACCCTGGTATAGGAGTCAGTGGAGAAGATTCCCTCCCATGGGAGGCCCACAGCTCTCCCTGCCTGTCTCCCAGGTGTGGACAGAAGCTGTGGGCTATGAACACTCTCTGGCATGTAGTTATGTCTTATGCACAGTGGGTGTCATTTAATGACACTGTTGAAACAGCTTGTGTCTGAACCACTTGACAGAGGTAAGCTCTAGTCTATTCTGTTGGTGGCAAACTTAGACCCCAATCCCTAGATCAAGTACAACCTGACAAATGCAGTTTGATGAGAAGGAGTTGCGGGAGCTGTGAAAGAATAAGCTCCCCTTCTCAATCCAATGGTCAGTGGAACATTCCCTGTTTCCCTCTGCAGCCACAAAACAAGCCCATGATAGCATCCGTTTCCTTCCACTCTTTCTAGTAGGGTCTCTTTACTCCACACTGATGCTGCAAGTACAGGCTTCTGTCTAAGGTCCATTTTGGCAATTCTCCTTGAGGTCCCAGAACCTCCCTGCTGAGTCAGTGCTGAAGTGGGTTGAAAATCTTCCCTCCTGACTACAGAATGAACTGCACTTTCTTTCCTTGCCCTACCCCTTTCAGAGCTGGGCGTTTGAGAGAGGGAGAAGCAGAAGAGGTTCATGAGAGTTTCCCCCATGTGCCCTGGGGTTCATGTGGGCTGGAGTGCCATCACAAAGGCAAAGGTCCCCAAGCTACCCCTAATTCAGAGCAAGGACTTAAGGAACTATGCTATCTGGGCAACTGAAACTAAGCTGAGATCAGAGGGGCCCCCATGCTGAGGCTGGAGTGAAGCTGTGGACAGTGCCCCCAGAGGATGTTGGAGGAGAGAGGGAGTGCGGTCGTGTGGATGCCTGGGGACCATAGGTAAAGTGGGAGATGGTTAGTGAGTAAGCTGTCTGCCAATTTGAATGATAAATTCTCACTATAAAACTAAAGGCTATTCAGGTTCAGGGGGCTCAAGCCAACCTGGAATGTCTGGCCATAAGACAAGGTGCAAGATCTCACCTCCCTCAGCTTCAGTTTCCTCGTTTTTAAAATGGAGCTGACTCTTAACTCTAGCTGATAGGGATGTTGGGAAGTTAAGGAAGAAGTATTTCACAGTGCATAGCACAGTGTCTGTCACAATGTCATTTCTGACCCCACCAACACTCACCCCCATTGACCATCTTAGAGAGTAGGTACAACTGAGCCTAGACAGCAACAAGAAAGTCAGAGCCAAGGAAGAACTTCCTGACTCTGACCACAGTCAGAGTTGAGCAGGAGAGGAATAATACCTCTGCCAAGGGCCCTGGGGTGTCTGGGCTAATAATGAGTCTGTCTCTAAATAGGAAGGGGGCAAAACTCAGCTTTCCATCTGTCCTTTCTGCCCAGAGTCACTGCCAGGCCTTGCCAACCTCTACTTCTGCCTCTCACATGATTCATAAACAAGAAGTGTCAGGGTCTCTGGCTTTGGAGACTGGCTCACCCACCAAGAACAGAGGAACTTCTTCTTCCCTTCAGTCTCGGGACCCCACATTCCTCTTAATGTCCCCAAATTATTCCCAAGCACACCTTCCTCCTCTATGGCTTCCTTCCTTCTCTCCATACGCAGCCCCCCCATCCATCCTACTTCTTCTCCATCCCTCCTCCTTTTCCGTTCTTCCCATCCTGCATCCACAGAAGATTCTCTGAGTAGGAAGTACATGTAGGGGACACATGGATCTCTGTATCCACACAGGCACAAAGTGGCTTCATGCTCAGGTGACCCACTGTAACCACACTCCAGCCTGTCCATGCCACTCCATGTGGGGTGCCCAGAGGCCTCCCATTAGCAGCCTCTCCACCCCTCCCTTCAGGCCCCATTAGAGGAAAGTGGAGTCACCACCACTCTTCATGGGCAGCTGGGGGCCCCTTAGCAGTCTCTCCACCTCCTTTCCCTCTCTCCTCAGGTCCCATGCCCAGCCCCGAGGTTTGGAGAGCCTAGTAAGTGCCCTATCAACATGTTAATCAAATTACTTAGGAGCTAAAATTGACGCTGTTCATTAATTATACAAGATTATGCTAATTGCGCATGCAAATGCATGCAGGGGAACAGAAGGTGTTCAGGCGCATGGTGGGACATTAGCATAGAGGATGGGGTTCGGGTACATTGGCATGCTAATGTATGCACACTGGCTATTTATAGACCCCCAGCCCATCTGCACTGCAGCCACCTCTGCCCCAGTGAGGATCATGGTGGGGAGGCCAGGTCCAGGCCTGGCAGGTGGCTATGGCCCTAGGGACACTGGGCCTCGTCTGCTGCCCCAGGCCAAGACCAGGAAGTAGTGTGAGCTGTCCCCATTGGGGCCACCTCTACCTGGGCCTGGACTATCGCACCAACCTCCTCATTCATCATTCCTTCTCTGGCCTATGCCCTTTGGTGCCTGCTTCTCCCTGGAGGTAAAATGACTCTTCCAAATGCCACAGCCAATAAAGTACCTCCTGCTGATTTCCCATCACCTACAGGGTCCAAATCCTGCATGCTTTGGTGCCAACCCCCCCAGACCCTGGTCCATAGCTGCCCTCAGTCTTGTCAGGCACCACTGGGAAAGTGTTCCATGCCACTTGTGTCTTGGCAGGGCTGTTATTCCGTTTGTATGGAAGGCCCCTTACTTCTTCTTCTCCTCGATAGAAAATGCCCCTGATCCTCTAAGACCCGAAATGCCCAAGATCACATGCGACCTCTAGGACCCCTTTCACCTTTCCCAGGCAGAGTGGCCACTAAGATTACACTTGGCAAGTCATTTTGCTTAGCCCACCACTCTATCTTACTGGCTGTGCTTTAAGTTTCTCTCTTTCCTGATGGATTGTAATTCCTTGACCTTGTTCACCTCTAGATTCCACTGCCTAACACATGGAAAGTGTTTAATAGATCTTTTAAAATGGGTGTATTGAATGAATGAGAGAGGCAGTTAGAATGAATTTTCCAGCCATCTATATCCTCCTCTGTCCTTGAGCTAGGGGCAGGGGGCAGCAGACAAGGAAAACAGTGGCGATCACAGACCCTGCCCGGGAAGATGTTTTGTTTCTTCTGAGTTCAAAGGGTAGCCCTCTGTAGTGAAAATTAGTGGAGGATCCCCTACAAGCGCACACATGGTTTTCCCCATCCCAGGCTGCAATGCCAACTTTTGACTTGGAAATAAATATGTAGTTTTATTCTACCCTTTGCACCCAATATGCTTTCTTTCCCAAGGCCTTCACTCTGCCCCTACCCATGTATCCATTCACACTACTTCCTCTTTCTAGATCTGTACTCTTCAATATGGTAGCCACAGACACATGTGACTATTTAAATTAATTAAAAAGAAATAAAATTTTAAATTTAGTCTCTCAGTTACATTAGCCACATGCCAAGTGCTCAATAGCCACATGTGGCTAGTGGATATCATTTTGGGATTCTGTTGGACAGAATCTGTAATCCAGACATTCATTCCCTTACTCTTGACAGTCCTTTAGTTGCAATCGCCCTTGAGCTCAGTCCAGCTTTTTCAGTTACTAGTAGCTTTCTCTTTGGAAATGGGAATATAATTTCAGCTCTAAGTATCTCACAGGGATGCAGGGAGAAAAAAGCTGGTAAAAAGCTCTGTGACTTGGTTTCTTAGGATGATATTCCTAGAAGCAGAGCTGCAGATGGGGATTCTTGTGAAAGTGCTGTATTGGAGGAGAGCACTGGGGGATAAAGGAGGGAAGCAGGACCAGACAGTTAGCAAGAAGATAATCTCAGCGGGGGTCTAGCTCCAGCCTGATCCTTTGGAGAGTTCTGGAGTATGAAGGGCACTGAGTTGGTCATCCTCGTGATGTCCGTCTGTTTTGGCTATGGGCTGCTGGTAGGGAGCATAGGCTTCTAACTGAGGATAATTCTCAGGCAGCCATAAGCCCTTTAATAGCTGACACTCACAGAAGCTAAGAGTGAGGGAATCTAGGCAGGCACCACCTACCATATGATACCTGGATACTGCCTTCCAATGAGCAGCTCCATTCCACTTTGCTCTTCAGCCCCTAAGAACCCAGAGTTTAACAGTGAACTTACATCAGTCCTCTGAACATTTTCTGTATCTCTTATCTCTTTTGAGTAAAGCACTGCTCTAGTGGAACTTCCCTTATGCAGTGATGTCACCCCTGAGTTTTGTATAAATTAAACATTTACACTTGAGTCAATCCAGCATTTGCTTCTTTGGTAGGGAATATTCTATTGACAAGAAAGTTTCATTTTAATTTCATCTTGAGTTGTTTTTACAGGGAGGAATAAAAGGCATTTATAGAAATGATTAAGAAGGCTAAACTAAGTTCAGGATGTAGTAAGGTAGGTATGTGAGTGAATTGCTCTTAAGTTTTATTTAAATCATAGGCGTCAAAGTCGTGATGAATAATTACCACCCTTTAATTGCTTTACTAGCTGGATGACCACTGTCCACAGCTCTTCATCTGAACTTTTATTAAACTTTCATTATGGAGAATGTTGAATATATAGGAAAAATAGAATAATGAACCATGTGTACCCTTCACTAAACTTCAGCACTGATCAACTCTTGACTCATGTTGGGCAACTGGTCTTTAATCCTGAAAATCTTCTCGCATTGAGAGCAGCAGTCTCAACAGCCAAAGGCCCAAAACTAGGGGCAAGGGGACCTGAGTCACCTTTGCAACCCCGATGAATGTGTAACCTTGAGGAAATCCCCATTCAGTGGCTAACCTGGTCCCTGCATGGCCTGCTGTTTTTGAAGGACAGCTTGTTACACAGTCCTGCAGTGTAAGCCTCGTTATTGAGGCTGGTTTGGACTCTGAGAACCCCACTTAGAGGGACTTTTCCATGATCCTTGTCAATATCATTGGTGCATAAAGTCTCACGTTTGTATCCCAACGTTGGCATTTACTGTGACTTTATAGCTTATTTTTGCTTATCTTCGGTTTTCTCATCTGTAAAGTGGGAATGTTTGCAGACCTACACTACCTCAGGATGATTAAACAAGATAATGAGGATTAAACAAGATAATGCAAGTGATGAGCTCAGCAGAGTTCCAAACTCTTGCTAGGTGCTTAATAAATTAGACCTGGATGACTTTTTAAGTTTTCTTGCACCATTTTGCATTTTATTGGTAACTCATGTTTATGATATTTTCTCCTAGTAATTCTAATGGCAGCTCCTGGGACTTCACCTTTCTCTTCCCTCCCTTTCTGTAGGACCATGCCCCCAAAGAGCCTCCTGGGGATGGGCACTGGGCACAGGTTCTGCTTGACCCAGGGGGCATCCAAACTGCTCACCCACCATGGGGATACTCAGGTCAGCCAGGACTGTGGGCTTGGCCCTACCCAGCCAGGGAAAAGGGGCTCCCCCAGGCTCCCTTACTGCCTCAGGTCCCTGTAGGATGTCCCTGGTCCCGGAGTAGGATAGCTCAATCCTTACTTACCAGACCCTGCCAAGCTTTCTTCTTTCCAGGGGAGTATATAGTTATGGAAAGGAGTAGAGAGAGGGAGGAAGAAAGGAGAAAGAAAAAACGGGATATGTGAAAAATAGCGGAATAAAATTGCCGAGTTAAATACAAAGCTAGTTAATGTCCGTAGGACAATAAAAATTGTAACCTTTGGGGCTATTATCTCTACTGAAAAAAATTATTTACTTCTCCCAACAAAAATCATTTGCATCTTATCAGTTTCCTGTATATTAGCACCTAACTTTACAGCATCTGGGCAACAATCAATAGCAAATGTGAGTCAGCTACTTTCCCCTGGAGAATCAGCTAACTCTTAGATGGCTTTGCTAACATAATACTCGAGAGCAGTGGTATCAACATAAATATAATGCAAACCACATATGTAATTCAAAATTTTCTAGTAGCCACATTTTTTTAAAAAGTAACTGAATATTAACTCTGACAATGTATTTTATTTAACCCAATATATCCAAAATATTATCATTTCAACATTTAATCAATACCAAAAAATTTGCTAATGAGATCTTTTACATTCCTTTTTTCTAATTAAGCAATTGAAATCTGATGTGTATCTTATACTTACATCACATCTCAGTTCAAACTAACCACATTTGAAATACTCATGTCTAGTGGCTGCCATATAGGATAGTGAAACTCTAGAGCAGTGCTTCTCAAACTTTAGGGGGCATCAGAATCACCTGGAGGGCTTATGAAAACACAGATGGCTAGGCCCTACCCCAAGAGTTTCTGATTCAATGGGTCTCATGTGGGGCCTGAGATTCTGCATTGTTAGCAAGTTCCCAGGTGATGCTGCTGCTGCTGGTCTGGGTACCACACTTTGAAAACCACTGTTCCAGGATGACTTTGAAAGGACTCAGTCATCTTTTTGCCCTATTTGCAAGTTGTGGATCATTTTTCTTAACAGCCCTGAGGCTGACAGGAGGCAGGGTGCTGCACTGCAGCAGCAGTGGGCTCTCTAGAGAGTGTGTGCATTGCCTCGGCCTCTGACTGAGTGAGCAGCCTCATGGACCACCAGCTGGCAGTGGGTGAGCAGCTCTACCATCGATGGCATCAACTATGTAGAGCTCTGAGCTAGAGGCTCAGAGGGAAAGGGAAAGGGGACTAACTCCCATCACCCCCAAAGAGGGCCCAAGCCTCGTGCTGCTCAAAAACTGAAATGTCCTGGGGCAGATCCACATAGATATAAGTGCTGGCAGGGCCCTGGGGCTCTCAGGGAAGGGTGAAGCTTAGAGTGGCCAGAAAAGGAAGTAGGAATTAGTGTAGACCCAAAGGACAGATACAGTCTGTACTAGAAAGGGAAAGGGTGGGAAGACCTGCTGAGCAAGGGCTATGGAAGGGTCCTGGCAGGAAACAGCAGCCTGAGGCATTGGGAGGCCAGAAATAAAGGATGTCCCAGAGGCAGGACTGTAGGCACCTCAGTATCCATCATCAATTGCTACTCACCTGGTTCATGGATGAAGATGGATGCCAGAGATACAGGATTTACCCCAGGCCACGCAGTAAGTCAATGCCTGGGCCAGAAACTACATCTCTGGCCCTGTTCCAGAGACCCTTCCTCTGGATTCTGTAGGTTTGGGAGTAGGGTTGAATACAGCAGGCATGTTTGTAGATGTAAAGGAATTGTGTGTCACCTTTGGGTCACTCCCATACTTGCTGCATCATCAGTGACACCCAAGGGTTAGAATTAATCCTTTTCAGGACAGGGACTGTGTCCTCTCCTGCTGTTTTGCCCTCCTCTCTCTGGCACCTTGTAAAGGACTGAGCACATGAATACAGAATTTAAATAAGCTGGTCTACACTGTGTGTGATTAGGGTGTCTACACTCTATGTTATATAAATGTGAGACATGCCGAAGGTGACTACTATGAGCATAGATGTGTTTATGCCATGGGATGTCTTGTAGAGTTTAGGGAGTCATTATGACATACAGCATATAACGTGAGATAAATGGAGTGTCTACACTATATAGGTATACTATTTGGGAGCATTTGAAGTACCTGCACCTTGGGGTGTGACCTATTGGTGTGACCTACACTGTGGTGGCTACTATATGGGGACATATAAGCTATCTGCACTGCAGGGTATCCTGTAGGGGTGGCTGGAGTGTCTACATGGTGGGTGTGTGTTACTTGGGTTCATATCACATGTCTGTACCTCAGAGTGCTCTGAGGGCTGTAGAGAAGGTGTACACTACTTGAAAGTATTTTGGGGGTGTCAGCTGTGGATGGAAATGCGTGCTGATGTATGTCCCTTTGGAAAGGGAACTAAAGGGGGTTCCCAGAGGGGCCCCTGTTGTGTGGGAGAATATGACAGGTGCTGAGGAGTTAACAGTGGGACAGAGGCAGGGCTCAGGGGGGCAGTACCATCTCCAGGAAAATGACTGGTACCAGCACCCAATGAGGGACTGCCCTCTGGGACACCTCTGTTCCAGGGGTGGTACCCATCCCTCCCAACTCTTAAGAGAGACCCCTGCTTTGGGGACTAGCTTTCGGAGCCTGTAACAATTCTTCTGAACATGAATTTCATGTTCGTAGACTTTGGCGGCAACTCCGATAAGTTAAGTGGATGTTCATATTTGGGGTTCAAAACCAGGGGGTGGTGATTAAATTAGGAAGCTGACCAGAGGAGCTCATAGTAGCCTAGGAGGCTGTGCCACATGCCAGGAACCCCACAGACTTTAGCCCTGCACACTACAGTTTTCAAAGGGCATCTCCCCAGATGTTCAAAGAGTCCTGTAGAGGCTAAGGCAGATGTCGATAGTATTCTGAGTTTACTAAGAGTATAAAACTGGGGTGTTATCCATGGTTACCTCACTGATGGGTGGCAGGGCCAGTGTCCCACCATCACAGCCAACTGCCTGGAAGGACTGGAGGTCCAAGTGCTCATGTGTTTGTCTAAAAAGCAGGCTCATCACTGCATATACTGTGCTTTGTTTTCCAATTACTCTATGTGAAAAAGAAGGTATTTACCGTGTATCTGTATGGCGTGTCTGACAGGTACACCACATGTATATAATGGGCATAGGCTCAGTGTGATTAGGTTTTTGGTATGTGTATAATGGATATAGAATATGTGTGAGGGGGATCTGTTTGAGGGGGATGCTGGGGTAAGGGGCCTGCTATGTGTGAGTGAGATCTGCTGTGTGTGAGGGGGATTTGTTGGGATCTGCTATGAAGGAGGAAGCGGGGATCTGATTGCTATATGTGATGACTACAGAATTTGATATGACTATATTTTGGGTAATCATATACAACACAAAATGGTGTATCAATGCACAGACTTTCATATTCTTTCTGTGCATATATGATATAGGATGAGTATACACTGCACATGATGGGTATAAACTACGTGTGTGATGAATATACCAAATGTGTATGATGAGTTCAAGTTGTATGTGGAGTACGTATTATATGCTTCTGTGAAGAGTATACCCTGAGTGTGGTGGGTATACACTGTGTGATTGGCTATGTTTTGGGAGTCATAGTTTATACGGCACATACAGTGTATAGAATGAATATACTGTTTATGACGGGTATACATTGTATGGGTGATGGATACACCCTGGGAGAAGGATATGCTATGTGATATAGATGTACTATGTGTGTGATGGACATATACGATGACAAATATACATGGAATGGGATAAGTTTACAGGTAAGCATGAGTACCTGATGCATATGGAGTATACATTGTTTGATGGGTATAATACATGAGTAATAAGTGTATATGGCATATATAATGGACATATTCTTTATGAATATACTTTGTGTGGGTGTGATGAGTATATACTTTGTGAGACAAATAAGCACTGTGTGATCCTACACTGTGGGGATATTCTGTGTAGTGACGTAGTCGTTGGGATGGGTCTGCTCCCTGGGTATCAGGCACTCTGTGTGTATGCAGCTTGTGATGGGAATATGGAGTGTGTGTCTGGGTGTGAGCAGGCAGAGGGGAGTCACCCTTCTGGGAGGGGGCATGGCAGGAAGCAGTTGGATCTTCATCTGTTTCCAGAACCCCCAGACCTTTGAGCCCATCGACCACACTGTTTCAGGTTCTTCCTCAAGTTCTTCCTCAAATGCAACCAGAACTGCCTAAAGAACGCAGGGAATCCCCGAGACATGCGCCGCTTCCAGGTGGGTGTGGGGAGTCCCCTCTGCAAACTGCCCTTTCCTGATAGTGGGAGTTGTGGGGAGGCTGTGGCCCTGCCACCCTGTAGAAAGCCCCCAGGGCAGATCCCTGCCCAGCCCTGTGCTTCAGGGCCTGGTGCCTGCTGGGGGTGGGGCAGCTCCATCTCAACTTATGCTGGCTGCCAAGGGAGGCTTCATTAGAGTCCCACTTAAGGAGATGCTAATTGTGACATTTTTACATGATTAACGACCCAGCTAATTTGCATAGTGTGAAGCGGAGAGCAGCTGCCCTTAGCGCATCCTCAACCTGCACACCCCTCCCAGTGAAGGCGGGGGGAGAAGGAGGCAGCCCCAATTTCCTCCCAAAGGTGGGGGCTCCTGCTGATGGGTTTTCAGGCAGATGCTGCCCCCCCCCCCCCGCAATCAAAACTCTCACTCTCACTTGCCTAAGACCCATGACTGCCTTAGAGCCCCAGGCATACAACCTGGGTTACTTGTGTGCAAAAACAGTAGCCACTCCACCCAAGGAGCCAGAGTTTTTTTTCTGACTTCTCAAGTTTTCTAGCTCCTTTGGCTGGGGGGGCGGGGGGTCAGTTTCCCTGGGCAGCCGGAGATTGTACATTTGGGGGTGTCACTCCACCCAGCTGGACCCCCTCCCACCAGCTCTGCTCCTAAGGGGCTAAAGCTCTTTCCCATGCCAGTGACCCTTGAATTCCAACATCCAGCCATGGCCTCAAGTCACTGGTGCCCCACAAAGTTAACCTCTGCGGAGCCCCCGAGGGCCCCAGCCAGGCTGGCCTCGGCTCTTCCTGCAGGTGGTGGTGTCCACGACGGTGAGCGTGGACGGACACGTGCTGGCCGTGTCTGACAACATGTTTGTGCACAACAACTCCAAGCATGGCCGCAGGGCACGCCGCCTGGACCCCTCCGAAGGTCAGGACCCCGGGCCCAGCCCCTGCTGCCGCGGGCCCAGCCAGCCCCCAGACCCCACCTTGGCGCCGGCCCCTGACCTGCCTCCTCTCCTACCTCCCAGCTGCCACCCCCTGCATCAAGGCCATCAGCCCCGGGGAGGGCTGGACCACGGGCGGCGCCACCGTCATTGTCATCGGCGACAACTTCTTCGATGGGTTACAGGTTGTGTTCGGGAACGTTCTCGTGTGGAGCGAGGTGGGCCACCCGCCAGTCTCCCTCAGGGCGTCCGGGCTGGGCCCTCCCCTAGCCAGCTCCGAACCCGCAGGCCTCCCCTCTCCCCTCGCAGCTCATCACGCCCCATGCCATACGGGTGCAGACGCCCCCACGGCACATTCCCGGGGTGGTGGAGGTGACCCTGTCCTACAAGTCTAAGCAGTTTTGCAAGGGAGCCCCCGGCCGCTTTGTCTACACAGGTAAGGAGTCAATCGGGAGGGGAGGCCTAAGGTCGAAGAGCTGATCCCTACCCCGCCAGCGTGACCCTAGTATCAGAGCCAATATGTGCTGTGTGGCCATGCCCCCTAGCGCTTGCTTTCCCACTGCACTAAGGCCCCCGGTTCGCGCACAAGACCTTCTTTCCCTGTGCTCTTTCTCCCTGGCCTCTGGCTCCTCAGTCCCTGCCTGGAGCCGAGTTTCCGCCCTCCTGTACATTCTTTCTGCCTCGGGCCTTCTCGCCAGGGTGTCTAGAACATCCCACTCCCCAGAGTGTAGAACATTTCCACTGAGATGTTTATTTCAAAGGTGCTCCCTGGGTCTCTTCGTTCCCCCAAGCCACCCCAGTTCTCACTCTGTATCCACAAGAACACACACACACCACCACCACCACCACCACCCATCCACCCCCTGCAGAAGCCAGGGGGAGAAGTTAACAAGAGTGGAAAGAAAGCCACTCTCTGAAGATGCGACGTAGAATCCTCCATCTCAACTTTATTTGGTCACTTGACCAAGATCTTTTTCATCTCTACCCTCCTGTCCGCCCAAGCCCAAGCCCCCCGCTTCTCTGCATCTCCCCCACCCCACCCCACAGATATTCACCCAGCCCTTTGGGGATCTCTGTCCACTCGATAGTGACCCTACTTACTGTCAGGGACTTCCAGTCTAACTGGGGGCTGCTGAGCAGTAAACACTGCATGGGTGGAGATACATGGTGGAGGCGTTGGGTGGAGGCGTTGGCTGCCAAGGACTACCTCCCGGAGAGAGTGTGGAGTAAACTTGGATGGGAGGGGGAATTAGGGAGATAGAGGTGGTGAATGAAAGGGTCGGAGAGAAAGAATGCAGATGCAAAGACCCAGGGATGAGGGTTTTACAGCTTTGGGGTGAACTAAAGGAAATTCTCTAAATCTGGAGTTGGAGGTGAAAGTAGGTAAGGCTGTGTGACACGGGTGAGTGGGAAGTAAGGTTGGGATTAGGAGGAAGATAAGAGGGCACCAGAAGCCTGGTCAGGAGGCTCTCCTCCTGAGAGTTTTGAGAGTGGCCCGTCCCTTCCCTGGGGCGCGTGCAGACCTCAAACGTTCAGGTGCTGCTCAGAGTCCACCTGAGCTGTGATAAATGAAGATTGTTGGGGGCGGGGGGTTCTTTTTTATACCAATTAATTTACTCCTGATAAGACCAAATGCAGACAGAAGACTCATCCACCAGTCCTGCCCCAGGAATATGGAAGGTAATATGTATATACAGTAAAGAACTGAGGAAACTTCGAACCTCACTGACCCGTGTGCCCGGAGTTTTCCGAGAGGTTTGGGCTGGGCTTGGTGGAAGGGTCTGCAGCGAGGTTCCAAGACTGGTTGCTGGCAGGCCTGGTCCTGCGCACGCGCTGGGAAAGGGCGTCCTCCAATGCCGCCCCTCTCCCCAGCCCTGAATGAGCCCACCATTGACTACGGATTCCAGAGGCTACAGAAAGTCATTCCCAGACACCCCGGAGATCCGGAGAGGCTGCCTAAGGTACTCAGAGGGGTGCGACGGGGATCAGGGTGTCCTGTGGCCGAGGCGGGAGGAGTGGGCTCCTCGCCCCTCTGTCGCCCCCAGGGGCTGCCCCTTGGCCCCGCTGTCTCCTCCCCTGCCCCTAGGAAGTGCTGTTGAAGCGGGCGGCCGACTTGGCGGAGGCCCTGTACGGAGTGCCCAGCAGTAACCAGGTATGGTGCCCCAGTCCCCTCCTAGCGCGGCCAGGCCCAGGGCTGTCCCCAACTTGGCACCTGCGGCTTCCGCGGCCATGCGCTGCTCTTGTCTTCGCAGGAGCTCCTCTTGAAGCGCGCGGCGGACGTGGCCGAGGCTCTGTACAGCGCCCCCCGCGCGCCCGCGCCGCTCGGACCCCTTGCTCCCAGCCACCCGCACCCCGCGGTCGTGGGCATCAATGCCTTCAGCAGCCCACTAGCCATCGCCGTCGGGGATGCCACGCCGGGCCCGGAGCCAGGTGCGTCCTGCAGCCCCGGCGTTGAGATCACTGCCCCCTCCCTGCGGCACTCCGTTCCTGACCGCCACTCTCTCGCAGGCTACGCGCGCAGCTGCAGCAGCGCGTCTCCTCGCGGGTTCGCGCCCAGCCCCGGCTCACAGCAGAGCAGCTACGGCAGCGGCCTCGGAGCTGGCCTCGGCGGCTACGGGGCACCGGGCGTGGCCGGCCTCGGCGTGCCCGGGTCTCCTAGCTTCCTCAATGGCTCCACAGCCACCTCACCCTTCGCCAGTGAGTGTTCCCTGCCCGTAGAGGGTGGGACCGGGGCCCTGAGGAGCAAAAATGGGGCACCGCCAGCCCCCTTCCAGTCCTTGGTGGGAAAGGAACTTCCGGTACCTGTTCCATGAGGATCAACCCTGGCCTTGCCTTTGGAAGCCAGGCCAGCCCTGTTCGTGAGACCTCTCCCTGGTTGGGCACCGGGCCCTCGACCCCACACCTTGGTTTCTCATCCTAGGCCCTGAGGCCGGGGCAATTCTTGCACTTTTAGCTCTCTTTGCTGATTCCAGTGGTACACATCGCTTCTAGCCCTTCCCTCCTCCTTAAACGGCCTTTAACTAGGGAGCGTCTCTCTGAAACCTGGCAGACCGCCACTTCTGTCTTATGCCGGGACTTCGGGAGGAGGCTGGCGCCCCCTGCCGGAAGCCTGAGGGAACTCCGGGTTCAAGAAAAGCGGGCTTCCACCTGGCTCCATACTCCCCTGGAGCCTTGGTCTGAGGGGCAAGGGTCCAGGCAGGGTTCCAAGCAGGGAAGACGTGGCTCCCTGTGATAGCGTTGGGCAGAGTGAGAGAATTCTTTGTGGTCAGACAGCTGGATTCAGAGTTTGAGTGTCCAAATCCTCTGTCTGACATTCAGCAAGTTACTTCTTTGAATGTCAGTTTCCTCACTGTAAAATGGGATCTTTATCGCCCCCTGCCTAGGGTTGTTCTCAGATCTGGCTGTGCCACTGGGCACGTTGTCTGGCTTCTTGGGGTCCGGCGGCTCGAAGCTGTGTGAACAGGCAACAGGGCATTTATGCTTTTACTATTTTGCACTGCCCTCAAGTTCCTCTTTCCAACACCAAGTTCCGGAGCAGCCTGTTTTCAGCTCCTTATAGCTTAGCTATTTAGCAGACATTTATAAAGCATCTCCTGTGGGCAAGGCACCTCCCTATCAATTGTGAAAAAGATTGTACTTCAAGTCCTGGGAGACACTGCTAAGCCAGAGGAGTGGGGAAGGCTGCTCAAGGAGGAGTTGGTTGTGGCTTTTTCTGTGTTTCCCTCACCTTTCTCCTGTCTTATGTTTGCTGTTGCTGAGGACCGAAATATCTGGCCACCTGCCTAGCCTTCCTTGCCAGTGGCCTACATCCTGGGTACTGCTCTTTCTGGCTGTGGGTTTGAGTCTGGCTTTTTCCTCCCTGCCCAAGCTTAACTCCTGGGACCCGAAACCCCATGTGCCAGCATCCACAGGCCATGACCCTCTGGTGTCCCTCCCAAGGCTTCTATCTCTCCTGGCCATTTGCTCAGGCCAGGCACCACTGCTCCCACCTCTGTTCACTTCTAGGACAGTACTCTTACAACCTCTCTCTGGGTGGCCCTCAGATTTGAGGCTAATGGAATCTGAACTATCGACCCCCTTCCTCACTACACACATGATGCCATCAGCAGTGGAGGAACATACTGCCCCAGTGGGCAGAAGCCATGCCACCTGGGGTCTACGCATTCAGCCAGAGGATGGAGAGGACTAGAGCTGCTTATGCCCCTCTTCTACCATCAGCTGGGGACACCCTGGCGTTGCCTGAGGGCCAGTCCCATCTTTTAATAGTGTCTTGACCAGTGCTTACCCAGGACCCCATCCACTCGTATGTGCAGAGTACTTTATAGTACAGCTTCAGACACTGTCATTTTCATTAAGTGTGCCAGGACGTGCCTGGAATGACATCCGGAACTGTCCTAGCCAGAGGGTCTGGGACCGTTTGGATCTCCTCTTGGTCTTATACTTCGGCCACTAGCAGCCCTGTAGTGACCCACAACTCCCAGTCCTACCCAAGCTACAAAATGTGGTTGTGAGCCCCTGGCCTTGAGAAAGAGCACATTTGTCTCAAGCCCTCCATGGAGCTCATGGCCTCCTCAGCTAGCAGTGAGCATTGTCTTAAAGGAGATGGCCATCCATGGGGCTGAGGATACTCGGCACAGGGTCAGCATTGTATCAATGTGTGTGTGGTGGGGAGGGAGTCTTTGATGCCAAAGGCAGTCTTCTCAGGCTATTAGTTTCTTCCAAGAAGCCCCTACCCCACCCATAGCCAGCTGTTTGGACAACACCGAAATCACAGCCTGATTGTTCTTTAGGAGAAACAGGGAATTGGACTCATGAGGACATATGGTGAAGGAGGGATCCAGAGATGCCCTGGGCAGGAGCCCCCAGGAGAGAAGGCTGCAGGAAGGAGAGGCAAGCAAAGCCTCTGTGTAGGAGAGCAAGCCACAGTCCTGGGTAGCCAGGGGGTTGGAGAACAGGAAGATTTGAGGATGTGGGTCCCTACATTTTTCTTTAAAATGGACCAGCTAGAAGAGGATGATACAGGACCTGGGCTGGAGATGACAAGGACCTGTATTAAGCTGGAAGAGAACAGATTCCCCAGGGGTTAGGGGTATTTGGTAAGGGAAGCGTATTTGTGGAGGAAGTTAAAGTGCTTGTTGTGTGAGCTGTGATCCTGGACAGACAGGCCTTATAACAGGAGCCTACGTACACCCGCAAATTTCATCTCTGACTTCTTCCCCAGCTCTACTATGAACCCCATTCTTTGACACTGACCTTGGTGCCCCAGGGCCCATAAACATTTCTCGGCATCTCAGACTCCCAGTGGTTTTCAGCAAGAATCCTGATCTGTTCCATCTCTTGCTCATCCCTCATCTGTGGGATCCGTCCCCAGTATTTGATTTTGTTGGATGTTCTGGTTTTGCTTTTGTTTTTACCTAGTCTGACTCTGTCACCTCCAGTCCTGAGAAAGGGTCTCCAGAACCTCCCAAAAGGCGAGTGTTGGCCCAGGACCCCAGAGGCTCCTAGCCTGCTTCCGGACCCTGCCCTGTACTGGTCTTCCCAGGACCCTCACAGCCCCCAGTGAGGTCTGAGTCCGGTGCCTGAGTCAGCAGCCCGCACAGGGCCCACTGCCCGTGCCAGAGCCCTAACTGAGCTGCTCACTCTGGTGCTGTCTCCCTGTTGTGTCTCCCATTGCCTTCCCTGCTGCGCCTACCCCTCCCTGCCCCGCCCCGGAGTCATGCCCTCTAGCCCCCCGTTGGCTGCTGCCTCCTCCATGTCCCTCCCGGCCGCTGCCCCCACCACCAGCGTCTTCTCCTTCTCGCCTGTCAACATGATCTCCGCTGTCAAACAGAGGAGCGCCTTCGCCCCCGTGCTGCGCCCACCCAGCTCCCCACCCCAGGCCTGCCCCAGAGCCCACGGAGAGGGGCTTCCAGGTGAGTGGTCCATGCTGCCCTGCTGTGGCCTGGTAGAGCAGCTGTTTGAAGGAGCCGCTCCATCCTCATCTCACCAGAGCCTCATGCCAGTGGACCAGTTCTCCTAGGAAAGTTCAAAGCAGGGAGCTCTGCAGGGGTCCAAATAGGTCCAGTTGGAGAAGATCAAAAACCACCCCTAAGCCCCACCTCCAGCCAGTTGAGCCCAGAGCAGAGACCCAGTACTCACAGCCAGAGCAACCCCACATGGAGTGCATGCTTTTGACCTATGTGTCCACTGGAGGGTAGCACACATCACTGTGAGGGACTGGGTCACTTGCTGGATGGAAAGGGACTGGCCTTGGACAAGGTTTAGCCCAACTTCCTCTCCCCCATTTTACAGTTAGAGAATTGAGACCATGTCACCCATCTACATCCCTACCCTTGTGAAATGGTTGTCATTTGCCATTTATCAATCTCCAAGTCAACATCTAACTTAACAAAGCCTAGCCCCTAACCAATAGTGTATAGCAAGTTAAAAAAAAGTCATATCCCCTAGAGGAACATGACTCTTATTTAGGATGGGTTCGTTAGATGATTGAAAGGGCACACGGTCATTTTTTGCCTTGTTTTTCTTAATCTGTGTGTGTCTAGACCTTAAAATGTGAGGGGTGGGGAGGACAGAGGATCACCTACCTCTCCTACCAACAAAGAGAACCAAGGGAGAGGGCTAGGCAGGGGCGAGGGGTGATGGAAGTAATTAATTACATGGAGATATGGGAAGAAGACATGCCGCTGCTGCTCCATTGGGTATCAGTGCTTCTAGAGGCTGGCCTTTTTCCTTTCTGTCCTGGTACTTGGCCTTCTGCTTCCTCACTTTGAGACTGGCCCTCTGAAGGAGGCAAGGCTGGGAAGAGGAGCACAGAGACAGCTCTCTTGATCGAGGAAACTAGGGTAGCAAAGGCTTGTGACACCAACCTCTTCAGAGGCCTGAGGGACACGCCTCACCTCTGTGCAGTGCTGGTTCCAGGCCAGGGCTAAGTGTGGCCCACTACCTTCAAGGCTCTTGATAAATAATTCTGCATTTAGAAAGTGTTACATGCCCTGCATACTGGACCAGCCCAAAGAGGACAGGCAGATAAGGTCCCCAGGCTACATGTGGCTTATGGCTCCTCCCTTGGTTACCGCAGACCAGCCTTTTGAAGATTCTGAGAAGTTCCACTCTCCAGCCCGGGGGCTTCAGGGCCTGGCGTACTCCTAATTACGGTAGGTCTCTGGTTGGTCTTGCCTCCCCGCTTGGTTCTGGATAGGCTCTCTCTTCGAAAGACATTAACAGGGGTGGGGATCTGGGATCCCTCTTCAGGGCCCATCTAGACAGCTATCAAGACCAATAGCCCATGCAGTGACCCAAACTGAGCAAGTGTAGAGAAGTGGCTTTCTGTCCCCTTGCAGCCAGCCTTCCTCCAGGACCTTCTCTCCATCTCCCTCCCAGGTCTACACATCTGGCCCCCACTGAGCCTGGACTAGAGATCCCTCCAGGATTCACACCCACATCCTGGATTGCAGCACAGACAGATGCAGGGCCAGGGCTGCAGGCAGACCTCAACCTATGGGCCTGAATGGGGAGAGAACTTACTCTCATACTGGAGGCACCCCCCAGCCCTACAGGCTTCTCTCACCTCCCTTTCTTGGGGCTGGTCGGAAGCCCCAGCACTGTGCTGATGCTCTTGGCAAGAGAGCATTCTGGGGAGGTGCTGGGATGCCGGACCTCGCCTGCTGGGTTGGTTCTTCTAGAAGAGATGGACTTTGTGCAGACCAAGGGCATCAGGTGACAGGCGCATGGGAAGGGGACTGTGGGAAAGAGGACAGCTCAGGGAGAAGTGGCCTGGGAAGGTCCTGTTTGCGTCTGACCCATCTCACCGGCTCAGCATCCCAACTTCTCTCCAGGGCAAGGGGAGTGCCCAGCAGCCTCAGGAGGCCTTCCCAGGCTCCCATGGAGCTTCTGACAGCCACGTGACCCCATGGCTGCCCACTCCCATTATGGACTGCACACTCATGCTTGCCACATCATGAATCCCAGTGGGGGCTTTGGGCATGGTGAATGCAGAAGAGGGGGTGCCAGGCCCCGTGAATTATGGGTCTCCCCCCTAATGGATGTCTCATGGATTCTGACCCCCACACGCATAACTGGCTGGTCCCATAAAACCATGGAATGGGCTCAGCTGCCCCTGGCCTCGCACTCTACTCTGCTGAGGTTGGAGAAAACAATAATAAACACAGATGCAGGTGGCCACCCAGGCTCCCTTGCCTGCTTCCCTGGCGTGGGTCTGCTTTTCTCAGCTGTTCTGCAGCTCTCCTGGGGCCCCTCCAAACCATGTCCCGGGCAGCCTTCTTGCTCCTTGGGCTTTTTCAACAGCCCCAGAGTTCAACTGAGCAAGTATTCCCTGCCCAGGTCTTCTTTCTGGTAATGTTGGGGAAATGGGGAGCAGGCTCGCCAGGCCCGAGGACCCTGGACACGGGCTCAGCCCCAAGGGCTCTGGCTGGGAGCACAGTCTGGCCACTGAGGACTCCATCCCCCAGCTATCTATCCAGGACCAAGGTAGGGATTTTCTCTCCCCAAGGTGGGGGTTGCTGGGAACCAGAATAGAACAAACTAAATACTACCCAAATGTACACAGGCTCAGAAGTAAGATCCTTCCTGACCAGAGGCTGCAGGGCCTCACCTGAGCTAGGCAGGGGAGCTTTTGGCTCCCAAGGTTGCTATCTGGGCAAGGCCCAACCCCTCACCTTCCTCTCCAGGTCTAGGTACCTTCCGGCTCTCTGGTCTCAGAGTTTGGGAGGAGGGGGTGGTAAAGATACAAGATTCCTGGGCTCATTTACTCCCCTCCTTGGATGAATCCCTGTCATCCTAAGACATGTCCCCTAGACTGAAAGGTCTAGTTGGCTGACCCTGGAAGCTGGCTGACACTGGGAGCCCAGTGTCTGGCCCCAGGCCTCAGGCGTTCTTCTTTCCTGGCAATACTTTTTAGCTCTGGCCTCTGGAAACCCCCTCCTTCCCCAACTCATGTGACCATGCTCTCTGGACATGCAGGCTTCTGGACAAATACACTTGCCAAGGCAGAATGGCTGGTACCACCATTTCCTTCTATTGTGTTGGCAAATACCTGGGACACATGACAGGGGTAGCCTTTTGGTCATTCTGACTGATTCTCAGTGCTTAGCTGAACTTCAACTCAGTTCCCACTTCTAGCCTATGTTGCCTGCCTGCCCACGCCCTGCTCTGTTTAAGCTCTGAGCAGTTCCCACTGCCCAGGGCCTTCCCAGGCTGAGCACCTATAGAACTCTATACTGGATGCAGGTGGTAACTGGACAGTAGTTACATTCTGGTTCATGAGATGGGTCAGGTGCCATGACTGATATGAACGAGATGTGCTATCTGTCCTCAAAGATCTCTCAGCTGTGCTCAAGCCATCATTTGAGTCAACACTGCCCACTCCCTGGTCCACAGCAGGCCAAGCTAATCAATTATGATGTTTGCTATGGACTGAATTGTGTTTTCTCAAAATTCATATGGTAAAGCCCAAACCCTTCCTCCCATGTAACTGTATTTGGAGATAGGACCTTTAAGGAGGTGATTGAGGTCACAAGAGTGGGGCCCTAATCTGATAAAACTTGTGTCCTTGTAAGAAGAGATTCCAGAGCTCTCAAGTTTTCTCCACCATGTGAGGACACAGTGAGAAGGTGGCTTTCTACAAGCCAGGAAGAGAGTCCTCACCGGGAACCAAACCAGTTGGCACCTTGATCTGGTATTTCTAGCTTCCAGAACAATGGGAAAATAAATTTCTGTTGTTTCAGCCACCCAGCCTATTGTGTTTTGTTATGGCAGCCCAGGCTAATACAGTGTTCTTTCCCACATCTCAGTCTGGGTTCCCCTAAAAGCAGAATCTGAAACAAGTTTCCTGCTGGAGAACTCAGGGAGATGGTATAGAACATACGTCAGAGCTTTTTCACCTGAGGGGGGAGGGTGCTGGAGTATTTATACACCGCCTTCCATCAGTGAGTGGTTAATGGCTTCTGGATGGAGTGGGAGAGAAGCACTATCTTCCTGGCACTTACAGTCAACCCATGGGTGGTGAAATAGGTCCCAGGAGCTAGAGAAAATTCTCAGACGAAGAAATGCAGGTACTGGCAGATGGAGTCAGGTATACACTGAAGAGATAAAGATGAGAGACGAGTGAGGCACAACCTTGGAGGTGGTCTCTGGCAATCAGCCTGTTTTGGAAAAAAAGTTGATTTTTTGTACTTGAAGTAAGTTTAGAGTGGGCGTGAACTTTCCTTTATCTGCACCTCTCCAGAGACCAGCTGACAGAAACTCTGCCTAGGCTTTTTCTAGTTGAAGTATCAAGATGCCAAGCGACAAAGGGGCCCTTCACAGCATCAACCAATCCCTGGATCTTTTTTCCACAGGGCCAGCGGGGGTGGCAATAGGCTGGGGGTCAGACACTTGGCCGCTTGTCCTTCAGAGACAGAACACATCCTGGAAATCTGCTTTCTTCCACATATTTCCCAACAGAAACAAGCTACTGTGTTCTGCATTCGCTCAAGTAGACTCTGAAGCTATATTTGACGAGACCTACTGTAGAATGGCCTCAATGATTCAAGGGAAGCCAGGCAGCGGCTTAGACCAGCCCTACTGCTAACAATTCTACAAAACATCCTTCCTACCCCTGCCCAAATTGGTGGAGCCCTTAGCTTCTTAAAAAATAAAAAAAGTAAAAAAATTTTAAAAACTCCCAGAAAAAATAGAAACTGCCATGCAGTGGGGAAAGAACAATCTTTTCAATAAATGGCATCAGGTCATATGAAAAAGTTAAACTTGACCTCTACTTTACATAATGCACCAAGTGGATCGTGAATCTAAATGTGAAGGCTCAAATAATAAAACTTCATGCCCTTGAAGACAGACTAAAAACCTTTTACCAGAGTAACCTCCAAGGTCAATTTTCCCACCACTTAGTCAATTTTAGAATGAGGCAATCATGGAACATGCTTGAGGTGCTTCAAATGGACCCCCAAATCTCTTTTCTCTTCCCTAGAATAACTTCTCCAAAGAGTAAAAAGTTCACAGATCACAGTATCTTTCTCCCCTAGAAGAGACAGGCTCTTCATAGGTAGTGATTCTCTAAAGCTCCTAGCTCCTGAGCTTAGAGTGGCCCCCATCCCCCTCCCCACCCACACCTTTGCATTTATACCCTGGAGCTTCCCTCTGCTACCACCTCAGTGGCAATAACAGCATCCCATGGATAACAGAAGGGAATGAGCCTGCCACCTTGAAGCCACCAGCTTGAATTCTGGTGTTGACAAGAAGCCCCTCCAACATGAGAGTCCTCATGGGTGTGAGACACTGACCACTCCTGTGAACTCAGATCCTCCTACCACTTCTTTCACACTCCCCTTCTCTTCACTCTCATTATGGGATTTTGATGACTAAAACGTCTTCATTGAACATGGTCTAAGTTATCAATCTTTTCTTTATGGTTAGTGCTCTGTTTATCCTTTTAAGAAATCTTTGCCTATACCAAAATCAAGAAGATATTTTGATTTTTGTGTATATTATAAACTAGGGATCAATATAAATTTTTTTTTTTGTATGGATAGCCATTTGGTTCAGCACCATTTATTGAAATGACCATCTTTTCCTCACTGCCCTGCAGTAGCACCTTTATCATAAATCAAGTGTCCATATCTGTATGGGTCTCTTCTGGATACCACCTCAGTACTTTACCCTGCTGTGCCACCTTCTACTACCTTCTTGGAGTGGGGGAGAGTAACGCACAACAAGAACACAAGTTAATCTCTAAGTCATTCTACCTCAATTCACCTGTCTCTCCCCAGCTGGACTCATAGCTCTGGGTCCCCCTAGTGGAGTTCCAGAAGAGCACTCATGGGCCATCTGTCCACCCTGCTTCCACTCACTTGCCAAAGGGGGAAGTATACAAACTTCCCTGCCTTGCCTTAGCCTTGGTAGGGAGCACAGAGTGGCGGCCCCCAAGAAGATGGCAGCTTCTGGGTTTAGAGCTGCAGAGACTGCCAAGGAGAACGGGTAGGAGAGTTCTGAGTATACAGACTCCCCACTGGAGACAGAATAGAAGAGACTTCATGGCTCTAAAGATGTAGAAGAGGCTTTCCAGCAGGGCAGTAACAAAAACAAGACCATTTTTTGCACATTTCCTTTTGGCCATTTTATTCCTTGAGAGAGAAAGAGCCAAGTGTTTTAAAGGGGAAAGAAAAACACCATCGAGTAGCAGGTCTGCTGCTCCTTAGGGCCCAGCGTCCTGGCATTTTGGTTCTCCAAAGCCTTTTCTTCCCTATCGCCTGCCAGCCTGAGATCAAAGCTACCTCTGATGCAACCTTGGCTGTGCAGTGGGCCCCTGAGTATGCTGCCAGGGTTCCCAGGCTGAGCTGGGAGAAGCTGCTGAGCTGCTAGGAGAGGGCAAGTGGGGATGCCTCCCATGGCAGGGTTGTAAAGAGAGGTCTCTCTGGCACTGTGGCTAAGGGCCACTCCAGAGCCAGGCAGCCATCCCATGAGTCCAGTTCCTGATGGCCTGCCTCAGGATGGAGTGCCAGCAGGAGAAGCCCTCCAGCATGAGTCCCTGCCCCTGTTGCCTCTCTTGGAGTTCCATCCACCTAGGAGCCTGGCTCCCTTCCACATAGTCTCCCGCTCACCCAGAGCCTGAGTCAACTTTCAGGTGGGTAGGAAGGGTCCGACCACTTTCAGGCTGGCACCAAGTCAAGCCCAACAAGCTTTGGCTTCTGTGGTGAAAGCTGGTTTGTCTGGGCTGCTGCTCAGGCCCTTCTTGGAGCTGGGCCCAGAGGGCCGCCTTGCCAAGACAAATTGTGGCAGCAGGGAGGAATGTGGTGGAGCAGCTGCTGAGCAGACCCAAACCTGACAGGCCTGTCAATGATGACCCTGCTGCGGGTTCCAGAGCATGGAGCTTTCTGGGGATCGGCCCAGGCCAAGGGCAGGTACCAAGGAACCACCGGGCATCTCTCTGCTTTTAATTGCATGAGGTGGAGACATTTCTTCTTTTGGCCTCACCTGAAAACCAAAAGCCTATAATCAAACTCAAAATTGACAGAATTCCTCCAAACCCACTTCCTCTGGGGAGTGGCTCAGGGGTAGGAGGTTGGGGAGAGGGGTTACAGGGAGGCATGTGTTCCTGCGTGTGTGCACATGTGGAGCAGGGTCTGCCAGAGCAGGAGGAAGAGAGCCCCAGCAAGGCCTCTTCCTGCCTCGAAGGCCCAGTGTGAGGGGGCTCCATTGCCATTAAATCACCCATCTATTCAGCACTTGCCATAAGTCATTCTCTTAAGTGAGATTCCCTAGAAGCGGTCCTGAGTGGGGATTTGATTGCACATGAAAGTGCTCTCTGGTGAAAAAATTAAAAAGGGTGAGACAGGCAGGACAAGGCAGGGGAAAGCACTAAGCAAGAATGTGGTCTCAGCAGGAGTCTAGCATAATCCCCAGGGAGCTCTGGAGAGTAAAGGGCACCGTAGTCGGACCTTCTTCGTGGCAAGGAGATGGCCCTATAGTACCCCTGTGCCAGTCATTGACTGCAGGCTACCAAAACCGGTTGGAGCATGTAACCCTTGGGTTAAGCAGCTCCCATTTGGCCAAGAGCAGTACTTGGGGGAAGCGGGTACTGTGAGCTGTTAGCAGCCAACACTCCCCACAATTAAAAGATGGATGTGCTAACTAGTAAGGAGGATTTGGGTGGGACATTAAGAGCCTCCACTATATCCATTGACATAATACCCCCAAGAACATAATCCTTCAATTATGACACCACAATTTCTTGAGTGGCAAAGACTCCCCTTCTGTTTCAAATGGGGCTCACAGGGAGTGTCCTGGGCCTAGACAGACAAAGGTCAGGGATCTACCCAGGGAGGTCAGATGAGGCTGGGCAGAGATCTGCAGAAGAAGTGGACACATACAGCCAGTGGAACAGTTGACTCAATAGTGGTTACTCACTGGTAGGGCAATGGTGGTGTCTATACTAGCTCTGCTAACCTGGGGCTCCCCCAGCCATTGCCCAGATGTCTGTGAAAGCTGACCCACCTTCCTGTGCTTGTCTTCTCCTCCCTCCCCAATCCTGCTACCCAAGCTGAATTCTGCTTCCCATCTCCCCTATCTCCCAAAAGCGACCCTCAGCTGGTTCCTAAGATAAGGGAAAGGGTGGTAGTCTTGCTGTCCCTCTAGTCTCTTTCCAAGATATTATCTTGGCATCAATTTCTGCTTCCCTCAGGCCTTCTCTTCTGATACTCAAGAGCCAATTTCCAAAGCAAAACAAAAAATACGGAACCTGCTCTGTTTCTCCTTCTAAATTTCTGGGACAGAGATCTTAATTCTCCTTCGGGCAATGTGATACTACTGACAGATTAGGGGGAAGAGCACAGAAATGAGAAAAGAGAGGAGGGAAGTTCAAGGGGAGGTGGCACAGTGTCCAGAGGGTAAAGACAGCAGTGGGCTAGGGGTGGGGGAATGAGCCTGGGAAGGGGGAGCTCAACAGGAAATTAATGGGAGGGAGGATTAGGAAAAAATAAAAGGTGTGTGGAAAGCCTCTTTACGCACTGAAAGCCCAATAAAACAAACAAAAGAGCAGTAGAGATTTTCACTTCTGAGAAGATGCAGTAGATGTATATTTCCCAATTCCTACGCTAAGTATAACTTAAAACCCTGGACATTATATAGAAAAAAAAACGTAAAAAGACTCTGAAAGGAGGAGAAAAGGAGGCAGATTACCTGGGGATATTAGTACCTGAGGAAAGGCACTAATTGAGTTCTCTGGGTTTTCTATTTGCCTCGTAGATCTCAAAATTGGAACTGAAGAAGCTGGCAACCTAGAAATGCCAATAGGGTACAAACAACAATAACAAAAGGCCTCCCCCAAAACATGCTCTTTCTAGCCAAGGGACCAAGAAAGGAAAAATCTTTTAGATGAAATGTTTCTACCCTAACCAAACCCTAAGAATAAACACACAAGGGAGCAAAAACCCAGCGGGAAACCTAAATTTCCGCCCTCACAGGCTGCAGTGAGGTACCCCAACACCCCTGAATACCAAGAGAATACCAAGTAGAGAGCAGGGACTTTCATCTCCACCAGCTGTAACCCCACCTCACCCACGTGAAAACCACGTGAAGAACCTGGATTTCCACACCACTCAGCAGTGACAAAGTGTTTCTCACACTCCCTGCTGGAATGGTCACAGGAAGCCTAATGGAGAGTCAGGACTTTCACCATGACCCAGAGGTGAAAGATTACCCTACACTGTGGTGTCAGTGAAGGTGGCATGTAGAGCCAGACCTCCCACCTCTGCCTGTCAGTAAAAAAGACCCCCCGTACACACTCCATCCCCAGACCCACCAAACAACCAAATTTCAAAGACATTTTGGCATGGACCAAATATTTTTGTAGATATTTTAGATAGTATCAAATGTTCTGCAAAGAAAAGGACATTTGTAATTTTAAAGTTCTAAGAAGCTTGAGGAGTTGGGTCACTATTAGACTAGGTGTGGTCCCCCAATTCTTTCTGCACACAGATTTTAGTAAGTGACAATTTGACATTAAATTATGAGCCTGTGGCCTTTATTTCCTCCACACAGCTTTCACAAACTTGGGGGCATTTAGTCTGAGACTGATCTATCACTGCCTGAAACCACCTTTGTCTTCCTCTCCATTGATATCAAACAGCTTTCATCTCAAACATATGCTAGTACCTATGGTGTCTCTGTACAAATTAGAAAATAGTGTCCCTTCCTCAAGTCAAAGAGAAGTGTTATATTATTTATTTCTTAACAATAATAATTAGGACAAACCTACAGGAGCACCTGGTCCCTCCCAAAGCTGAGAGCCTTTTGTGACACCTGACATATGGGCTGGCATGGTATTCCTAGATGAAGAATGTGTTGTCTCCAGAATCCAAAGAGGCCAGCAGGTGCTGTGCTTTCTTCTTTGGACTGGGGTGTAAGATGCTGCAATTACTCTCTTACTTTGGAGGCGATATCCTGGCATGCCTTTGATTAATGGATCCCATAAAACTTTATTGAAGTGACAGTTTCCTGAATCTTTTTAGGGTTCATTTCCCACCATGTGGAGTGCATGCGCCCAGCCATGTCATGTCCATCTTGTGCAATGTGCATGATGTCAGCAATGTAAAGGACCATTGCAGTGTTCTGCATGATGTGCAGATGGTCCAGATATCTTCAAACCATATTATGATAGAGACAGAGCAAGTTAACATAGCCCTAGGGCAAAACTCTAAGTGAATATTTCCGTCCATTCTACATTAATGAGAACTGTTTCTGGTCCTCTTTTCTAACTGAGATGGAATTCTAATGTGGAATTCACCATATTAACAAACTAAAAAAATTAAAAAATATGCCTTTTCCAGGTTGGCAATGCAAGCCGCTCATGCTGGGCCCAGGACGTTGCCTTCCCAGTAACGGCAGATCTCATCATACCTGTCATTGTAGTTGGTCCAATAGCTTCCCCCAGCTTAGCCAGCCCTCCCTTGTCTTCTGAGTTAACCTGTGTGAAGGCAGTGGTGGTGCAGTTCTCCTTGTGGACTAGATACCCCAACCCGGCCTTCCCCTTGATAATGCAGTAAGGAACCCTCATCTCAGGGCACAGGGCAAGCAGGAAGACAATCAGCTCGATGGGCTCCATGTCATGTGCAATCACTACCAATTGAGCCTTCTTGTTCTCCACCAAAGTGATGACAATATTAACTCCTGCTCGAAGGACAGGTAGCCTCTTGGTGGGGACACCTCCTTTTCCGGCAACTTTTTTCTCAGCCCGAGCTAACAGTCTTTGCTTCTTCTCTTGCATTGTCTGTAGTCTGTACCCATGGGCCAGCTTAAGCAATTGAACAGCTGCTTGGTGGTCCAAGGCCTGGGTCAACTGGTTAATTGCAGGCGCTTATAGAGAACAGCCCTTTGCCGCTGTAACCAAATTTAGCAGAGACATTTGACAAAGCGGGTGAGGTCCCTTTTGAGCTGGATGTCCTGTCCAATGCCAAAACGTTTAGGTCTTTTCTCAAATAGAGAATTTACCACCTTCTTGGCCTCCTGCTTCTTCACGACAGCAGGGACTGGGGCCACCTTCTTTCCCGTAGCCTTCTTTCCTTTTGGCATCTTGGGCAGCGTGTGGAGAGAAAAAGGAAAGGAAATTGTGGGAAATGTGTATGCGACCTCAGAGATGGGAGAATTGGCACCTGCCCTGCCATTGTTTCTTAATTCCCATTTAATATAGTACTGGAAGTTCTAGCAAGTGCAATAAGGCAAAATACCTACATATGTACATACATATACATACATACATACATACATACATACATACATACATACATGCAGGGCTTAATATTGTAAAGAAATAAATAAAACTATCCCTATTCACAGATGACATGATCATTTATGCAGAAAATTCTAAGGAATCTATTTTTGAAAAAGCTCCTGAATTTAATAAGCAAGTTTTCAAGGTCACAAGATTTTAGACCAACATACAAAAATCAATTACGTTTTGATATATGAGCCATGAGCAACCAGAAAATGAAATTTTTGAAAATAGAAATTACATTAGTTTGCTAGAGCTATCACAGACTAGATGGCTAAAACAATAGAATTTATTTTCCCACACTTCTGGCTGTAAAATCTAAGAGCAAGATGTTTGAAGATTTGGTTTCTCCTGACAGCATCTATCTTTGGCTTACTGATGGCCACCTTTTCACTGTGTCCTGACGCGGCCTCTTCTCTGTGCATGCTTACCCCTAATGTCTCTGCCTCTTCTTTTTAGGGCACCAGACATATTGGATTAGGGCCCACCCATCTGACCTCATTTAACCTTAATTACTTCTTTAAAGGCTCTATCTCCAAAGAGGGAATATAGTCAATAATATTGTAATAATTATGTATAGTGTCAAGGAGGTACTAGACTGATCTGGGAATCATTTCGTAAGTTATAGAAATATCTAACCATTATGCTGAACACCTGAAACTAATATAATATTGAATGTCAACTGTAATTAGAAAAAAAATTTTTTTTTTTTTAGTCTCTATCTCCAAATACAGTCACATTCTATCTAGGTTCTGGTGGTTAGGACTTCAACATATGGATTTGGGGGAAACACAATTTAGTTCATTATCATTTACAATAGCTCAAAAAATGAAATACTTAAGATCTAAATCTAAAAATAAATGTAGGATCTGTATTCAATGAAAGGAAACCTAATAAAAGGAAAAACATACCATATTCATAGATTGAAAGACATAGTACATTTAAGATGCCATTTCTCCCGTGAAGTGATCTATACATTTAATGCAATTCCTATCCAAATCCCAGCAGGATTCTCTGTAGATATAGATAAGCTAAATCTAAAGTGTACATAGATTTAAATGTTAAAAAAAAAATCTAGAATAGCCAAAATAATTTGAAAAAGAAAAACAAAGATTTAAGATTCACGCTAGCCAATTTTTTGTAGGGTTTTGTGGGGTTTTTTAGTTTTTTTAATTGTAAAATTTACTATTGTAAGCATTTTTAAATGTGCAATCAGTGACATTAAGTACATTCACAATGTTGAATGCTAAAAGTACTGTCTATTTCCAGAACTTCTTCATCACCCAAACAGAAACACTGTACCCACTAAATCATAATTCTCTATTCCCCTCCCCGCCAGTCCCCGATAACCTCTGTTCTACTTTCTGTCTCTATGAATTTACCTATTCTCACATAAATGTAGTCATATAATTTTTGTCCTTTTGTGTCTGGACTATTTTACGCAGCAGAATTGTTTTGCTAATAAGTTTTGTCTTTATTAGAGCCTGTATCAGAATTTCATACCTTTTCGTGGCTGAGTAATATTCTATTGTATGTGTATACTACATTTTGTTTATTTACTTAGTTTTTGGTAGACATTTGGGTTGTATCTACCTTTTGGTTATTGTGAATAATGCTACTATGAGCATTGGTATACAAGTATCTGAGTTTCTGCTTAAATTTTTGGAGGTATATATCTAGGAATGAAATTGCTAGGTCATTTGCTAATTCTATGTCTGACTTTTGGAGGAACTGGTAAATTATTTTCGACAGCAGCTGGAACATTTTGCATTCTCATTCGCAATTACTCAAAGGTTCCAATTTTTCCACATTATTGCCAACTCTCATTATTTTTCATTGTATTGGTAATAGCTAACCTAATGGGTGTGAAGTGCTATCTCATTGTGGTTTTGATTTGTGTTTCCCTAGTGACTAATGATGTTGAGCATCTTTTCATGTACTTATTGGCCATTTGTATATCTTCTTTGAAGAAATGTGATCAAGGCTTTTGCCCATTTTTGAATTGGTCTGTTTTTTTATTGTTGAATTATAGAAGTTTTTAATATTTTTTTGATATTTCTGTAAATATTTTCCCCATTCTGTGCATTGCCTTTTCACTCTCTCTTGTGTTCTTTGATGTACAAGTTTTTAATTTTGACAGAACTTTCCAGAACACTGGGTGAGAAGCAGAGGAGCAGCAGCTGCCCCAGCTGTGCCCAGCAATGTGCTCCTTCCCACTCTCCCACACCTGCCTCTGCCTGCTCACTGGCTGTCAAAAATGGTAAAAGAAACCACTTACTATGATGTTTTGAAGGTCAAACTCAATGCCACCCAGGAAGAATTAAAAAAGGTTTACAGGAAATTGGCCTTGAACTACCACCCTGATAAGAATCCAAATGAAGGAGAGAAGTTTAAACAGATTTCTCAAGCTTATAAAGTGCTCTCTGATACAAAGAAAAGGGAATTTTGTGATAAAGGGAAACAAGCAAGTAAAGAAGATGGAGCAGATGGAGGTGGTTTGGTTTTGGCTTCCCATGGACATCTTTGATACATTTTTTGGAAAGTAGTAGGATACAGAGAGAAAGGAGAGGTAAAATGTTGTTCATCAACTCTCAGTAACTTTAGAAGATTTATAAAATGGTGTAACAAGAAAACTAGTTCTGCAAAAGAATGTGATTTGTGACAAATGTGAAAGCTGAGGTGGTGAGAAAGGAGCAGTAGAGTGCCGTCCCAATTGCCGAGGTATGAGATGCAAATAAGAAATCATCAGATAGGACATGGAATGGTTCAGCCAATTCAATCTGTGTGCATGGAGTGCCAGGGCCATGGGAGATGGATCAGTCTCAAAGACAGATGTAAAAGATGTGAAGGAAGGAAGATAGTTCAAGAGAAAAAGATTCTAGAAGTTCATATTGACAAAAGTATGAAAGATGGCCGGAAGAGTACATTCCATGGTGAAAGAGACCAAGAACCAGGACTGAAGCCCAGAGATATCATCATTGTTTTAGATCAGAAGGGCCATGTTGTTTTTACTCAATGAGGAGAAGACCTTTTCATGTGTATGGACATACAGCTGGTTGAAGTATTGTGTGGCTTCCAAAAGCCAATATCTCCTCCTGACAACCAAACTATCGTCATCACCTCTCATACAGGTCAGATTGTCAAGTATAGGGATATCAAGAGTGTGTAAAATGAAGTCATGCCAATTTATCATAGACCATATGAAAAGGGTCACCTAATCGTCGAATTTAGGTAAACTTTCCTCAGAATTGCTTTCTCTCTCCTGATAAACTCTCTTTGCTTAAAAAAACTCCTACCTGAAGGGAAGGAAGTAGAAGAGATTGAGAAATGGACCAGGTAGGAGTGGTGGGCTATGATCCAAATCAAGAAAGACAGCACCTTTACAACGAAGAAGCACATAAAGATGATGAACATCGTGCTAAGGGTGATGTTCAATGTCAGACCTCTTAATGGGCCAGAGAATAACACTCATTGCTGGCTGTATATGCTGTAGTGAATGAGCAAAGGGCTGTAATTACAATATGCTCACTACTTGCTATTGTTTTTATTTTGATATTCAACTATAGTAGCGTTTTAAAAGTTAAATGAAGAATAAACTCAAATACAAAAGCTCTGATTTTTCCCTTTATATATGATGACTTCAGTGTGCAAGATAAGTTTAATACCTATAAAAACTACTTTAAAAAAATTTCCCCCAAAAAAATAATTTAAAAAATTTTTTTAATTAAAAAAATTTTCTTCTAGCATTTGTTAGGCCATACTTCGTAATTAATTTCATCTATGTGCATAGAATAGCTTAGCCTGAAATGCTAAATATATGCATGGACTGCGGTGTATGACCCTTAATTGTTAAGCTATGAAGTTAAAACTCTGTATCCAACTGGCAATCAGACATAGAACTTAATTTGTAGAGAAGCGTTAGTCTGTATAGTTGTATTAAGTAGGATTCATCGTGATGCCTCTACATTTATTCTATCACCTCAGTTGATACTTAAAGATGGTGTGCTATATAATTTAGCTGTGGTATCAGTGATAGAAATGATACCTTTCTAAAGAAGGAGTTTATCATGATAAGCAGCTTCTTGAGGGCTTGTACTTGTAGAACTGCATTCCCTTCCACCATGCCATCATTTTTTTAAATGTATATAACTATATCAGTCCTTGGTTACATTTTTTTTTCCTTCTCTTTGGACCATGATAAACCTGAGAGTAATGACTTCCAGATCAGGCTAACTTAGAAGTTAGGGTGATGAGAACTTTACATGGAGGAGTAATTTACATGTTTGAAATAGGAAGGTATTTTTTAGGTATGTTGTAGTCTTACTTTAAACCATTTAACTTATGCTCCAAAGTAACTGTAATTCAGTGCTGATAGTATAGCAGTTACGATAAATAGCTTTAATTGTATGTTTAAAAGTCATGATCGCAAGCTTAAATTTAGATATTAGAATTTAAGCAATTCTTGAAATGTATGAATGTCTCCTTAATATACTGATTACAAAGCAAAGAAAAAAAAAGGTTTCAACTTTGATTAAGTCTAATTTATCGTTTCTTTTGTTGCCTGTGCTTTTGGTTTCATATCCAAGATTATCAAACAAATCCAATGTCATAAAGATTTTCTCATTTTCTTCTAGGAATTTGATAGTTTTAGCTCTTAAGTTTAGATTTTTGATCCATTTTTGAGCTAATTTTTGGATAAGGGTCCAATTTCATTCTTCTGCATTTGCAGACTAGCCAATTTTAAGATGTGTCATAAAGCTACAATAGTCAAAACAGTGTGGTATTGGTGAAAGGACAGATAGATACCAATGCAACAGACTACAAATTCCAGAAATAGACCCACACAACTGTGGTGAATAGGTTTTGAACAAAGGTACAAAGGTATGTTCTTTCAATGGAGAAAGAATGGTCTTTTTAACAAAAGATGCTGGAAAAACTGAACTTTTATATGCAAAAAAAATAAACCTTGACTTACATCTCATATACATAAAAACTAACTCAAAAGAGATTACAAGTCTAAACATAATACGTAAAACTATAAAACTCTCAGAAGAAAACAGGGGGAAATCCATGATTTTCGGTTAATCGAAGAGTTCTCAGATAGGACACAAAAAGTATCATCTATAAAGAAAAAAAATAATAAATTAAACTTTGTCAAAATTTAAAACTTCCGCTCTGCAGACACTATTAAGAGAATAAAAAGATGGGCGATAGATTGTGGGGAAATATTTGCAAACCACATATGAGACAAAAGACTTGAATCCAACTCTCAAAACTCAAAAATAAGAAAACAAACTATCCAATTTCTTAAATCAACAAAACTCTTTTTTTTCTTAGTCCCTTGTACCTGATAGGCCGCTTCTCTCTTGCTGCTTTAAGGTCCTTTCTTTGTCTTTTGACAATTTGATTCTATGTCTCGATGTGGATCTCTTTTGAGTTTATCTTGCTGAGAGTTCATTGAGTTAAAGTGAAAATAGAAACAAACAGTGATTAGTGCTTGCCTAGAATTGGGATGGGAGGAGAGTCTGAATACAAAAGGACAACACAAGGGAATTCTTTATGTCTGTGTCTGTGGTGGAAAAATCTATACATGTGACTCATTGAAGTGTACATCAAAAAAATGAATTTTATCATATGCAAATTTTTAATAAATGAAAGTGGATACTTTTTAAGTACATAAAATGTTCACACAAAGTTCAACATATATTTTTGAGTGAACACAACCGTACCCTCACCAGGTAAAGGAAAAGAATGTTGCTAGCATTCTAGAAGCCCCTCATTTCTTTCTTCCCCATTATCGCTCCATTGTTCTCCCAGAATCAATCACTATCCTGAATTTTTTCATAATCACATCCTTGCTTTTCTTTATTATTTTATGACTCATACACCTATAAACAATATAAATCAATTTTCCTTGTGTTTTGATTATTTCATTCAAAATTGTTTTTGCGAGAGTCATCTATGGTGTATATGTATAGTGGTTGTTTATTTTCATTCTTGTATACAATTCCATTGCATAAATGGACCATATTTTATTCTACATTTTACTCTTTTTTTTTTTCATCCTTAAACTACACCTGTGCCAAAGTCATGCTATTGAGAACAGGGTCACTGTTTGCTTAAACTAATTCATTAGTGCAGAACATAACAAAATTTGGCATATCACTGCTCCTGCTACATCTCCCCAACCCCAAAAAGTAAATAAACGTCACGCAACATATAAACTTACCCCAAATAGTCAACATCAACTTAAGGATCCTGCTGTAATAATACCCTAACTACAATACTCTTCCAACCTATTTACAGAATATCCTCATTCTGAGAACTCTGGGAGCATTACATTGTTGCATTAGACTCCTCCTCTTGAGGTAATTCAAAGTCTTGAAATAGCAAATTTACACATTTTTACATACTACCACATCAAAGACCTATAAACAAAACCCTCACCCTCTTATTCAGGGATCAGATCATACAAACTGTTCTTCCCTCAGATGACACAATCTCATTTAAAACTGTAAATACAAGTTAAGTTATACAAAAAATTTTTAAATACAAGTAGAAAAAAAGAAATAAGGGATCTGTAAGTGGCATCACACTAACAGTCTACATTTTGCTAAAAACACAAAAAAATTTACTTGGTTTACCAAAGCTAAAGGCATTTTATAAAGTACTCAAGAATAACAGCTTATAAAAAATAGGGGGAAATTTTTAGGTGAGAGCATGAAACTAAAATCATCTCATTCTCTGGCAGAGTTCTTCTAAAATGTTATGTCCCCAAAAAGTGATGTTTGGAAAAAAAGAAAAAAAAAATCTGTGTTTAGGTTGACTCATAGAGCAGCTCGCTTTCAGGTGGCTTTTATTCAGGTCTGCTTCATAGGCGCAGGGACATTAGCAGCCGCTTGTGAGAGGTAGGCCGAGGAGACTTGAGGGATGTCGGCCAGCTTTTTGTGCTGCACACTGACGTCCTCCAGCACCTGATGCCAATGCTGCAGCTTTGTCAAGTGTTTCTGGACCAGAGCATCTTTCCACTGTAATTCATTCCTTAGCTCCGAGATATCCTCTTTGATTACTTGCTCTGGTTTCTGGATAGATAATTGCAATCTTTTCTGTAGGAAAAAATATTCTATCTTTCTCGCAATATCCAAAAATTTCTGGATACACTTATCAACATCCTCTCGAATTTCTTCCTGATCCGTGCCATTGACATAGTCATCTTTCAAGTCACTTTCTCTAGTGAGAAGCAAAGCAAGCCTCGAAAGATGACTCCAACTCATCCTCCAAGGTACTCGGAGAAGATCTCAGAGTGTCAGGAGTGGCCCAAAGAAGCAAACCCTGGCCCGGGAGTCCCAGAGGGGCTAATGGGGGTCTGGATGGCTGCCCAGAGAACATACCTGCCAGCGGAGCTGCCATTTCTGAAAAGCTCTACATTTTACTCTTGATGGATATTTGGGTTGATTCCAATTTGGGTCTATTACAAATAAGGCTGCTATAAGCATTCATGTACATGCATCTTTTTGCACATGTGTTAAGAGTTTCTCTATAGTATACATTGTACACTCAGGACATCTGTGTCTTCAATTTTACTAGATCATGCTGACGTGTTCATCTTGTCATATATGTCAAGTGGAATGCAAAGGCAAACATCTCTAATGACACATGGTATAGACACAATTATTTGGAATTTATTGGAGGGTACTTTCAGGCAAAGAGTTGGGAGAATGTATATATCACCCAGAAGTCCCTTTATCCAAAGGTGGGTTGCTAGGCCAGACAGGGCAGATCTCACTGTTAAAAGAGCTCAAGGACAAGGGCCCCATTTTCATTCTACTTTACATATTTATGAGGAAAGTAGGAGGGATCTGGGAGTCCCCTGGTAACTATGTAATGGAAGGAGATTTTTGGCCAGGCAAATGTCTTGCTAGAAGCTGGGGGAAATCTAGAGCTTGGACATCAGCTAGGGGAGTTCACATGCCATTTCAGTCATGCTGAACTAGCCAATTCTAGGCTACCCAAGGGATAAACCTGGGTGTGTTCAGTTGTATTATTATATAATGTTCCTCTCTGTCTCTGGTTATTTTATTTGCCCTGAAGTCAACTTTATCTAATATTAAGATATCCAGTCCTGCTTTCTTTTGATTAATCTTTGCATGATACATTAATACATTTTTTCATTCTTTTACGTTAAAGATGCCTATATTTCTATATTTGAAGTAAGTTTATTATAGTATATAGCTGGGTCACTCTGCCAATAAGATGTGCACTTATGAGCACCTTTCAT
>NW_006442491.1:16680542-16711248 GCF_000325575.1 Pteropus alecto | reverse complement strand
AGAGTGATACAGAGGAGGAGTTGGAGGTGGGGAGAAAAGGAGCAAGGAGATGGGAGATATGGCACTGAATTCCTCATGGAGATCTGAGATTGAAAATATGAGAGGCAGAGATAGAGACACCTCAAGAAACAAAGACAATGCAGCAGCCCAGCACTAGGCAGAGCTTACGTGACAAAAGGCTGTGTGGATATCTTTGTGGCATATTTCACCTTATTAACATTTGTTCCATTCCTGCCCTTGCAAGCTCTCCTCTGAATTGCTGGAAGCCTGAAAACTACATTGTGTGGGATTCCTTGCAAGCCAGGTTATAGTTAGATTTTGCCAGTGTACTTTATAGGTTGGAGATTAGATAGTGGAAAGGAGAAATTATTCTCTTCTGGCACTAGTCATGGCAGGTGACCACAGTGATCACTGGTGACCCCAGGTCATTGTAGGCTCTAGCACCAACATCAGCAAATATAGGCTTATAAACTCCAGACCAATGGTATTCTCAGCTTCCTAAATTCTAGGTAAAACTCCCTTCTTTTTTCTCATTCAGCAATTCCAATATGTTTATATCTAATGTCCAGCATCAAATTTCCCTGTTTCCTAATAATTTAATGGGTTGTTTTCCTGGCAATACACAGACTGACAAATAACTTCTCCTTCAGTCTGAAAGAAACAAATCAAATTCTATCATTTACCAACGCTTTCCAAAATGACTGGTGAAGCAAATTCAAATACTCAGGTGTTGTATCTTTGGTTCTCTCGTTAGAGCTGTCCCTGTCCACACCCCTGCACTTAGCTCACCTCCCATCTGAAGTTCTAGAACCATCACCTCTATTGCATCCCTGACCATTTGAGTCCCTCTTGATCTGCAGTGCATGTATGCATCTCCCCTGTCTGTGCTCCCACAGCAGCCAGCCTCCACCTTGGCACACCTCACATTGTACTGAACTGTCCCTTCTTGACTGGGAGCCTCAGGAGACTGGGTGAGCACTGCTTATTCTTGACTCCTTTGCATGCTTAGCATTGAGCAGGTGCTTCCAAAATGTTTAACAGCACTATATGGTGCCTGCTACAGAAGTGATGGGTTAATGAGATGAGTTGCTCTGCTAAGACCTAGGTTCAAGAAGAACCCCAGTGAGGTCCTCTTTCCACACTATTTTTCCAGAAGACAACTGATAGGACTGTGCAAGTGTGAGCAGAATAGATAGGATTGAGCAGGAGGAGAAGCTGAGGCCTTGCCTGGGGGTAGGGAATCTGGGACAGAGAGATCACAGGAAGTTTGGCTGAGGTGCCAAGTAGCTTTAATGAGCCTGAGCACCTCTTCTCCCACTTTGTCCCTCCCTCCCCACTCTTAGTCCCCCTTAGTTCTGGACAGGTCCAGCCTGCCCCAGGCTCTGGGGTTCTCCAGCTGGGGGTGTTAATCCTTCTGCCCCCTCAGCCGCTCCAGCCGCCTCCGAAGGTCTGGGGGCACCTTGGCCCCAGCTGCCAGCAGCTCTCGCAGTCTCTGTTTGGGAGTCTTGGTGAGGTGGAAATTGCAGGGAACAGGGCCCTCTTCGAAGGTGACCCGGCAGCTCCGTGTCACTGTGTGGTATCCCTCAGCACTGGCGGTCACCATATAGTCCCCTGGGGTCAGCAGGCGCCAGTAATCCCCGCCCCATGCTGGGAGGAGTGAAAGGCAAAATCAGGGCCCAATGATCCTCAGCTTCTGACCCAGCCCTCCCATGCCTCCACCATTACCATCCCCTCCCCCGCCACACACACCCGTTGTTACATCATGGTTAATCCCGTCAACAGAAATGACAGCATCAGCAATCCCGAGCTCCGTGTCCTTGTCCCGCACAATTCCTGCAATGCCCATGCGCACCTGTGTGGGGAAAGGTTACCAAAACCCTTACCCTTCTGCCTGAAAATGTGACCTTCGTTTCATTTGCTGGCTCTTTTCCTCTGCAAACTTGATATAAGTGGTATGTGTACTACGTTCCTAGATGACAACATTCTGGTAAAAATACCTCCTGCTGATAAATTGCATCAGGACTGGGAGAATTATAAATACCTGGTAGAAAGGTGTCTCTTTGAGATTCCCCAAGTTCAGTGACCCTTGTTATGGGCTTGTCATTTAGGAACCCTTGGAAGCTATACTTATAAAGGACATGAGTTCCTGTGGAATACGAAGCATCTGTGCCATGGCACTTCCTGCACTTGCCTAATGTGAGTCATTTCGGAGAACAGCCCTCCTGAGAACAGCTCTGGGACAGCTCTGTGGACCACCACCTGAACTGCTGTCGTGTCTACTCCTATTGGCTAACAGTGTCTGACACTGCCCTGCTGGCAAACTGTGCTTCCTGTCCTATGGCTCTCCAAGTCAATCTGATGACCCGTGGCATCTAGTGAGTCAGAAAGCTCAGATGACCCCTGGTGGGAGCTGCAACCTGAATGGAAAGCAGGCGGGTCAGGAGTAACATGGGCAGGTTACATGGGCAGGGGGTGGGGATTCAGATCGGACCTGTTCCAGGTAGGTAAGGAGGGCATCTTTGTTGTTCTCCCACTCCTGGGGCAGCTCTTTCTCATGAGGGAACTTGTCACAGGACAGCTCCACAGTGATCTCGAAGCAATTGGTGTGTAGGTAGCTGAAGTCATTCATGCCTAGGGGAACCACAGACACTGGAGCCCACAGGGCAGGATGGGAGCCCCAGCACCCCTGGTGCCCTCCTCTGGGAAACACTCCCCAGTGGTAACTGACACCAGCACTGGCAGCAGGTTGTCTTATTGGGGTAGGATTATGGAGACAGGGTTACTCCACCCTTGAGCACATACTCCCAGGGACCGTGTGCCAGTCGGCCCCATTGATGACGTTGCCATACAAGGAGAAGTCCTGGCTGTGACAGGGTCGGCGGTCTGGGTCCTGCATAGCCCGATTAGTGCCCGCATAGACGGTGCTGAGCCAGCGAAACACAGCATCATCCGGGGTGGGTGTGAGTTCGCGGGCAGCCCACGGAGTCCGAGTCATGTCAAATGGGTAGGACACCACGAGCTCACCCCCGTGGAGGTTGGCACTGAGCACAAAGGGGATCCGCTCCATCCAATCGATCACTGCCCGCGTTTCAGGAGCCACCTAGACAGGGGCAGGTCAGGAGGGGCAGGAGACAGAGACAAGAGCCTCCAGGGTGACCCTCCACCATTGCCCCCAGAATACTCACAGTGGCATTGGGCAAGATATAATAAGTGGGCAGTGGCAGGTGGTGGTTGGGGACAGTGTTGGGCACTAGCCCATCATCCTCTGCTTCCCACAGTGGTGTGTTGAGGTCAGCAAAATTATGATTAAGGTCAATGCCCTGTTGGTTCCAGCGGCCCTCTGCCCAGCCCACCAGCTCCGAACCCTGATGGGAAAGGGGTTTATTTAGCCAAGCAGATTCCAGGCACCTGTAGAGAAGGAGCAGGGTGGCCCTCGTGCCAGGTGGCCTACCCGGCGGAAGGCAGTCTCATAGCCATCAGGGTTCATGGAGGGCAGCAGGTGAATGCGCGTCTCTGTGAGCAGCCGGGTCACCCGGGGGTCCCCTCGCAGGAACTCATGGCACAGGAACTGCATCAGGAGCAGGAGCAACTCCCGCCCCAGGGCCTCATTCCCGTGCATGCCAGCCACGTAGCGCACCTCCGGCTCTCCTGGGAGCACACAGGGGCTCGAAGCTGACTCGCACCCAAGGCCCTTCCTTGTGCCTACCTCTCCCACCCCACCTGCCAGTACCCAGCTCATGCTCCCCAGGCTGGTCCGACATTTCCATCACATACAGCTTCAGGCCCTGGTGGCTCTTCCCAATGTTGTAGATGCGGGTGATGTTGGGGCATTGCTCGTTCACCTCCTTCATTAGCTGGCGGAAGCGGTGGGTAGCGTGTGGAATGGGAGGATAAGACTCAGGGGTCAGATCCCATGTGGCTGTGGAGGGACTTATAAAAGCCAGTGGTGGCCCACACAGATGGGGGCACCATGGAACAATACAGGAGGGGAAGGATCGGAAAAGGGTAAGACAGCAAGGATGAAAGAGGGGACATTACAGTAGTTGCAGCAGGTTATATTCTGGTGGAAAGGGGACCTGAGCTAGGCAGTAGTTACTCCCTCCTGGGTCATAGAGGTTATATCTGACCTTCCTCATGGCCTTGTAATTGTGATGCCGGAAGTCCAGAGGATCAGAGGATCCCAGTGCAGGGGCCTCAGGGAATAGGTCATTAGGGTCTGGAGGAGGGTGAGTTCATGGTAATGGGTGAGCTCCCAGTGCAAGTTGTACCCTGCCCATCCAGCCCTTGTCTGACTACCCACCTGAGACTGGGCAGGCCAGGATCTCTGCCCGGAGGCACGACGCGCCTCCCTGAAGCCAGGTCTGGGGCAGCAGGCGAATGAAGCGGGCCACCTGGGGTTCAGGCAGGAGGTTTAGCACTGGTGTCTCTGGGTCCGAATTGGCAGGAAAGACCTGGGAACATTAAGTCCTTTGGTGGGGCTGCTCAAAAGCCAGCAACCTAGTCTAGGATCCAGGGAAGGTGCTAAGGCTTCCAAATTCCCCATCAAACCACCCTGGTGGGCTCAGCTGGAGACTTGTACTCAGTGTCAAACACATACTCTGGCCCACAGGCCCTGCTAAAAGGCAGCCCTAGGCAGCCATGCTTTCTGCCTGGGTCATGGCTCATTAGACCAATATGTCCATGTGACTCAGGAGCAGCCAATCTTAAAGCCAGCCATTGTTGCCTGGTGTATAAAGAGGTCCATGCATTGTAGCCTGATGTATAAAGAGGTCCATGATATGGGGAGGTGAGAGGTGATGCAAGGACCAGTGATCCCACTGCCAGAAGGGGTGTTCCAGCAGGAAGTTGTGGCATGAAGTGGCACCCACCCAGTGGAAGAAGTATTTGGGAAGAATTTGGGCACGTTCCAAAGCAGTCTGGCTCCCGAGGCTGCCTGCTTGGCACCACCAATCCTGACAACAACCCCCTCTCTCCTGAAATCCCCAAGTGGGCATCTGTTCCTTGCCCCCAGAAGAGCCCCAACCCAGCCCAGCACCCTACAGTGAGCTTGGTGCCCAGCTCCCAGCCTAGAGAGCCCCAGCCACAATGGCACCACGCACCGCATCCATCCCACTGCTGCGGTTCCTACTCCCCCACCAGATCCGACTGTCATTGCTGAACTGGACCTTGTATGAGGTGACCCAGTCGTACCTGGAAGGAGGGGTGGGAAGAGATCATCAGTGGCCCTCAGGACTCCCACCCCAGCCCTCCTGAGTCTGCCCATGACTTCCTGGCCTGGGGCTAGCCTGCCTCACCTCCAGACAGAGTTCCTGCCCTGGGTGATAATGCCTGAGAAGCGGGTGGGATGCCTAGCATCCACCTGAAGCCACGGCTCAGTGTCCTGCTGCTCAGCACACCAGGCTCCATCGTATAAATCACCATCCTCCAGGCCTGACTGTGGGCACAGGACATGGTGATCAGGCCGAAGTGGGCAGTGTGGGGTGGGCCAGGATTGTGGGGAGAAGGGGCAGGAAAGAAGGTTTTAGGGGTTGCCTTGCTCTGAGCCAGGGTGCTGACCTGAATGTTGAGCCGTCCTCGGTGTGGTCCAAGACCAAAGAACTGGCTGCTGGATGCCTCAAGCTGGTTATCTGAAACTCGCAGGGACTCTAGGCCCAAAGGTGGACAGCCTGAGGCAGGGACAGCAGTGAGACAGGACCAGAGAGAGAATGGTCAGGGCAGGTGGGAAGCTGAGTCTAAGCTTGCCCGTGTGCTGGGCAGGCTGGGAACATGCCTATGCCCACGAGGTTAAGAGTTACGTTAGTACATATACGCCTAGGGACTGCAAGTCTGGGCAGAGCCCGTAGAGGGGGGTGGTACCTGGTTCTTGCTCCTTAGAAAGGTTAAGTGCTCCTGCAGTGCTGGTGGCCACTGGAGGCCTGAAAGTCACCAGGGTACTGGGGCGAGTTAGCTTCTTTCGCTTCTTCATAATAACCTTTTTCTTCTTGATGACTCGAATCCGAACATGCTGTTGTGAGGTCCCTGGAGACCAGAAAGGCACAGCACCAGGGGAGGGAAGGATGGCATGAAAGTCCAGATGGAAAAGTCTGCCAGCCCAAGAAGGCGTGCAAGCCCATAGGAGGCCCGACCACAAGTATCTGAGGACCTGAGCACGGACTAGACAGGCTTCAGTCTGATCGCAACCTGCCTCTCCAGCCAATCCTTCGGTTCCTTCTCTCTCCTGGAGTGACGACATGCTTGGTCAGCCTCCTCTGACCCTCTCCAATGGAGAGCTATACCCAGCCTCTGGGAACTATTTGGTTCTTTACTTACAGGCCTTTGCACTGGCTGTCCCCTCCCCATCATACCACTCACCACCTGTGATTTTATTGCCTAAGTCCCATTCTTCCTTCACATCTGATGCCCTTTGAGGAGCCCTCCTTAGCTCTAGACTGAGTCTCCCAAAGCCCCTGTGCCACCTTGATCACTTTGAGGAGCCCTCCTTAGCTCTAGACTGAGTCTCTCTCCCAAAGCCCCTGTGCCACCTTGATCGCTGCATCTGCCCTCTGGGCTGAAACATCCTGTCCTCAAATCCAGGTCTACCTGGGTGCTCAGGCCTCCGAGAGCTGAGCCTGTGTCCTGTTCACTCTTCAGCCCAGGGCCTTGCACAGGGCAGGTGCCACTAGTTCTTCACCCACTCAAGCTCTAGAACATGCTGTACACTTTCTTGTCTGGTGCCCCTGTGCCTTTGCACACATGGCTTACTTCTTGGCTGCCCTCCTCTTCAGCTCTTCCTGATTCAGAGATGCTCACCCCTTGTGAGCAAGGACCCAATGTCTACTTGCCTCCTCTGAGAAGCCCTCCTTAATCGCTACTCACTGGCCTCTCCCCTCCTTAGAAAGCGCCCCATTTCTCCAGGCAGCCTCAGCAGAGTGCTCTCCTTCCCTTTTTCTCTTGCTCCTTCCTTCTAGCCTGTGCCCTCAAGCTCTCTCCTACAGCCTTGCTCTGAACCCCTTAGTGTCAGTGCCTTTGTCTTTACCTCTTTCTCCCCAATTCCTGGCTCTGGTCTCAGTTTCCTCATCTGTAAAAAGGGAAGGTTTGAGGCTGCAAGAGGCAACATCCCACTGGCTCCTGTCCCAGGACTGCTGACTTGGTCCGGCTGGGAACTGGGGCTGCTGAGTCAGCATCCATTGCACCAGACAGTGTGTGTGAGTGTGTGTGAGTGAGTGTGAGTGAGTGTGTGTGTGTGCGTGTGTGTGTGTTGGGGAAGGGGACCGGAAAGTGTGCCTGTATTGGGGAGGGGGATGGGAAAGTGTGTGTGTGTGTGTGTGTGCGTGTGTGTGTGTGTGTCTGTGTGTGCGCGCGCGCGCGCGTGTGTGTATGTGTGTGTTGGGGAAGGAGACGGGTAAGTGGACCAGCGGGAGAGGCCGGCGCTGGGGCGGAGAGCTCACCGTTATCCTTTCCCGCTGGCTGCTGTGCTGGGCTGCTACGCGGGACCGGGGTTGAGATCGCGGCCTCGGTGGTCATGGGTGGCACAAGGCCCAACACGGAGGTGCCGGGCGCCCCCAAGCCCTGACCGACGGCGGGCACGAAGGCAGCCAAGGCGAGCAGAAGACCCCACATGGCGAGGTCCTGAGGTGGGGACGCGCGGGACGGCGGCGGTCGGTGGGTCCGTCTCTTCCTGCCCGCTGCTCCGGAGCCCCCCGCCCCTTCCTGCCGCCGCCGCACGCCCCCTGCGGCCTCTGGCCCGCCCACAGCCCGCTAGCTGGCCTCGGACCCGGGAGGGGAGGGCTGGGGCGGAACTAACCCGGCGGACCCCCGACGGGCGGCCGAGGGTCTCTGCACTCACTGATCATAGCCCTCCCTCTCCGGCCTCCCTCCGGCGCTGCCCTTCATAGCCTCCAAAGCCCCTCCGCAGCCGCGGTTTCACTGAGGCGCCTGTCCTGTAGTGGGCACCTATTTTGTGCCATGCACCATGCCAGGCGCTTTACACATGGCCTCTCAATCCAACCCCATTTTATACAAACTGGTAAACTGAGGCTCAGAGGGGCTATTCACATGGCCAAAGCAGCAAAGCTGGGAACTCTGGGGGAGGAAACTACAACTCAAGAGGGAAACCCATCCAGAACCAGAGGCAGCCTACCAAGGCGAGTGGGACAGAGAGAAGAGTGAGGGGAAACTGGGGGAGCTGGGGGCAGGAGGAGGGCTGGCCCTCCAGGAATCTTTCTGAGGGGGCCCAGCCAGAGGCGGCGCGTCCCACCACCACCACCACCACCACCATCACCCCAGCCCCGCCTCCCCTTTCTCCTTTCCCTCCCCTCCTCTGCTCACCAGGCTGCCACGTTCTGGTGTTACATAATCCAAGGAGAGAAGCCCGAGCCGATACCCAGCCGGCTGAGGCCGGGGGTGGATGGGCTGAGGCTTGTTGGGCGTCCTGTTCTCTCCTCTCCCTCCTCACCCCCACCTCATTCTCCTCCTAAGACCCACAGCCCCTGGTTTCTGACCACAGGATTACCTCACTCGCGAGATTCCAGAGCGCAGGACCCTGCCCATGCCCCCGGGGAGACCCCTTTGACACCCCCATGCTAGGGTTGCCTCCCCAGAAGGAAAGAAATGCGTCCAGTGTGCGCCTCTAGCTGTTGTTTTGCCCTTGCTTGGAGCCCGCAGGGAGATACCGCCAACCCCCCAGAGGTGGCCAGGAATTCTCTGGGGGATGCGGGGCCTGAGCAAATATTTTTTGCAGGGCCACTATCTATACAATTTGAATCACCCGAAGTCAGCGTCTCGGCGCTATTTCGGTGGCCCTATCTCGCAGGATGTCTTGAAAGAAATACCGCGTCAAGCTTCAGGAGTGGAGGCCACCACTGGCCGGGACGACTTCATAGAAGCAAGTCTGGAGCCTCAGGCATCTCTGGGTAGATGCCCCCGCGTGCTCTGGGTAGAGAGCCCCCCTCAGAAAGGGAGTAACCCGGCCAGGGCCCACGAAGGTCCTGGTCCTGCCTTGGAGCGCCCCACCTAGACTGCCTGGACAGCACTGCCAGGTCTCAGGCACCAGAGGGACTTAGACAAACTCAAGGTAGGCGCTCCAAAGCCCACGCTCCCTGAAGCGTGGGGCGGAGTTAGGGGCAGAGTGACGGTGCAGCAGACCAAATGGATGGAGAAGCAGATCTGAACAGGTACTGTGGGCTGTTCTGCTCCAGCTAAAGCCCAATCTGGCCATTACCTGTCTCTGGCCCCTACCCTCATCCAAGTTGCACAGAGAGGTGTGAGAGAGAATGTGATATTGGGGCTAAGACAGTTCAGCCTCTTGAGACTCCTGCCCCCTCCAAGTCCCACCCCACACAGCAGCCAAATCCTGTCAAGTTCCTCCTGGCTTAAGTCCCTAGTGCACTCACCTGCAAGGCCCTTCATGACAAGGCTCTCCACTCATACCTTTCCCACCTCATCTCCCCATGCTCACCCCCTGGCTCATATTCCTCCAGCCACACAGACATTCTAGCTGTTCCTCCAATGCACCAGCCCCATCCAAGCTCAGGGCCTTTGCACTGGCTCACCAAGTTTGCATCCTCATCATTCAGATTGCCTTTCAATATCACCTGTTTTCAAAGGCCTTCCCTGACCGTTCTGATGAAAGTATTCTCCACCCTCTGCACACAGTCTATCCTCTCATATTGTTTTATTATATTGTCTTCAAGGCACTCAGCACTATGAGACTATCTCGTTTTATTTGTTGTGTGTTCACTGTTGGGTGCCTCCTCCACCACGACAGGAGGTAAGCAACCCACTAGAAGAGCCTTTTGCACCCCGATATTCGCAACTGCACCTCAAAGTCTAGAAAAGTGCCTGTTCTCTAGTCGGCACTCAAAAAGCATGTGTATAATATATTCAAGGTTAGAGGAGAACAAGCAAGGCTGGAGGGAAGTTGACTCTTCCCAACAGCACCAGATTTTATGGGAGAGGAGATGGCAGGCCATGAACTGGGAGACCTGCGTCCTAACGGGACTGGCAGGATAAGGTACGTTGGCCACCTCCCACCAATCCCTTAGGGCTCAGATTTGCAGGACATTCATACCTTTTGTGACACATGTGGCCCCCTTCATCCTTCTTCTCATCTTTTTGTACCCCTTGCTCTCTGTCCTATTGCAACATTTAGGATCCCTTGGCACCCCTCTATGTCCCCTGAACCCCTCAGCACCTTCTCATGACCCTTTATAACTTCATCCCCTCACAGCCCTCTATGCTCCCAGCCTGGTACTGCCTTTGGCCCTTGCCCCTAGGAACCTGGGGCAGCAAAGCCACGAAGCTCAGAAGCAGGTTCTGGAGGTAGCAGCTCCCAGGGTACAGCAGCAGGTTTGCACCCAGGTACTTACACAGCCAGATCTCTAGCCCCAGGAGCCAGGTGGAGGATCTTTTGTGGCCTCACAAGGGTGAGGATATGTTGCAAAACAGAACTGAGCCACACTGAGGGGGGACACCTGCCCAAAAGGGATTTTGGTTTAAGGAATGGGCTAGGAATCTCCTGCTGGCTCACTGGTGAGGTCGGGTGGCTGGAGATTGAGAGGACAGATGACTTTGGTGCCACACTGGCATAATTTCACATCTGGCTTCTACTATTTATTTTGTTTGGGTATCCTTGGATACTAATTTCACCTCTTTGAGCCTCAGTTTCATCTGTAAGATGGGAACGATATATTCTTCCCAGAGTTGCTGTGGTTCCAGGGGTTCTCTGAAATTAACCAAATGAATTAAAGGTGGAGAAAACAGCTTGTCCCCACATACATGTATGGAATAAAACAATATCGAGAAAAGAAAGAACACTCTGTCTGGCTGCACAAGTAGAGAAGTAGTGGAATCTGTCTGCTGCCCGTGCCTCCTAATCTCCTGTCCCTGGTGCTGAAGCAGAACTCACTGCCCACTAGGTGCTCTTCCTATGATGCAGGTGAGTATTGATGGGGACTCCCGTGGCATCTAGATGGCATCTCCCCACATGCCCATTCTCTCCTCACTCCCCACCCCCGCTGCTCTCTCTCTTTTGTACATCAATATCTTTGAGAGCCTTGCTCTTCAAAGCGCAGCCTTGTACCAACAGCAGCAGCATGCCCTGGAGCTTGTTGGAAATGCAGAATCCCTGCCCCAGACCTATTGAATCAGAATCTGCATTTTGATAAGATTTCCAGAGGATTCAACCCCAGGAGAGTCATATGCACATTTAAGATTGAGAAGCACTAGTTGGAAGTTTAAAGTACCTCCACTTAAAATTCATGAAATTCACAACTTTCTCAGTTTGATGGTATTTGATGCTGTCACTGGAAATGTTATCTCAAGCTACAAGAGTACATCCACATAACATTAGGAAATTGGTATTTCATTCATTGTGAGAGGTTATATCCCCGATCTCCACAATATGACCCTATATTAATTCGCTTTTTTTTAACTAAATCATTTTCCTTAATATAGTTTTAGGGGTAAATCACATTTAGGCTTGTAAAAGACTTTTGTATGCTTCTCCATTCCCGTCAATCATTTTAAATTCTTTTTGTTATTTTTCCTTGTATTTACCTCTAAGTTTCTATTGCTATTTCTCGATTTTTCTATGTTTAGATGTTATCTGTCGATTTCCTGATATGAATTAAGGACTTAGCTTTGCTTCCACCCTCCCACCCATACACACCCAAAGACACAAACATACACTTTCACTCCTTTCATTTTCCCCTAATTGCTAAATCACTGGAGCCAATATTCAGTGCTTATATGATGACCATGTAAATATTATTGTTTAACTTTTTGTGTTCCCTGGAGTTAATAATTGTTTTATCATTTGCTTGGTTTCAAGGCACCAATTGCTAATTCAATCCCAAAATTTCCAACAGAACTGGACATTTATTTTGAATGTGTCTAAAAGCAGCAGATAATCAATTTCATTTTTTTTCTGGAGACATGCCTTCTGGAGCGTCTGTCTATCTTTTGATTTCAGGCTGAGTTCCTTGCTTTCTTCACCTGGGAGCACAGCTGACATCCCAGGCCTTTCTCATCATACATCTCTAGTATTTAGCTTCTTTCATCTTTCATATTGTCCTCTTTCCTTGTTTTTCCGAAGCGCATCCTCCAGTAGCTTTCTAAGAAAAAGTGTACACAAGGTACAATTTTTGAGACCTCGTATGGCTTAAAATGTCTTTATTCTGCCATCACACTTGATAATCATTTGGACAAATATGTTTCTAGGCTGGAAATCATTTTCCCTTAGAATTTTGTGGGCATTGCTTTACTGCTCTGAGCAAAAGCAATCAATGAATGGTCCCAAGGGCTGGTGGCACTGGCTCCACGGGCTGTTGAGCTCATCACCACCAAAAATGTCAGGTCACTAAGCTTTAGTCTTTGGACAAGGCCCACTGGAGGCAGACATATAGTCTGATTCTTGCTCTGTCTCCTCCTCTCCTGGGGGCCGTATGACCACTGTCTTCCATTCCTCACCCCCATCAGTTTTCCTTCAAAGTGTGATTTGTGGATAAGGATCAAGTTCTCCCATTTATGATGCATTTCCATTCTTGCCTCTCAAGTCATTAAACTGAGATATGCTAGAACTTCCAGAACCATCACCTAGTTACAAATTATCAGTGGGGGTAAGTTTCTTTCCAAGGTGATCAATCTCTTCATTACATGTTCATTTTCCTTAATTTCATTCTCAGAGGGTAACCTTAACCTCCAGTTTGGAGGTTACTATGTTGTAGCCCTCCTATGTTCACACCCTCTTTGCATTTCTAAAATCCTCAGTATCCAAAATACCTCCCACAAACCATAGTAGTACTTAGAATGCCTAAACAGCCCCCTCCTGCCCCATTCCCAAGTAGCAGGTCACGTGGGAGCCCAGACCCAGAAAGCCTCGGGTTGTTTCCTGGCAGAGTCTATCTCTGCATTCCAGGGCTGCAGTCCTGAAAAATCCCTCTAGGGACCCACAGGCATCGCCCTACTCTCAGGAGAGAGAGCATTGGATGGGAAGATTGAATGACTTGTCCCTGGACTTACAGCTCTGGGAACCTGCAGGTTTGAGAGCAGTCCTTCCTCCCTTGGTCAGCTGCCCATGTAGTGATAGGGTTAGAATGCTGCCTTATCAACTCAGATCCCCATGGGAGAGCCCTGGGGCAGAGAATTAGCAGAGGCAAGAGGCTGAGTCTTAGTTCTCCGAAATCACTGACCTCCTCTGGCTAAGCCCCACCTGGGCCACCAGCTGCTTGTGACGCCAGAACCAGCAGCAGCCACTCCCTAAACCAGGGCTCCACCTGGCAAGAGGTCACAATGCCCCAGCTGCTCAGTACCAGAATGGCTGACCAAAATGGGAGGAGGTGAGGGGGTTTTGGTGAGTGGGTGTGTGGGGAAGGGGAGATTCCCCAAGACCCCAATTCCCCACTCCCCAAGCTCACCCTTGAGTGTTTTCCACCCCCTCCCATACTCCTCCCACACAGCCCCCTTTTGTAACCTCCACTTCTCTTCATGCCCCAGGTCTGCTTACCCAGGCCCCACACCCTTGCTTATCCTATCCCTTTCCCTCTCAGGGGCCTGGGTGCTGGGGAGGGATCAGGTAGTCCAGTAGGTACATATGTATCCTCCTGGGGCCCTAGCCCAGCCCAGCTCCTGGACAGTGTCCTAGGACTGGGGGCACTGGGGTTGACAATTCGGGCAGTCTTTTCCATGGCTGGCCTAGCCTTCCTGCTGCTGCTGCTATTGGTCAGCTTCCTGGCCTTTGACCTGCTCCACAGGTAAGTGGGCAGCAGCCTGGCAGGTGGGCAGGTACGGGTCAGTGAGCCACTGGTCAACCTCCCAGAGCCTAGCTCCTACCCTCTCTCTCCACAGACCTGCAAGTCCCACCCGGCCACAGCACACACTTCTCACAGGGGGCCAGAGTCAGGGGGCCGGTGAGGGTCCAAGACAGCAGGCGGCTCTACTCTTGCCGATGGTGGCAGCCACAGGACAACTGCGCCTCCAGGAAGCTCTGCTACTGCTGCTTCTGGGCCTAGGGCTGCTCCTGGGGGCGCGAGGCATGCCCTTGGCCCTGCTCGGCCTGGCTTTCTGCCTCCATCCTTGGGCCTGACTGCCTTCCAGAAATACACTGGCCATGCTGCTTCCTTAGGCCTCCTTTCCTCCATCCTGGGCTGGGCAGGCGGGAGGGTACGCTATTGTCCCCAGCCTGAACCTCAGGAGACCTCCAGCCCCACAATAGGAACAGTGGATACCTAGGTCTGATACTAAAAGTGGCAAGATAAGGGACAGGAAGCCCAGGATTGGAACCCAGGGAGCCTGTCTCAGAACCTGCAGGTTGAGGCTGGGCATTCTGGCCTCCTCTGTGGTTCTAAAGAATGAAGGTCCAGAGAGAAAGACTTGCAAGAGAGCAGAGAGGGACTGGTTATCAGCCATCAGGGAAGGAACAGAGATCCAAGAGGGCTTCCCACAAGAAAGCATGAGAAATTACATCTATGGACTACCCAGGCTCCCCTGCCAGCCTGAAAGGTCCACAGAGAGAGGGTCTCAGATGAGGCTCACACCCTACAGTGGCTCCTTTCTTGGCTGTACCCCACCCGAGTTCGGGTCACAATGGGGCTCTTCTGGGGAGGGTGGGGGTGAGTGAAAGAGAGTCCTTGACTCTGGGTGCTAGGCCGTCCTGGGCGCTGCAAGAAACAACATGACTTAGGTAAGACCCAGGCCCCAGCTCGAAGCCCCACCCCACCCATGCTGGTACCCACCTGACCCCTGCACTTCCACCTGCCCTGAGGTCCCAGGCATATCCAGGGCTGCTTCTGCAGCTGGCCTGGCCCTCTCCCTAGGTGCACCAGCCATGATGCAGCAGCTGAGAATGGAGACCGATGCCATTGGGGCCGGCGAGGGGCCACAGCCGGCGGTGCCCTGGTCGACCTGGGTCACACGGCAGGGTTGGGTGCGCTGGTGCATGTACTATGTGCCCCAGAACTGGACCCAGTGGTGGATCACATCAAGCTGGAGGCAACCTCTGCAGCGTGTGCTGTGGAGCCTGGAGGGGATCCTCTACCTGCTGCTGGCGCTGATGCTGTGCCATGCACTCTTCACCACTGGCTCCTACCTCCTGAGCTCCCTTTGGCCTGTTGTGGCCGCTGCGTGGCGACATCTGCTGCCTGCTGTCCTGCTGCTGGTACTCAGTGCCCTCCCAGCCCTGCTCTTCACCGCCTCCTTCCTGCTGCTGCTTTCCACACTGCTGAGCCTCGTGGGCCTCCTCACCTCCATGTCTCATCCAGGCCATGCTCAGGACTTGGACTAATAGAAGGGAAACCCCATCCTGCTGCCTGTGTCTGTTGAGCCCTGGCCTAGGGCCTGAGGCTCAGGGGAGAGGGAGGGCAATGGGACCAGGGCCTTCCTGCTTCAGCAGGCCCCCAACCCCCAGTCGCTAGCAATGGTTGTGACATGGGTGACGCTGATGGAGCTGAAGGCTAAATTGACCTGATCTCTGGGTACCTCCCTCAAGATGATGCTGCAGGTACTTGGTATGGGAGAACAGGGGCTTTGAGGAGATGGGATAGGGCGGAAGGCTTAGCTAGGGGAAGAGCTTGGCTAAGCCATCAAGAACTCCCATGTGGGTGTGGTGACACCACTGGGACCCCTTTAGCAACCAGCAGCATCTTTTTTTTTGCAGCTGTCTTAGCTTCAGATTCATTGAGAACATCTTTCTGGGTTCCCGTGGACTTGTCATTCCTCTTACCAACCCCCTCTTTCCACTTGCCCAAGCTCTAGAAAGGGCCCACTGACAGACACCTAACTGCAAGAGGGCTGGCCACAAGCCCCATGAGACCTCGACTAACTCACCATCCAGATCTTTCTGCCCAGGAAGTCCCCCACGCCCTAGACATCCTAGCTCCTGCTTCGGCCCACATCCTCAAGTCTGGGAAATGGGCCAAACAGGGCAGTGAGGTTCCCAGAGAGTACCAATTCTTTAAGTCTCCTGCGGTCTGTTCTGGAAAAACAAACAAGAAGTGCCATTTCACCCACCTACACAATGTGGCCAATTAATTCTTTTCAGCCTGTGCTAAGTGGGTCCCAACTCCCTTGTGGAGTTGAGTCAGAGGCAATACCTATGTGTGAAGTACTTCGCAAAGACCAGAAAACTGTAAGATATTGTACTGGCTCTAAGAACATTCTCTAGGCTCAAAGGTCTTTCGACCCTGAAGGCCATAGGAAGAGCTGAAAGTTCGCTAGGCCTTTAGAGAAATGCTCTGTCATGGATGTAATTACAATGGTAAACAGAGGATAGATGGTGTGGACAAGATGTAAAAGGTTGTGTGCCATGATATCGCCAAATATGCAGATGTCAAACTCTCCTGATTGTGAAATGCCTAGGTCTGGGCCCTGTGCCAGGAGATGCTTGCACAGCTGTGTCAATGGGAAAAGCATAGCCCGTGGTTTCCAAAATGGACCCAGCAAATTGCTCACAGTACCAGGAGGGCCTTGGAAAGTGGCGTCTCCAATGTCCAGGGCACTGGCTGTTCACATATCTGCTAACCCTCCAAACAAAACGGTGAATGATCAGCTATTAGACACATGATAGGCACCTTTACCCATGGCTAAGACCCAGCCACCTGACTCCTACTCCACTCGACCTCCACCCAATTCCTAACCCCAACTTCAGCTGAGTCCTGACCCCATCGTACATCTAACCCTAAAAGTCCTGCTCCTAAAGCCCTAGACCCAAAGTACCCCTCTCCAGCCACGTAAATACTCAAGCCCTGAGGACCAGACCTTAGAACTCGGGTTCATTTTTGCCAAAACCTATTTGCTATGGAATTTCATAACCCTGCATGCCACTGGTTAGATGCCTTCAGCATCAGTGCCTGAAACCCCAGGCACAGTCCTTTCTTCCCATTTCCTTGTGATTCTCCCTGAAATATGGCCTGATAGTTAAGGGCGAGGCCGGACTTGGAGGTGGTAATAGCCTCATAGTTAGCATAGGTTCTGGTGTATTAGCTGAAGCTGGGTTCGAATCCCAGCATTGTCACTTTCTAGCTCCACAGCCTTGGAAATTGCTAAGTCTTCCTGAACTTCATTTTCCTCATGGGTAAAACACAGGCAAGAACAATTGTCTTAGGGCTCCTGTGGGACTCCTGGCATGTGAATGATGTTTCTGGACTGATTCTTCACTCCCGAAACTATACCTATGTGGTTACTATTCCATTTTAGAGATGAGAAGTCAGATTCAGCTAGTCACTTGCCAGTGGCAAGGCCAGGCTATTTGAGTCCTGTTCCATCGAACAGGCTACTAAAGAAAAAGCAATGGAGACAATACAAACTAACTGAAGACCCCATGCCTGTTCTTAAAGCTCGTGTCAGAGATAAAGCCTGGATGTAAATCCGGGGTCCATGATTAACTTTGCTGTGCATTGCTGGCCAGCAGCATTACTCCGGAGCCTTGAGGCCATTCCAATTAAGGGAGAGAGGAGATTTTGACCCAGATCAGACACACTGGGGGACAAGATGTGGGTAGGAGCAAGAAGGCCTTCTTCCTTTCCCCACATAAATATATACCTTCCACTCTCCTACTCTGCTGTTGTGGGGTAAGGTGGTACAGCCAGACTGGAGAGCGGATGGGCAATATTTATCAAATTAGATCAATACATACCCCATTGACCTAACAACCTAATATGAATTCTCACTTTAGGCCCATAATGGCTTTGCACCTCAAAGTGTGGTCCCAGGACCAGCGGTCTAGGCCTCACCTGGGAGCTGGTTAGAAATGCAGAGTTTCAGGCCTCATCTCAGGCCTGTGGAATCAAAACCTGCATTTTAACAAGATCTTAGGTGATAAACATGCACCCTGCATGAGAAAAGCTGCATAAGAGGGGACATATTTGAGAGTGAAGATTGCACTGTTATTGGGGGTGGCAGGAGGCGAAATGTGGTAGATGAGCACTGTGGAGAGGTCGCAGCTGTTAGGAGGAGTGGGAACTATATGGATTGATCAGAAATCCTAGCATTGAGTGAAAAAAAAAACTGAATGAGAAATCATATAGTTCTTTTTACACAAATTTAAAATGCATGTCAGCAAAACAAGACACTTAGGGAGGAGGCAAGAACACATAGAAACAAAAGATAAACAGAATGGAATGTCCAACCCTAGGGATAGGCAAACGGGAATCGAGTATATACATAAAAGGGAATAAAGTGAGGGACCTTGCAGAGAAGAAAGAAAAATATGAACATAAGTCCTGAAATTCCTTTAAATGTAGACAAAGTAACCCATTTAGAGTTAAAAAGTTTTTAAAATGCAAGCCCAGGGAGATTGAACATGCTGGAATAAAGGCGTTCTAAGCCTTTCAGGTTTGGGCCAAGAAGAGAGAGAGCTGTTCCTTTGGCCTAAGTGACCTGGGCAGCTGACTCGCTTTGTCTATCCTCCCCATTGCCGCGGCAGCATGCTGTGATGGGATGGAGGTGGGGGCAGGGATCTGGTGACTGGTGTGGCCTGGCCAGAAAAATAATCATATAGGGCAGGGAATAAGGAACAGAGTGAGGAGGAGTCGGTGAGGGGCCTTGCATCTAAGAAAGCAGAGAAGGAATCCACAGTAGCATATACAGATCCAGGGAGGCCGCAGGAGCAGGAGCACCTGCTTTCCTCTGCCCCCAAGGCACAGAAAGCAATGAGTAGGATCCACCAGGACGGGAGAGGGCCAAGGGCAGCGTCGAGGGCATTCATAAGGATGGGGCATCACTTGAGACAGAGTTGTTCAGTGGCCAGCCTTGGGGGGTGGGAGTGGAGTGGGGGGACAGGTGTCCATCGAAGAAAAAGGCGTGCTGTCAGACTCTTATGTGCAGAGGAAAGGGGGTGGCCATGTCCCGGCTTGGTGGGGTGAAGGGAGCCGCTCTCCTCATTCAACAGTCTGGCCACAGAGGAGAAGGGGGAGATCGGATCCTGTGGGGAGAAAGAGGAGGCGTGCGTTGCGCGGGAGGTCGCCCCAGGAACAGGTGAGGGGTGCAAGGCGCTGCGCAATCCTGTAGGCTCAGGTGCCAGGCAGAACCGCCAGGGGTACGGCTGGAGGAAGTTGAGGAGAGCGCGTTGACTGTAGGGGCAGAGCGGGACGAGCAAGAGCCTGAAATTGGGAAGGAAATCCCAAGCCTAGCCGGAGATTGAAGGGCTGCGGGCACCCACAGAGCCAAGGTGCTAGCCATCCTGGAAAAAACGACGGCCCCGGAATCGCACCTTGCAGACCCGGCGACCGACGGTGCAAGGCGCGCCCCCTGGCGGAGATTCCAGCTCTGGCAACGAAGAGTCGGGCTTGGCTGAGGTGTAGGACGTGGAGAAAGGGGAAAGAGGTATCGCATAGGCCTGGACTCTGGCACTAGGGGTAAGGGTGGATCCTGGGGCCATAAAATGGGAATTCATGGTCCACTGTCATTACAGTAGCGGCTTCGTTGACTCCTTGCCCCTTACCCCAAATCTCCAGCCTGGGTCCCCTAGCCAGAAACCCAGAGGGCAGAGCTCCTGAGACTCCTGGAGAAGGGAGGGTCCGATCTAGCCGGCTTCACTGTATCTCGGACTCCTGGCCCAGCCCTAGTCCATTATCCCATTTTTCCTCCGGTAAAGAGCTGTCTCCTGAGGTTCTGTTAGGGTCTGGATGCAACCGACTTTGTACAATTTGGTTTTTTTTGTTGTTATTTTTGTTTTCTGTTGAGCAAATGTCTCCATCTATATTTTGAATCTTGCTTCCTTTATACTATCTTTCAAATATTTTCCATCGTAAAAATAAAAGAACTTGATTTAAGATCTATGGCTTCTACCATATTTTCTGGACTGTGTCTTCAATGTCTAATCAAAAAAAACACATATTTTCAAATTGAAATGTGAAACTGCACACATGCAAAATATTTGCAACATATATGAAAGTTGTGACACCCTCTAAACCAAAAGATACCAAATGGAGCTAAAAGCCAGATGTTCTCAGGATAGGGCCTCTTCGCATTCATCTTCTGCCAGTGCAACTGTTTATGGAATTGCTGTTCATAGACACCTCTGGCTTGATTCTGATTTTTTTTTTTTTTTAAACCTGCTTCTGAGGCTGCACAATTAGGAAGTATGTAGATTACTGTAGAGTTTTGGTAGTTAACCTTTATCCAGTTAAGGAAATTCTTTTCCATGCCTAGTTTGCTAACAGTTTTGATCATGAATGGATGTTGAATAATAAAAATTTTTTTTCTGTATCTACTACAAGCACTATTTGGTTATTCTGCTTTATTCTGTTTATATAGTGAATTACATTTTTAAGTGTCTTTTACTATTAAGCCATTCCTGGAAAAACCCATCCTGGTTCCCTTTTAACTGACATATAATTCCCACACAGATTTTACATACAAGTAAAATACTCAAATCTTGAGGGTACAGCTCAATGAATTTTTACATATTTGTGTGTGCATATGCAACTACCACCCAGATCAACTTTTCCATTGTCCCAGAAAGTCCCATCATGCCATTTCCCAATCAATACCTTCCCCAATAGGTAACCACTATTCTGACTTTTATCACCATAGATTAGCCTATTCTTGACATTGTACAGAACAAAATCTTACAAAATGTACTCTAGTGTCTAGCTTCTTTCAATGTTACATCTGTGAGATTTACCCATGTTGTTGCATCTATCAGTAGTTTTTTTCTCCTTTATAGTGTATACTATCCCTTTGTATGGGAAGACAACAATTTGTCCACTCTCTTATTGATAAACATTTGGTTTGTTTCCAAGCTTTAGCTACTATGAATAAAACCTTAATGAACATTCTTGTACAACTCTTTTGGTAGACAGATGCACTAATTTCTCTTGAATTGCTGGATCACAGAGTATGTAAACATTCAGTGTTAGTAAATACTGCCCCATAATTTCCAAAGTGATTGTACCAAGCAGAGATTATACTGCTTTTTTTTAAGCCTATCTACCTAATTCATTGTTTGGAATTTCTGCTCTCTCCTGGTTATCACGTATGATATTTACATTTGTTTCTCATTTTCACTTTTGCTTGGGTCACTTCTGAGAAGAAGAAATACCACCTTTACTCTATCATCTTCAAACTGCACAACCTCTGTCCTTTCTAAAGCCAAGAACGCACGGTTTGTTTAAGATTCAAAGAAAACATGTAATTCACCATATTATTAAACTAAAAAATTTTTAAAACATCTGAACATTTTGATAGATGCAGAAAAGGCAATTTGACAAAATCCGACATTAGTTCCTACTTTAAAAAAAAATCTCTCAGCAAACTAGGAATAGAAGGAAACCCTCAATTTTATAGAGGGCATCTATGAAAAACCTACAGCTAATGTCATACTTAATGGTGAAAAAACTGAATAATTTTCCCCTAAAATCAGGAACAAGTATGTCTGTTCTCACCGATTCTATTCAAAATGGTACTGAACATCCTAACTAGTGCAATAAGACTACAAACATAAATAAAAAACATACAGATTGGAAAGCAAAAAGTAAAACCATCTTTATTCACAGACAACAGAATTGTCTGTAGGGAATCCAACAGAATCTATAAAAAACTACTAGAACTAATAAATGAACTTAGCAAAGTAACTAATGTGTGTACTTGGTCATGGTTATGATACAAGGTCAATATACAAAAATCAATTGTATTTCTCTGTACTAGCAATGAATGATCAGAAAAAGAAATTTAAAAACAATACAATTTATAATAAAAATATGAGTACTTATGGGTAAATCTGACAAAAGATATGAAAGATCTGTATGCTGAAAACCACAAAATATTGCTGAGGGAAATTAAAGAAGACCTAAACAAATAGAGAGATATATCTTGCTCATGGGTTGGATTACTCAGTGTTGTTAAGATGTCAATTTTCCCCATCAATACAATCACAATCAAAATCCCAGAATTTTTGTAGAAATTAACAAGCTGATTTTAAAGGTCTTATGGACATGAAAAGGGCTTAGAATAGCCCAAATAACTGAAGAATAAAGAAGAATAAAGTTGGAAGACTAACATTACCTGATTTCAAGACTTATCATAAAGCTATAGTAATCAAGGAAGTATGGTACTGGCATAAAAAATAGACAAATAGATCAATGGAACACAGTAGAGGGTCCAGAAATAGATCAATACATATATGCACAATGGATTTTCAACAAAGGTACAAAGGCAGTTGAGTGGAGAAAGGATAATCTTCAATTAATAGTGCTGGAATCACTGGATATTCACACACAAAAAAAGAATTTCAATTCATATCTTACACCATATATAAAAATTAATTCAAAATGGATCATAGACCTAAGTATAAAACCTGAAAACTATGAACCTTCTAGAATAAAACATAGAGAAAAACAGTTGTGACCTTGAGTTAAGCAGAGATTTCTTAAGACATGATACCAAAAGCATAATCCATAAAATTGTGTAACAAACTGCCCTTGATCAAATTAAATTTTTCTATTCTTCAAAAGACACTGTTAAGAAAAAGACAAGCCACAGACAGAAAGTACTTGCAAACCACACGTCTGATAAGAGACTTGGATCCACAATATGAAACTCGTGAAGTCCAATAAGTTTTAAAAAGGAATGAGGGGATAAGAGAAACAATTTGAACAGAAAACTTTACCAAAGAAGATTGCACATAGGCACAGGAAAAGATGTTCAACATCATTTGTCATTATGGAAATGTAAATTAAAACTATATTACACACCTATTAGAATGGCTAATATTAAGAAGACAAAAAAAAAAAAATACTGACCAACACCAAGTGTGGACAAGGAACTGCAACACTCATACACTGCTGGTGGGAATTTAAAATGAGACAACCACTCTGGAAAATCATCTGGCAGTTTCTTAAAAAGTTAAACATACATCTACCATGTGATCCAGCCACTTCATTCCTAGGTATTTACCCAAGAGAAGTAAAAATACATGTCCATGCAAAGATTTGTACATAATTTCTCATAGAAGCTTTATTTATATAGTCAAAAACTGAAAACAAGTTAACTGTCCATCAACAGATGAATGGATAAATAAATGTTAGTATAGCCATGAAATAGACTACTACTCAGGTACAAAAAGGAATGAACTACTGATCCACACAATGCTATGGATGAATTTCCATATTGCTCCATTAATCCCATTACTTAGACTGAGTGAAAGAAGCCAAGTGATTCAATAAAAAAGTTCTAGGAAATGCATATTGATCTACAATAACAGAAAGCAGATTGGTATCAAGAGTTGTTTGGGGATGGGAGTGGGGAAATGTGAGGTTGTGGGGAGGGGAGCCAGGGAGGATTATAAAGAGGCAGAAGGATAGATTTTATTTTGTGATGATGGCTTTGCAGATGTATACATGTCAAAATTTATCAGATTATACATTTAAAATATGTGCAATGAATTCTCAGTTATACCTCAACGAAGCATGTTTTATGTCAGTATGTACTATATTTCCTTACAATCAGAAAGTTTCTCTTTCACCAACATACATAGTAGATGTACTTAAACACTAAGTACTTAAACTCAACACACAATCTATGCAAGGAACTGAATAAAGGCAAGTTACCTGCTTTTGTTAGGAAATTTCCAGTTTGGTTGAAATGGTTTGAAAAAAATTCCACTAATTTTCTTTAAAAACTTCCCTCCCCTACTCCCACCAAATAAAGGCTGGTGTCATATCTGAAGTGCTCATGCATCTTTCACTCCTTTCAGGAATACCTTGGTATAGCAAAGGAAAGGACACTGGAGCCATTCTTTAAAAACCAAGATTCTGTGAATGAGAGAGACTATGTAAGATTGTCTTATTAAATGATTTGTCAATGGTTAAATATTAATAGTTTTTGAGACAATGAAGTTTGAGTCTGTCACGCTTAACTAGTAGACAGTGTGCCTACATACTGGAGAAACATAAGATTTTCATCATTTCTACAACTCAAAACAAAGGCCAGGAAACAATTTAAAAGCATGTAATGACTTGTATGTGGCTACTGTTAAAAATTTCCCAGTCACGGCTGAATACAACCTACTACAGAGGCGTCAAATGTCTTGTACTGTATGGTTATTTGACAACAAACCAAAAATAATTTATCATCATTCAATAGATTTCAAATCTACGTTTGGATGCTAAAGAAAAGGTTGTGAAACCTCACTGTGGGCAATGGGAGCCACACAGCAAGATGGGGTAGAAATTGGAAATACAGAGGTAGAATGATGGGGATTTAGAGCATATGCAGTCTCAAGGTACTTAGAGTGAGAGTCCCAGAATTGGGATGGGGTTTGAAGGGAGTGAAAAGCCTGGGAAAGGCTCAATAGGGAAGGTGATAGAATTATCAGAGAACAGATGGCAAGCAACAGAGGGGCCCCATGAGGCTGGGTAACTCATATTACTTTTTTCGGTAAATCAGTCCAGGTGAAGTTTTCTCCAGCAACACTGAAAGCCCCAGAATCAGAGGTATAAAATATCCTGACAAAAAATAGGGTTTGGAAGAAAGGCAGAAAGAAAACAAGGGATTGGGCAAACTAGATGCAGCTGATGAAGTCTGCTCCAAGGATAGATTTTTGTTAACAAAAAGAAAAAAATAATAATTTTTGCAAAAAATTACCTAAAATCTTATCTTCCTAACACAAAGCTTTCTTTCATTTTTGTACATTCCCTTCCACTTTTTGTCTGTACCAGAAGAAAACCATGCTTGTTTTAGGTGCTGTGTTGGTGCCTGATTCTCAACTGTCCTGTTGAGATGGCTCTCTAAATTAGGGCCTTATTATTAACTGTACCAGTTTCCCCAGTACCAGTGTGTGCTGATTTAGCAGCTTCATTTCCACTTAGACTGCCAATAAGGATCAACAGTTTTCTCATCTATTTCTATTTGTTTGTGAGATTTTATATCTTTTGCCAAGGTGAAATTTCAATAACGAGTATGGGAAGTTAATGCAAGATCTCTACATCCCTCTTCCATCCAATTCTATTTGATGATTATTAGTGGGTTTCTGTGTTTCCTAATTTTCATGCCCCACATCATTTATCAGTCTGCTATGCTCCACCCCATGCCACCATTTAGCTCACATGTTGCCCTTGATACTTAGTAGTCGCAAACCTAGGATCAAGACCACTTATCAAAGCCGAGACCATACACTTTTAACTTCTTTATGGAGTCTGGCACAGTCCCCTACCCACTTTGGAATCCTCCCTCCACTCCTCCTCTTCTGTACCCGCTTACCACGAAAGAAGTTAGCCTGTGTTCACTTTGCTCCCATTGCATATTTTATCTATTAAACAATGGGTTTCTATTTGGTCCCCCACTTGGGTTTGGGAGCTTCTTGTTTAGTTACAATCACTTATTGAATGTTCGCCATAAGCCAAAAACCATGCAAAATAAGGTATGTGTCTTTCTATCTCCAGAAGATGAATGTTGAATGTACACATGAACACATGAGACTAGCATAGGTGAGAACTAGCCAGATCTAAAATTCTATAAAAAATGTTCACAATTTCAACTCAGCCCTTGACTTGATATTTCTCAATTCCAAAGAGCCACTAACGACAGCAAACCCCTCCAAGATCTTTGTTAAGCACACATGTTCTGGTGAGGGTGGAAATGAGTGTGTTGGACAGCAGGAAGGACGCATTCAGTGATTTCTAAACAGCATGAGGTGAAAGGCCCAAAGGAAAGAGCCAAGAGGCAGCCTCCCCAACTCTTAAGATCATGGTTTGGAAAACCCACTCCCTCACACAGGAAGATGCCACTCTGTTCTTCCATGCCTTTATTGGTGACAGCAATGGACAAGAACAATACCAGGCATAGCAGACACCCTGGCCCAGCACCTGGGGTGGCAAGCAGGCCCTGCAGGGCCATTGGCACATCCAGCCCCAGCCTAAGATCCAGTCTACCCAGGCCATGTCCCCGAATGAGCAGGAGGCCGTCTGTCCAGTTTGTATGTGTGGATCAATCTGTCTGAGTGTCTGGGCCGCTGCCTGCAGGGTTCCCCCATCCTTGGCACATGGTAGGGGCTGCTGGGAACACAGCGTGGCATCCCCCGGTGGACCACTGGGCCCCGGTGCTGCCCATAGGGGATAGGGCCAGAAACTGGAGGTGGCAGGAGGCCAGGCACAAAGTTCACTCCAGGGCCACATCCTACAAAAGAACCAGTCATTTATGAGAGTGGGCTTTTGGCCAAGGTGAGCCCAGCTCTGCCTCTAGGCTGCTCTGGTCCTCCAAAGTGAGCTTCTCTGGGCTTCAGTTTCCCTATCTGCAAAATAGCAATATCACTTCCCTACTTCCAAACCAGGAAACTGTGACAACCACTAAGCTGATTAATGAGTCTATAGATGCTGTTCCAGACTCAGCTGTAACTGAACCCAATCCTGCAGGGACACAAGGGTGATCCAACTCCTCTTAGCCTGCCTGGGCACAGGAGACGAGGCTGGGCAAGGCTGAGGGAGGTGTAAAGGGAGGCTGGGAAAGTGTGACAGGATGCTGCAGAGGCACCTACCTAAGTGGGGTGGCATTGAGAAGTCTTCCGTTGGGTTATAACTGAAGAATTCATGGGGTGGGAAGGGCTGGCCTGGGAAAAAGGGGGCATCCTGGGGCAGGGGTGGGAACAGGGGAGGTGGGGAGGGCTGAGGAAGTGGGTAAGGAAAAGGAATGGGAGGGGGTAAAGGAGAGGGCGGGGGTGGGGGCAAGGCCAGCTGCTCCCCGAAGTCTGGGGGCTGCCCCTGGCTCCCCTGGAACAGATGATTCGGCTCTGGCCAGTCCTCAATCCACGGGTCTAGGAATGGGATGGTTGTTTTAGGTAGGCCGGGGAGGCCAGGCAGTCCTGACCTCTGGCCCTCCACACTTCTAAACCTCTACTCCCTCCTCCAGGAGGGAGCACCCTTTGCTTTCCACGTTTCCTCATTCCCTCTCATTTCAGGCTGAGCCCAAGAAGTGTTCCTCCTTCCTTGCCTTTCTCAAAAGTCAGTGGCTCTGCCTTCATTCTGGTCAGGCTCCCCTCCAGAGTCCTCTCTGTCTGCCGAGCCTCTGTATCTTTAGCTTCTTCCTCTCCCAGCAACTCCCCACAGACCGATAAATAAGCTTAATAAGTCTCTCAGAAACACTCCCTTCACCCAGTAATCCCCTGCTCCTTTCAAACTTTCACAAAGAGTATTGTGTCTGATTTCCACTCCCTCATCAACTGCTCGCTGACTCTTTTATTTATTTATTTTTCACAGACTCTTTTAACCTTACTCCAATCCTTCAACATTTTCCCCACTAAATATAATCACTTCCTCGCAAATTTAACAAACTTCTTTCTTCCCGACAAATCACATGACATGGCCAATGGCCTCCAACCTCCCTGAAAGTACCTCTATCTTCGACTCCTTTTGTTTCCTCCATCAGCCCCTCTTCCCTGTCGACTCCAAAATGTGGCCATTGTTCTGTTCTCTCCTTCACAGTTCACACTCATACCCTTTGCTTCCATCTCTCTGTGGACACCACGGACTCTCAGATCTACTCCACATTTCCACAATACCTCAAATAAATTTGCCCTGACCAAACTTACCAACTCACTCTCCACCCAGCTTCCTTTTGACGTCCCTATTTCTGTAGCTTCAAATTGGATTCAGAAGGCCTGAGCCTCTACAAACTAGTCTTACAAACTCTATGGCATCCCTTCCTTTCTGGGGCTCAGTTCTCTCAACTAAAAAACAAGGAAATTGGACCATTATATAATCAAAGTCCTAATTTACCTCCCTAAAGCTTCGACTCCTGGCTACCAAGTCCCAGAAGTCTGCCTCTATGACCCTCCTGGCCTATCTGTGCCCCCAACCCCTTCAGTGCTGCAATGAACAGCCTTCTTTCTAACATGACTCATGCCTCCAATTCAATGAGCACTATCCTGTAGTACTGTGTACACAGCAATTGTGCTAGATACTGGGGCCAAAGAGATAAGTCGTCAACAAGTGAGGCAGGAACCCTGACATCTGAGGACATGATGCAGGAGAGAAGCGGACTTGGAAACCATCTGCCACGATGTCCCCTTTGTGAGCAGGCAGGAACTGAGAGGCTGACGACACCAGCCGAGGGGCTTCTTTGCTTCTGCCACACTGCCTGGATTGCCTTTCTTCTGTTTATCTTTCCGCCCCCAACTTCTGTACTTAGTTAAAAGTATCCCCATTTCTTTCCTGTTCATTTGTAGGGTAGGGATCTTTTGACATGCTGTCTTATGTGCTCAGTGCTTGTATAAATTCATTTGTATACACAGATATGACTATATAACTAACCATACAGAACCATAACTTGAACTGCAGTGTTGCTCCTGTGATCCCACCCCAGGGGATGAAGGAGCACTCGGGGGCCACAGCAGTCCTTCAAGGGGCCTCTACTTCCCTGGAGTACCTCTGTCTTGTTCCACTTGTGAGACCTATGCTCTGAGGGCCTGATCTGCATCACTACCCTCCCCACTTGTGGTAGGGCTCACCAGGGGGGTAGTTACGCTTAGGCAGTTCCACACCCCAGGCGTCAGCCACATGGGTCAGAAGCAAGTGTGAGATGTGGCGATGGGCATGCTGGTCCCAGTGGATACCATCCCAGTGACGGTGTCGTACTGCATGCCGGAAATGAAAATGAAGGTCCAGGACATCGAAGTAGTGGTCCCCAGCCAAAGTAGCACTGTAGAAGTTCCCTTCAACCACATCCCGCCGCAGAGAGGCTGCCAGGGGCTGGAGCTAAGTGAGAAAGTGCAGCATCTAAGAGCCACAGTATAAAGCAGGGTTAGGAGGAAGGGTTCCCTACCAGCCAGCTGCCCCTCCCCCATCATGAAGAACCCTGGTCACTTGCCTCAGGCAGAAGAAAACCCCCAGTGACGCGCTCCCCCAGGGGCATCGCCATGTTCCACACCAGCAGGCAGGAGTCTGGCAACACCTGGTCCATGCGCATGAACACCCGCTCCAGGTTTTCTCGGTAGCTCTCCATTGAGCAGCGGCCATACCTTTTGGGCAGCAGACAGGGTGGACAAGAGCACAGGGGTGGATGGCCTCTGAGCCATACCTCCACCCCCAACCAGTATTTCTCTCTGCCCCAGCCCCAACCTGGAGAGATCCCAGAGGCAGGAGTTGATGATCACCAGGTCCGGGGCGGGCCCATATGTCAGCTCCTCCAGGATGCCCTCGAGGTACTCAGAATAAACGCGGGTGAGGAAGTAGAAGCGCACAAGATGGTGGCCAGAACCCGAGCAGAACTGGCGGACCTCTCGGTATTGCGTCCCGTTGTGCAGCTCGCCCAGCTGACCCCCAGCCACAAGCTGGTCCTGTTCAAAGCTCAGCTCCCCCTGCAGACCCACCCCCACCCAGATGGTCAGACCCATGCCAGGGAGGAGAACCCTGCCAGGCCAGGGTCTGTGCCCACCCACCATTGCCTAGCATGGCTGCCAAGCTTCCCTCACCTTAGCCTTTAGCTGGGCAGCTGTGAGCAGTGAGTCTTTCTGGAGAAGGAGCACCAGGTCCTTGTACACAGCCCGCTGGACTACAGGGAGACAGAGATCAGGAGGCTGAGGTAAGCCTTATTCCATCCAAGCTCCTCCCAAGTCCAGGTCCCCCATCTTCCCAGGGCTAGGGTTGCCCAACACCATCTATGTGCAGTGTTGACTTTGAGGCAGGTGAAAAGGTGAGGTTAAAACATCCTGGCACTGCCTCTGATGCTTCTAGTTGTGCACCATCCCCCATTTAGTATACAGTGACCCAAGATCACCCGGCAGAAATAAGTCGGCCAAGTTACCTGGGAGACAGACAACAAAACTAACTGCTTCCATGAGGGAAATTATGAGGGGCTGTCAGGGAGAAAAAAAACACTGACCAAGGATAGGGCGAAAAGCTTGACAGGCTATATCTGTCAAGACAGCTCTGGAAGGTGCATGGGTACATAAAATGAGAAAAATCTACTGGACAGGAACAGAGTAGGGGTCAGAAGAGGTCTGAGATGGAGACAAAGGGTTCAGACTTAGAAAACAGGTTGCAGGTGCGAGACCGGGAAGTGTGATCCTAGAAGAGCACTCACTCGAGTCCCCCAAGATGACAACGAACTTGTTGTGTAGCAACTGCTGAACTTCTGAGGCCTGGAAGTGGACCATGGTGCTTCGCAGCGAGCGGCGCTGCTCCTCGTTCTCCAGACAGAAGACCATGTCGCCGCTGACAACGACAGGCTGCAGGGAGAGGCCACTAAGCCGCGCGAGGGTGGGGACTCAGGGCAGGTCAGCCCCAGGGCCCGTCCCGGAATACATAAGACCTATGCCGACCCCTCCAGGAACCAAGAGGCAGAGTGGACCCCATAGTGGCGCTGGCCTCGGTCACACCAGAGGCGGGGTGTGGGAGACGCACAGGCCTCTGTGGCACCTAAGCGCATCCCGCCACGTGCCCGCCACCGCCTCGCGCATGCGCGCGCGCCCGCTCGCATCAATTACCGAGTCGCGGGGTTTCGCACGGTTCACCTGCGAACAGGGCAGGCCCATGCACCGTAAGCCTCGTCCTCAGCGGGCTCTGGACCAAGCCTCATGTTTCCGCGCCCCAGGAAGCTGGTTGGTGCCGCACAGACCCCGCCCCGCTGAGCCCGTGCGACCAGGTTAGCCGTCGGTGCGCAGCCCGGCGCCCAGCGCTCTCCATGCGTGCGTCGCAGTGGCCCCGAGGGCGCCTTGGGCCTCGGTGCCCCGGGCGGCGACGCTCACAGCTCCCACTTCCGGTCACCCATGTCCCGCCCTGCGCTACCCCCCAATGCCCGA
>NW_006442491.1:16652627-16680148 GCF_000325575.1 Pteropus alecto | reverse complement strand
GCCAGGCCCACCCAGACGGGCTCAAGGCCCGGGTGTGTGGGGGGGGCGCGGGGGCGGCCGAGTGCAGCTGCCCACAGTGCTGATGGCAGTGGCGGCAGCCTTGCCACGTGACCCGGGCAGGCGGAAGCGGAAGTACCGGCCTGGAGCCCGCGCTAGGCGGGTGGCCGCTCAGCGCTGCCCAGCAGCCGCCTGCACCAGCCATGGACTGCTACACCGCAAACTGGAACCCGCTCGGGGACTCTGCCTTTTACCGGTGAGCCGCACCCCCCTCCCGCCCACGACCCGGCTTACCCAGCTCGCCCGCCGGCTTGAGTCTCCGGGCGGAGCCCGCGGCGGCGCGCGCCCCCGTCACTCCCGGCGCTGGGGTCCGCCCCTCGCCGGCTCTCCCCTGTCGTCTGCCCCTTAACGCACACCCGCGTAATGGCCAGGGAGCCAGGCCTTCTCCTGCTCCAGCGAAGGAAACTGAGGCAAGCCCAGTGGTCACACAAGTAGGGGCAGAGTCCAACGCTGAAGCCCAGGTCTGTCAGTCTCCGGAAGGATGCTCAGATCACGTTGAGGGAGGCCGCCCACTGGTGACAGCGAGTGCCCAGTCTCCTGCCAGGAAGTGCTGCTGAAGTCAGACCACAGGGGCGCTCCCAGTGGGGCGGGATCGCACAGCAGGCGGGGAAACAGTGCTGACCAAGGCTGAGAGAAGGGGAAGAGTCGGCAGTGAATCCAGGGGCATCCCCGGCTAGCAGTTCTCTCATGGGAGTCGTAGAGTCCTAAACTACTAATTTTTCTAAAGTGTTCACCCATTACATCATTACCCTAATTAGGATTTTTCAGTGGTTTCCTTTTGTAGGATAAACTCCTCTTGTTAAATCTATAAGTCGACTCCTGTTTGTCCCTCCAACTTAATTTGCCCCTCTCGTACCCAAATTTTGTGTTCCAGTTGCACAGAAGAGGACCCCAACACACCATGTTTCATGGCTCTCCATAGTTGCAGCAGCCTGCAGTTCCTTTTGTGGGCACTGCCATTTCCCTCTTTGTCTTACTGGAGAAGTTGTGCTCATCCTTCAGGACTTAGTTCGAAGGTCCTTTCTGAAACTTTCCCCGACCTAACCCCAGTAGAGTCAGCTGACTTTCCTTTGGGCCTCACAGGACCTAGTGCTAGAATAGAGTCTGTTATGTATGGCACAGTAGGGCAATATTTGTATAGGTTTCTTCTGCTAAACCAAGTTCCTTGAGGGCTGAGAGCATATTTCTTGTATCTCTTTATCACAAATACTATTTAGAGCAGTGCCTGGTATGTAGTTGTTGCCCAATAAAGTTTTTTAGAAATACTTTATTACTACTAAAAGTCACAAAGATATCACATTAGAATCTTATTTCAATAGAAGATACCTGTTTGCTATGAAACTATGTACTACTGTTATTCACATATTAAAACTTTCTTATGTAATTTTTGATACATAAAATGTCAGCCCTTAAAGAGGACAGATGCTTTGTGGCAATTTTTAGAGATCTATTGCATTTGTTGTTTATATCTGATTCTTAAAATATGTCTATACTATATGAAAAAAATTGCAAAAGTTCATTTAAAATTAGTAAAGTTCATAGGAAATCACAATGATTTTAACTGTTTTTGTGGTAGAGGGATGCCAGTTGACATAGGTGATCATGTAACTTAGTGCTTACAACACAACATACACTTTCGAAAATATTAACATATTATTTTTGGAAATACAGTTGCCTACAGAGAGGCCTGTTAAATAGAAGAGTACTAAAAATGATGACCTCATTACTACAGAACTCCTGTTTATCACTGAAGTCTTAGCTTTGTTGTTACACTAATAAAGTTTTAAATGAATATATATGTCGAGTCCATGCCATAGACCAGCATACCTAGCCAACCCTTACCTATGTGTGCTGTATTGCCAGAAAGATGTAGAGGTCTAAGCCTTGCTGTGGAAGATATATTATTTTTGCTAACAGATGTGCCCATCTATGTACTAGACACTCAGCTAAGTTCTTTATGTGTATTAACTTGTTTAAGTCTTACAACTCCATGGAGCAGGTATCATGCTTAAATTCATCTTACTCATGAGGAAACACACACACAGAGTTTAGGTGACCAGGTTACACAGCTGGAAAGTAGTGGAGTGACAATTTGAATCCAGTCTTCTAGAACCTGTACTAAAGGATAGAGTTTTTTGTTTTTGTTTTTTAAACAGGAAAATGAAATAGTGTGTTCTAGCTTCTTCACCAGAGTAGAAATGTTTTAAGTGCAGATACTTGGTGTTACTTGTATTTGTGCATAGCCTTATGCCAGGATTTAATACATGTTTAAGTGAGTGAATGATTGATAAACAGGTGGCAGACAATGCATGGCAAGTCTTATCTATAGGACAGGATTCTTTTGCATTGGAAGTAGTGTTTTGGAAAACTAATTTGGCGAGGCAAGAAGAGGGAATGGTGACTAGTTCTTATGGGGCTTCAGAATTTTAGCCATTTTTATCCCCCAAAAAAACAATTTGGGCTAATCCTGTTAATGAATTTTACCCAACCCATTGTCAGGCTGGCTGTGTATCAGCCAATAAAAAGATATGGACCCTGTTTGCCCTCATAGAACTTATAGCTGGCAGAGGAGACTGTTGATAACCACTCAGTTTGTTTGATCATAATCACCGTGAAGGAGAGGTATAGGGTCCTAAGAGAGCATATAACAGACTGAGAAGTCAGAGGTAAAGAAGACTTCCTGAATGAAATGGTAACCCATCCAGGGGATGAGTAGGCATTGGTGCAGGGAATGGGATGAAGAAGAACATATACAAAGATCCTGAGGCAGGAGAGACCACTCTCAATGACCTTGAATGAAGAAGTTGATGCCTTTCCCTTAGGGGCCATACCCTGCAAGGCCTTATAGGTGATCTTTATTTGAAGAATAGTGGAGAAACCTAAATGAAAGGGTTTTAATGAAAGGATCGATATGATTGAATTTGGGGGGGAGGGGGGTTAAGTTCCTTCTGGAGGCAATGGGGGGACAAATTGGTAAGGGCAAGAAAGAATGGAGGCAAAGAAACTGGTTAGGAGGCTGGTGGAATATACCAAGAAGAAGTGGACGGTGGCGAGAACTGGGGTGGTGATGGTAGAGATGGAGAGGGGAGCAGATCTGACATATTTAGGAGATAAAATTGAAGGAGATCGTGATGGGGCTTCAGAATTTTAGCCATTTTTATCCCCCAAAAAAACAATTTGGGCTAATCCTGTTAATGAATTTTACCCAACCCATTGTCAGGCTGGCTGTGTATCAGCCAATAAAAAGATATGGACCCTGTTTGCCCTCATAGAACTTATAGCTGGCAGAGGAGACTGTTGATAACCACTCAGTTTGTTTGATCATAATCACCGTGAAGGAGAGGTATAGGGTCCTAAGAGAGCATATAACAGACTGAGAAGTCAGAGGTAAAGAAGACTTCCTGAATGAAATGGTAACCCATCCAGGGGATGAGTAGGCATTGGTGCAGGGAATGGGATGAAGAAGAACATATACAAAGATCCTGAGGCAGGAGAGACCACTCTCAATGACCTTGAATGAAGAAGTTGATGCCTTTCCCTTAGGGGCCATACCCTGCAAGGCCTTATAGGTGATCTTTATTTGAAGAATAGTGGAGAAACCTAAATGAAAGGGTTTTAATGAAAGGATCGATATGATTGAATTTGGGGGGGGGGGTTAAGTTCCTTCTGGAGGCAATGGGGGGACAAATTGGTAAGGGCAAGAAAGAATGGAGGCAAAGAAACTGGTTAGGAGGCTGGTGGAATATACCAAGAAGAAGTGGACGGTGGCGAGAACTGGGGTGGTGATGGTAGAGATGGAGAGGGGAGCAGATCTGACATATTTAGGAGATAAAATTGAAGGAGATCGTGATGGGTTGTACTTCTTAAGGAGAAAGAAGAGCAAGGTGTTGAGGATGACTTGGGTTTTCAGCTTAAGATAATGAGTTTGGTGGTGAAGAGAGTAAGCTTGGTTTTGAACACTGTTTCAGGTACTTTAGAAACATCCTTTATGGTAAAAAAAACAGAGACTGAAGATATGTATTTCTGAAGCTCTTATTAGAAATAGACTATTTTAGTAGGTTTTTTGAGGGGTTTGGTTTTTGCACATATAAAGATGAATTTTTTATAAAAAATTGTGGTTAAATACACATGATGTAGAACTTACTTTCTTATTCATTCTAAAGTACAATCCAGTGGTGTTAGGTATTTTCACATTGTTGTGTAACCAATATCCAGAACTTTTTCATCTTGCAGAACCAAAACTCTATACCCATTAAAATTCCTCATTCTCCCCTTCCCCCAGCCCTGGCAACTGCCATTCTATTTACTGCTTCTTTGAATTTGACTGCATAGCTCATATAAGTGGAATCATACAGTATTTACTTTTTTGTGATGGCTTATTTCACTTAGCATACTGTCCTAAAGGTTCATCCATACATGTTGTAAAATGTATCAAAATTACCTTCCTTGTTAAGGCTGAATAATATTCCATTTTATGTATATATCACATTTTGCTTATGTATTCATCCTTTAAAGGACACAGGTTATTTTCACCTCATGGCTGTTGTGAATAACGCTCCTATGAACAGTGGTGTACAAATAGCTCTTCGATACCTGTTTTATTCTTTTGGATATATACCCCAAAATGGAATTGCTGGTTCATATGGTAATTCTATGTTTAATATTTTGAGAAATTTTCATCTTGTTTTCCATGGCAGCTGCACCATTTTGCATTTCCAGCAACAGTGCACAAGAATTCTTTAGTAATTTCTGAGGCAAGCTGGAGTCAAGGGATTTCAAGGATGATGGTGGGCTTGCTTTAGGGCCTGGGGATTTTGGAATTATTAGATTATTTTCCAAGGCTCCCCAGTGGTCCAATAACCCAACCTGGATAGGCTGGAGATGATCTATTTTTACATAAGGGCCCTTCTCACGCTGTAGTGGACCAGGCTTTCCTAGCAGTTCAGTTGCACTGCCACAGTGATTTCTTCACTGTTTCCTGGATGGGCTTGAGATTGAGACTACCAGAGCTGCTAGGTTTAGTAATTTCCTGGCATTAGAATCCACGGTCCATTAACAGCCCCTGTGGTGATTTCCACCGTGAGACCTCGAGTAGAGGGGAAAGATCTAATTGGCCTTCCTCATTGAAGGTGTGGCCTCACAAGGTCTACAGTCCTCTAGCCTTTTCTGAGAGTCCGCCTTCCCTACTGCCCTCCACTCTACCTATCCATACCCCTCGCCACCCTTGAGGCACAGCTTGAGCCACCTCACTGTCCCTGAGAAGGCTACTTTATCTCAAAGCCTTGGGAAGGTGGTCCATGCTTTGTTACTCTTCACTCCCTGACCCTTACTCCTACATTGCTGCCAGTCTTCTAATTGACTGCATTTCTCACTGATTGTTTGATTGGAGACTTTGGCCCACAGCCTCCTAAACATCCCAGTTCTTGCCACCTTTTGTAGTAACTTAAGTGACTACCTGGCTTCATGGTTCCATAGGTTCTACTCAAGTAATCTTATGTTGTGTCCAGAATAACCAGACCCAACTTGAGTGCTCTTAACCAGGAGACAGTTTATTAGCCGGCGGCTGTCCTTGCAAAAGAGGAGCCCCGAATTGCCAGGATACAAGGATTTTAAGCCCCAAATCCCATTCCTCATTCTGTCTTAAACACAAAGGTCCATCTTTCTCCTATTCACTACCTGTCAACCCACTGGTCAGGTGTGCAAGCGGGAAGTACAGAAGCAGAAAGCTTGTTGTTAGAATGTTATGTTCCTATGGGTGATTGTCTATGTTCCCATGGGCAATAGCCAGTGTTCCCATGGGCGATGGCCAAACAGTAATTTTCAGCTTATATACAATTGATTATTTTTCATGCCACACAAGCAAGCAGGGTTACACAGGCTAAAATTGGCAGTTAGCGTATGAGCTCATTGTTACAAGTTTCATGATTAACAGAATGTGGTTAGGGGTTCCAGAAAATATGCCTAAGGTATAGACTTCCTTTGTCCAGTTTCAGGTTTTAATTATTCTTTAACCCTTTCACATTTCAGCGGGCTATTACACTTATGCACCTCATCCACCCCCACTCTGCTCCTGTGCTTATCCAGAACTGCTCTACCTCAAATGTTAAATTCAGACAGCCCCTTCTCAGACCATAAGCTCCTGTCCTCACTGACACTCTGATACCTTCTGAAAAACCGTCAGCCTCACTGAGATCCTCAACCCTGGAGCCCTCTCTTCTCTTTGTGTCAGCATGCAGAACTCCTTTCTACAGATGTATCCCTTTCTGTCCAGCGTGGTGTGCAGCCATGGTCAGTCATTGCAGTTGCTTTCTTACCTTTTCCCTGACAACCTTGTTCCTTTGCCCTTTGGTTGCACCTGCCTGGCACAGAACCACTTCCTAACACATCAATAACTCACCATCTCTATGCCGGTATCCAGGCTGCTGAGCTCTGCCATGAGGTCACACACAGGCAAGTTGGGTCTAGTTTGAATCCATGGTTACCAGCCTCAACAGGGCCCTCACAATCTTGTTATGTGGGTTCAGCCTATAGTCACTCACCACAAGGGCTTTTCTCTTCCTTTTAAAAAATTATACAAAGAAACATTTAATTGTAAACAATTAAAATATTTTGGAAATATTGAAAATCGAAGTCTCCTTAGCCCCTCCTCCCAACAGCTGACTTCACCTCATGCTTCTCAGAGAACTGGAGTCATTACATAGAAGGTCCCAAGCTTCCCCTACCCAAACGTGCCTGCTATCTTTCCATTCCACTGAGGAGATGAGTCCCCGTCTCCCTTGCCTACTCAGAAACCATGTGCCATGCACCCACACCCTCCCTTGGCCAGTTTCTCCAGCTGTTGTTCAAGACCCCCCTGCATCAAGATCGCCTGAGATGCTGGCTATGTGCAGCTTCTTAGGCCAGATCTCCATTATCTCTGGGGTGGGTCCTGGGAATTTGATCTATATTTTAATAAGCACCTAGGTGTTTCTCTGCTGCAGGAAAATTTGAAGACCACTGCTCTACGTTGTTTTCCATCATCTGTACCTCCCAAGTGTTCCCTACCATATTTTGAGTATAGTCAGATCTCATCCTAACAAAAAATAAACCTCCCTATTCAGAAAACAAACAGATCCTTCCACCTTGCCCCTTTTCTTTCTTCTCCACCTGAAAGGTCCGAAATCTGCGGTCTATACTTGCTTGCATTTTCTCTCTTCCCACTGACCACTCACTCTGGTCTGACCACCCTGTTCTCAGTTACTGCAGTGGTCGCAGCTCAGGTCTCATCTGAGCTTGACTCCCTGGAGCATTGAGAGAGATGAACCCTACTTTTTTTTTGGAAATTGTATTTAACCTTTACTCTGAAAAGCTCCAAATATACAACAAAGTAGCAGAATAAACATCCATAGCCATCATTTAGGCTTAAAAATTATTGTGCTGCAATATCTGCTTCAACTATTTTGGAAGTTTAAAAACTCTTTTATAAGAAAATGTTCAATACACATCAATATAGTAAAAATAATTTAGTGGATATCCATGTACTCATCACCAGCTTCAACAAGTATCAACAATTTGCCATTCTCTCCTCACCTCTCCCTCCCTGCCAAAATACACACACTTTTTAACACAATTAAATTTTGTGTTTGACTTTCAGCAGTAGTAGCCTGTGGCTACAATAAATAAGAGATTCTTTTAAGGGTGTTATGGAAGCTTTCTGCTTCTGAGACCACGACTTGAGCTGAAAATTAACAAACCCCAGACAGAGTCTTTCAATCAAATACTGTATTTTTAAGTAAATTACTGACATAACTTCAGTGTGCATTATTTTTTTAAAAATGACTATTTCCAATAAACTACAATACTATTTCACACCTAACAAAATCAACATTTGATATCATTTAACAACCAGTCCTTATTCAGACTTCTCCAGCTGTCTTAAAAGTGTCTTTTTAAATTTTTGTTCAAATCAAGACCCAAGCAAGAATTACTCATTTGCTTACCACTCTTAATTAAGTCTCCTGTAAACTTGAACGTTATTACCCACATTCCCACCCCTACCTTTTATTTTCATGAAAGACCAAGTCACTTTCTGGATTGGTGCCATTGCTGCCTTTGAACTTTTTTCTGTCATAGCCTGTATTTTCTGAAACTGTTTGATAGAAAGACTCAATTAGATTCAGATCGAATGTTTTAGGCAGAAATGCTTTTTGGTGATGCCATGGTGTTCGTACTGCATTACACCTGAGTCAGCATTACATCAGGTTGTCTGCTAGTAGGGAAGTTGACATTAACAAGTGTATTCGATGCTGATGGCTCCGTTGTAACATCATATTTTCCCCTTTTGTGACAAGTGTCTGAGGGATGCTACACTGGTTATGTCAGTACGCGTCTAATCAGGAAACAGAAACTAGTGATTAAACAAGGAAGTTTCATGTAAAGAACTCAAACTATGCTAACAAAGTAACTATAAGATAAAATAAAACTCTGTCCTCCCCTAGGGCTGAGGAGAAAAGAAGGGCAAACTTAGAAGGGGGGTTCCGTACCCAAGCTGGGGTTCTAAGCTCAATGGAAAAGATGTAGTTACAGCCCACTAGGTAGCACAGAAGTTTGCTGGTTTGCCTGGGCCAGAGCTGGTCCACAGTCATTAAGCGAGCAGGAAGCGTCCTCCTTAGCACAGATGGGGCATAAGTGAGCCATAGCTGGGGACCAGGTTCATGGGCTTGCACAGAGTTGGAGCACCAGTGTGAGCCAGAGATGTGGAACTTGCAGCATCTGTATGGAGAAAGCCACAGGAAGATAGATGCAGGTCAGGGCCAAGGCTGTGAGGTCACCAACGGATTACGTATTCTGGGTGCATGTTTGGGGCAGAGCACCACCAGGTGTTCTCATACCCACACTGCTGACTGACCTTGCAGCTGCCGGAAACAGCCAGAGAGCCTCTTCCTCTTACAGTGTCCCTACAATGCCTTCTCCTGAGAAGGTTAACATCTAGTTCATCGTGGAACACGTATTGAGGGTAAATTTGGACTTGAGAGACAATAAATTGATAACTGACACAGTCCACCCTTTGGCTGCTCAGCTTCCATGTTCACCCTCTACATACTTTTAAAACTCCCTCATAGCAACAAAACAACCCTATGTTCCCGTTTAAGAAGCTACCACTATCCTTCTTACAAGTAAATACTCTGTCTTTTCCCAAAATGAGAAGACACTTCAGCTAGTAAATTAACCCCATTTTCTTATGCCCATTGGTTCAATGGCATAAGGAGACCAAAATGGCAAGGTGGTGCCCTTATCTTCTAATTCAATGAACCCAATTTTGTGTCCCCTGGTAGAAACATTCTCCTCTTGGAGACTAAGCTCTCCAAACCTTTAGATCTCAAAGTGACTGGAACTGAAAGCAACATTTGTCGAAGGGAGTTGGTAAGTGTAATAGAGAAGCCACACTCACTTTCACCCCTTGATTCTGGGTTCCACGTATTCTGACTCTGGAGGAGACAACACCATATAATAGTAAAGCATAAGCTTTACATCAGAGATGTTAAGATAGAGCCCCATCCCTTTAGGATACTGTCTGCCACTTAGTGTTATAACTGGCTCGACAGTAAATTTGGGCCAGCCACTTCTGGATGATCAGGTATATGATAAGACTAGTTGATTCCATGGACCTAAGCCCACTGCTGCACTTTCTTTGCTGTAAAATGTCTTTGATTAGATGCAATGCTTTGCAGAATGCTACCACAGAAGATAAGGTATTCTATAAGTCCACAGATGGTGGGTGCTGGCAATGGCATTACAGATACAGAAGACAAATCCACATCCAGAACGTATATGTATTCCAGTGAGGACAAATCTTTGTTTCCTCCATCATGGTAGAGGTCCAGTGTAGTAAACTTGCAGGCTAGTTCCCCTGGGAATGGTACCATATTGGGGCCATGTATTGGTCTCTGCTGTTGACAGATTAGCCACTCAGCACTAGTGTTAGCCAGGTCAGCCTTGGGGAGAGACGCTCCCAAGACATCTACCCTAGTTGAGGTCATCACAGGATTTTCAAGCCAGGGAAGGTTAGTCTCCTTGGACACAGGAAGGCAAACTACTTTTACTTGTAAGGAAGGCTCAGAATGACTTGAGGGTGCAAGATTGTCAATCTCGCTCTAACCAGATATCTCTCAAGTTTCAGGATCCCATTCTTTCTTGATCAGTGCCCTAACTTTCACATAAGAAATAGTGCGTTGGTGAATTCAACTGTTATAATTTAACATTCCACACAATTAAATTTTGTGTTTGACTTTCAGCAGTAGTAGCCTGTGGCTACAATAAATAAGAGATTCTTTTAAGGGTGTTATGGTAGCTTTCTGCTTCTCAGACCATGACTTGAGCTGAAAATTAACAGACCCAACCTTGTCATTTTCTCTTTGTAAATGTTCAAATGCACTCAAAATAATCCATCCACACCACAGCCCTTACAATGATTACTGCTATACAGCCAAGCACAGAAGTCACACCCAAATACATGTTTGACTTGGCATTTCACCACGGAAAACTGCAGGCTTGATTAATTGTGATGCCACTGCACGCAGTGGGTTACTAACATCCATTTCCGTTGGCAGAGAGCTCAGCACTGCTCTCAAGCTTAAGCACACAACCAAACTAATCCTCAAATCCCATCTTTAGGCGTCAGTCTCCTAGGACCACTCTTTGTGCCAAGTCCATATCAGTCTGGGTCCAGTTATGAGTTTTAAGCAAAGTTTAATAAGTATAAAGAATTATTAGGATCACTTCATGGATTGTATAAATGTCTAACTTTTTAAAATTTTAAAATAAATAGGAAAAAAAGAATTACTAAGCTGTGATAAAGACTATAGGATATAATAAAATTGTATATGGTAGCCTAGAGCTGAGGGAGAGTACCCAAGGAAGGACAGATTTGGAAGGCGGGGGGGGGCGCCCTTCCCCATACTGGGGTTCAGACCCTGTTGGAGAAATTATAGTTGCAATATATAGGATGGCAGAGAAGTTCACTGGTATGCCCAAGTCAGAGCTGGTCCACGGTTGCTGGGCAAGCAAGGAACAACCCTCTGGGGTTCAGGGGTAGTGGGGCACAGGTGAATTTTAACTGGCAGCCAGGGGTGGGGGTGTGCAAGAGGAGTGGGGAAACTGGTGCAGGCAGGTAGCCTGGAGCACCACAACCAGTATCTGAGAGCATGGGTGTGCAGAGAGGATCAGTGGAAATACTTGAGTGGGCAGGCAGGACAGCCATAGCAGACATCTTGGCATGCAGAGGAACTATGGCCCGGCATGGCCAGGAGGCCAGGAATGTGGTATCTATCCAGGTAGCCCTGGGAAGGTGATTACCAGTCCAGGCAAGCCGAGGCTGCTGCATGGCTGGGCAGATCACCCTTAGGTGTCCTCACACCTTGGTTGCTGGCTGGCTTTGCCCTGCTGGAAGCGGCAAGAGAGCCCCTTCCTCATGCAGCGTCCCTCCAGCACCCTCTACTGAGAAAGCTTAACATCACACTCACTGTGAAGGAGAAATGTTTAAAAGAATGCTGTCCCTTAAACATTGAAGCATGAATTTGGAGTTGAGCGGCAATTAATTGGTAACTGGCATGTTAGGCCTGTGTGAATCTGTTTTCTCATCAAATTTTCATTCATGATTTTTGTAACAAAATGTCAAAAAAAAAAACATATGGGTTATAAAAAATTCAAATAATACAAAATTATGTAGCCTATAAATTGGCAGTTTCCTTACCTCCTTCCCCCACTTAACCACCCTCTCCAAAGGTAACCACTGTCTGGCTTAGTATGGAGACCTTTGAGCGTTTTTTCTATGTATTTACACACATTCATGTGATTATATGTAACTATGCTTGTCAAAAATATGTGCTCAGTTTTTTAATTACATAAATGGGTTTATGTGGTTCATACTGAGCTGCAGCTTAGTATGCCAAACAATCTAAGAGTGTTTTCCTTGATAATTTCTGGGTTTTGTATCTTGCTCTGAAAGACTACTATAGTTCCCATTGTACAAATATTAGGTTATATTTTCTCAAGTTTTTTGTGTTTAGTTTTTAAATATTTTCACACAAAGTAGTACGATATAGTCCTTGACCTTCTTTCTTTTAGTTTTATTTTCATTTAAAAAGTAAATTAGAGCCTTTTGTGTTTTTTTAAATGTATCTTTTTCACATGTGTCACAAACATTTTTTGTCTTCCTAGGTTTTTTTTTTTGGTGGATTTTTTTTAATGTATAAAAGTTTTAAAATGTTAATTATTTTAATAAATAACCATTAATGTGGTTTAAAAACTCAGTCTCATTCCCTCCCTGCCCCTATTCAGCTAATTCTACCCCTTACCTACAAGTAACCACCATTATTAGATTTTTATAAATCTTATTAGTTTCTTTTTTCAAATGGAAGCAAATATAAATATGTGATGTTTTTCACCTTTTTTTGTATAAAAGTATACAGAAGGTCTAAATTTTTATTAGTCCCATATGTTGGTCTTGTTTTGTGACTTCTGGGTTTTATATCATGCTTAGAAATTGTTTTTGCTTGGAGACTGTTAACATACTCAAGATTTTTTTCTGATGTGGCTTTATTTCTTTAACATTTAAGTATTGAATTCCATCCGGAAAATATTTTATTATAGAAATTAAATGATGAAATAGTGTTTATTGCGATGCTTCCCATATATCCCATTGTCTCATTTCAAGTATCAATTCCCACCAATTTGAAATGCCATCTTTATTACATGCTCAATTACCAGGCCTTTTTTGGGATTCTGTTCTCTTCCATTGATCTATTTGCTATTCTGTGCCAAAACAACAGTTTTAATTCACTTTAGTATTATATAGTATATTTGAAATCCAATATGTGTATGTTCTCATATTTTCAAATGTTCTTAAATATCTTCCAGTATTTTCTCTTTCAGATGATTTGTTTTTTTTACCCCAGGTAAACTGTAGGCAATTTGTGCTTCCTTCCCCGCAAAAAACTGGGGTGATTTTTATTGCAATTCTGTGCATTTGTAGATCATTTTGGGATACTTTTTCATGTCTCTATATCCTTGATTACACTTTGATTTGATTTTGTAAAAATTTTTATTAGGTTTATTCTTGGGTATCGTAGCTTTATCACTATTATGATTAGGATCTTTCTAAAATTGTGTTTCTAATTGGTTCTTGCTATGGTATCGAAAATTAATTGGTATAGAAAATATATTGATTGTTGCTCACCCAACTGAGCTCTTTTATTCATCGTTCCATAGACTGCTTCAGGTTTTCTAAGTAGACAATCACATTATTTGTAAATAGTAGTAATTTCACTCTTCCAAAATAAAAAACTGTTGTTAAGTTATTTTGTCTAGAGCCCCAAGAAGAATGTAAAATAGAAGGTAATTGTGGGCATCTTCCTGACCTTTAATGGGAAGGCTCCTGAAACGATACCAGCCGAAACATCCTCCTTAAACATTGTTTTTTCTTGGCATCCTGGAATAGTGCCCACTCCTTCTCTGTCCCCTTCTTCCTGCCTCCAGCCATCAAATGATGGCCTGCCTCAAGCCTCCTACTCAGTCTTCTCATACAGCACACACCCTCCGTGCATACCTCAGATTGTAGTCATCTTGTGCCAGATTGCAATTTCATTTACCTCCCATAAGCTGAGTATTCAGATTGACATCTCTAACCCAGGTCTCTCTCCCCAGCTCTGGACTTACTAAAGAGCTCCTCTTTGATTTCTTTCAGGCACTGCTAACTCAGTACCTCTAACACTGAGTTCTTTATTAACTAGTGTTGAGCTGGACCCCTGGCTATAAAGCCCACAACCTGATTCAGTATTAAGAACCAGAAATAGAAGAAGAACTGCCTACCCTAAGAGACCCTCTCAGAAGGCTTTATTTCCTGCTAATGTAGGCCCAAGCCAGCCACTCCACCCTAGTCAGTTTGTGACCTGGATATTTGCCATACAGCCTTCCTCTCCCAGGAGCTCCTGCCATCTCTGCACACTTGTCCCAAGAACCACATCCTCTGTCAACAGCCTCTGCTCTCTTGCCTTGGGTCCTTAAACATGCATGTAGCTGTTTCTAGTCATCATCCCCCTTCCTGCCCCGGGAGGCATCTTCAGCTTTCCTGTGGAGGACAAATGAGGCTTCAGGGGTTCCTCTGGGGCTCATTCCATTCGGATACAGGGTCACGAGGAGGCTAATTTCTATTTGCCTTTGTGCGGGCAGGAAATATGAGCTGTACAGCATGGACTGGGACCTGAAGGAGGAACTCAGGGACTGCCTGGTGGCCGCTGCACCCTACGGGGGCCCCATTGGTATGTCACTCTGCTACCGCATGCTCTGGGACCATGGGATGAAGTCAAGTTTCTTGATTCCTGGGGGTCTTGCCGTTGGGTTGTTCTTACTAGCATATGCCACCCTCCCCCACTCCCCACCCACTTGAGATGCTTTTAATGGTTCTCATGAGGCCTGCTTCATATGGGATGGGCCTGAGATGCTGCTTCATGAGGCCTGCTTCAAATGGGGTGGGCCTAGCCTGGTGAGCTAGGACAGAAGGTCTCTTCTCCATCTGAAGCACTGCTGAGGAACCCCTGGCGGAAGGAGAAGCCTGCCAATGTACGGCCAGTACTTGAGATCTACTCTGCTTCTGGCATGCCTCTAGCCAGTCTGCTGGTGAGCATCCCTGGCCCACCCTGAGGCTGGGGGCTGGGCAGGGTTCCTGTGTCCCTAGACAGCCTCAGGAACTTCTTCTCCTCTGCAGTGGAAGAGTGGCCCTGTGGTATCCCTAGGCTGGTCAGCTGAAGAGGAGCTACTCTGCGTGCAGGAAGACGGTGTAGTGCTGGTTTATGGGCTTCATGGTGACTTCCGGAGACACTTCAGCATGGGCAATGTAGGGGCCACAGGAGGTTGTAGAAAAGGAATGGAGTCTTTGACTCTGTGGCTTCTTCAAGGCCCCTCTCCACTTGCCCCTTTCCCCAGGAGGTACTCCAAAACCGGGTTCTAGATGCCCGGATCTTCCATACTGAGTTTGGTTCTGGAGTGGCCATCCTCACAGGAGCCCACCGCTTCACCCTCAGTGCCAATGTGAGTGACCTCAAACTCCGCCGAATGCCAGAAGTGCCAGGTGAGCATCAACACCCCTGAGACAGAGACAGCCATTCAGTGCCTACAGATGTGCTTCCAGACTGTGGGATCAATAGAGATAGAAGCTATGGGCTCTGGTTATCCCGAGGTTGTCCTATTCCTGACCACAGGTTTGCAGAGTGCACCTTCATGCTGGACCACACTGTGCCAGGACCGAGTAGCACACATTCTTCTGGCTGTGGGGCCTGATCTTTACCTTCTAGACCACGCAGCATGCTCTGCAGTGGTAAGGGTTTGAGTGGGAGTGAAATGGAGGAGTTGGGGGAGGCAGTGGGGAGGCTCTGAGAAGTCAAGATCTCTGGTGTCCTCCTTGGCCCTGCCCCAGACTCCCCCTGGCCTGGCCCCAGGTGTGAGCAGCTTCCTGCAGATGGCTATCTCCTTCACCTACCGACACCTGGCACTCTTCACAGACACAGGCTACATCTGGATGGGGACAGCTTCACTGAAGGTGTGATCCTGAGACAACACAGGGACACCATGTCTTCTTCAGGGAAGATCTATTTGGTAGGGGTAGGGGAGGGGCTTTTCAACCTGACTACTTGGATAGGGCTGTGATGCTTCTTACATCCTTTCAGGAGAAGCTGTGCGAGTTCAACTGCAACATCCGGGCCCCCCCAAAGCAGATGGTCTGGTGAGGACAGGGTTGTTATGCTGGGGGTGGGGGTGGACATAGCCTTGTTTCTTGGGATACCTTGATTCATCCTGTGTACTAGCCAAGCTAAGTGGAGCTTGCATCTTCTCTGCCAGTGCACATTCGAGGGAAACCCCTGCCCTCCTGTAGGCCCGAGATGCCCCCAGGCACTGACAATACAGGGTAAGAGGGAAGCAGACAAGTCAGAGCAATGAGATAAGGGGCAGGAAGCATGTGCAGGGCTGTCCCAAGACAAAGTGATGTAAGCAATGATATGAGAAACCTGACTGTGGGGCATATCAACCCATGTATGTCTCAGACATGTATGTGTGATGCTGCCCACAGGTGCAGCCGTCCTCGCAGCAAGGAGAGGGCCGTTGTAGTGGCCTGGGAGAAGCGGCTAATGGTGGTGGGCGATGCGCCTGAGAGCATCCAGTATCCTTGGAGGGATATCTGTGGGGGTAAGAGGGGAAAGGGGAAAGGGGTCACCTGCCTCATCCCATCTCTGGGTGTTCTTGAGAACCTTGACCAAGCTCAGGTTTGTGCTGGATGAGGACTCCTACATGGTACCTGAGCTGGATGGGGTCCGTATCTTCTCGCGCAGCACCCACGAATTTCTGCATGAAGTTCCAGGTGAGGCCCTCACAGGGGCACCACATGACCCAGGGCAGAGGTTCCTAGGTACTGCAGCTGCTGTGGGCCAGAGGAGGATGAGGACATTAGGGCATTGAGGCATTGAGGCAGAGCTGAGGGTTCCCTGTGCTCTTCCCCCATTCGCCATCTTCCTTCTCCAGTGGCCAGCGAGGAGATCTTCAAAATTGCCTCAATGGCCCCTGGAGCACTGCTATTGGAGGCCCAGAAGGAATATGAGGTAAAGCCCTGGCCTTCTCCCTGGACCCTAGGATACTCTTCTCCTTCCCCTGATTGGCACAGCCAGGTGCCACCAGTGAAGAGAGGGGTCTAGGCAAGACACCAGACTGGGTTGGGGTGCGCCAGCTCAGGTGGACTAAAGTGAAATGGGGTCCTCCGTGTGGTGATGGGGAGGGGCAGGGAGCCCCGACTATCCCCAGCCCAGGCACAAGTCAGGGCTATTATCAAGGGGTCTCAGGGATTCTCACTGGCAATTGTGGGCTGATATAGGGCGGAGGGAATATCTGAACGCTTCAGGTAGACTGAGTGCGCTGAGGGGGTTTGGGCTCTGCCTCTGCAGCCCCTCCAAATCAGCCCATTTGCACTGTAGCCAAGGAGCTGGGGGCAGATGTGAGGGTGTTCTCCATTGTGATGTCATGTCTCTAGCACCCCCCCCTTTCTCTCTCCACCCCTCAACCCCAGAAAGAGAGCCAGAAGGCCGATGAGTACTTGCGGGAGATCCAGGAGTTGGGGCAGCTGACCCAGGCAGTGCAGCAGTGCATTGAGGCCGCAGGACATGAGCACCAGCCAGACATGCAGAAGAGTCTGCTCAGGGTTGGCCTGGGCAGCAGGGCTGCAGGGAGGGGCACTGGGCAGGGTGGGGCTGGCAGGGGGGAAGCTCTCTTCTATTGCCCTCTGGCTCTTCTCAGGCTGCTTCCTTTGGAAAGTGTTTCCTCGACAGATTTCCACCCGACAGCTTCGTACGCATGTGTCAGGACCTGCGTGTGCTTAATGCCGTTCGGGACTATCACATCGGGATCCCGCTCACCTATAGCCAGTATCCCCATGCATTTCAGAATGGTGTTCACAGCCAGGGGTGGCAGAGGAAGGGGCTGGAGATACCACCTAAAGGTTCTTGGCAAATAGGGCTTATTCTCCAGCTGGATCCTTAACCGAGTAAAATGCAGATACAAGCAACTCACCATCCAAGTGCTGCTGGACAGGTCAGCAAGCCCAAGGGTGCTGGGAAGGCTCTAGGTGGGCAAGTGTCACAGCCTTTTGTGGGCTCTCATGGTCACTGCTCCTGACCTATTTCTTTGGGACTTGGGAGAACTGAGTTGCAAGTTGGGGCTGTGCTGTCCTCTCTCTGCCCCACCTCACCCTGTACCCGTTATCTCTCCTGCCTGCCAGGCTTGTGTTGCGGAGGCTTTACCCCCTGGCCATCCAGATATGTGAGTACCTGCGCCTTCCTGAAGTGCAGGGTGTCAGCAGGATCCTGGCCCACTGGGCATGCTACAAGGTGAGGATGTAGGACAGGGTCCAAGGGCATTTAGGGACTTTCAGGCCCTGATGAAGTATAGGAAATAAGAAGTGTAGGACTGAAGGACCAGGTCCTGATTGGGGTTCGGTGGGGTGAGAGGTGAGATGCAGGTGTGTGTGACACCCTTTCCCTCTGCAGGTGCAACAGAAGGACGTGTCTGATGAGGATGTTGCTCGGGCCATTAACCAGAAGCTGGGGGACACACCTGGTGTCTCTTACTCTGACATTGCTGCGCGGGCCTATGGCTGTGGCCGCACAGAGCTGGCCATCAAGGTGTGGGTGCTCAGCCCTCCCCAGATGCCCTGTCTTGGGTATTGGAGGCCCCCAGGTGAGCTCTTTCTCCTCTGCCTTTTTTCCCACAGCTGTTGGAGTATGAGCCACGCTCTGGGGAGCAGGTACCCCTTCTCCTAAAGATGAAGAGGAGCAAACTGGCACTGAGCAAGGCTATTGAGAGCGGGGACACTGACCTGGGTGAGCAAGGTTTGGGTGAGGCCAAGACCAGGGCCCCTGGGCTGAGCAAGGGGCTGGGCTGGAGTCCCCACCCCACCTTACTACCCAATAGTGTTCACGGTGTTGCTACACCTGAAGAATGAGCTGAACCGAGGAGATTTTTTCATGACCCTTCGGAACCAGCCCATGGCCCTGAGTTTGTACCGACAGGTGTGTGCAGTGGGCAGGGGTGGGGCTGGAGCCTCCTGAACCCCTGAGTTGGCCTTGCTGACTACCTGTCCCCGGCCCCAGTTCTGTAAGCATCAAGAACTAGAGACGCTGAAGGACCTTTACAATCAGGATGACAACCACCAGGAGCTGGGCAGCTTCCACATCCGAGCCAGCTACGCTGCAGAGGAGGTCTGAGGCCCACAGAGAGGGTGGGGCCCTTGGGCTAGGCTGTTGGTCTGGTTCCTTCTCTAGGAATCTAGGTCTCATATTTGGTGCACACCCCATCTGGTCCTCACTGTTGAGGAAGTCTAAGAAGGCATGAGGCCAGGATGAGGGTTGGTCCCAGAGGAGCTAGCCTTCCCACTAGAGATACCAGAGTGGTACACCCAGTGGGTAAGGCTGGCCCTGGTGACCCTTAGCATAGGGACTGGGAAGAAAACTGTAGCCTGGGTTGGAAGGGCTGAGGTCCCTTGAACTATGAGCTCAGGCTTTTCTTCCTGCCCTTATAGCGTATTGAGGGGCGAGTTGCAGCTCTGCAGACGGCAGCTGATGCCTTCTATAAGGCCAAGAATGAGTTTGCAGCCAAGGTCTGGCCTACTCTTTCCTAAAAACCTCCTCGTTTTTCCTCTCAGTCTTCCCTCCTTGTCCCTCTCATCCTCATCCTGCCTTATCCCTATCCCCAGGCCACAGAGGATCAAATGCGGCTCCTACGGCTGCAGCGACGCCTAGAAGATGAGCTGGGGGGTCAGTTCCTGGACCTATCTCTGCATGACACGGTCACCAGTCTCATCCTCGGCGGCCACAACAAGCGCGCAGAGCAGCTGGCGCGTGACTTCCGCATACCGGACAAGAGGTACGTGAGGGTCCAGGCTGCATGCAGGACCTGGGATCCCTGCCCGTCCTGCAGCACCTCCAAGCCCAGCTTCCTCACAGGCTCTGGTGGCTGAAGTTGACCGCTCTGGCAGCTCTGGAAGACTGGGAGGAGCTAGAGAAGTTTTCTAAGAGCAAGAAATCACCCATCGGCTACCTGGTGAGGCAGGGGCCCTCCCAACACCCCACCGCCAGGGAGGCTAGTCCTGGGGAGAGGACCAGGCCCAGAGATAGGCCAATGACCTATTCATGCATCTGTTCAGCTGGCCAAAATTTTTAGTGGATGCTTCCTGTGTGTGCATGTTCATAAGCTAAATATATCAGGGAATGGGCCCCAGTCAGCCTGCACATGTCGGCAGGCAGGAGAATGAGCTGCTTTCCCCCAGGATGACCACAGGGGGACCCCACGTGCCTAAGGAAAAGTCCTATTTGGGTGGAGGGTGGAAGCGGACAGGAAAAGCACATCTGCAAGGCAGTGGAGGATATTGAGGGGTTTGTTTTCTATGGCAGGCAGTTCAGAGGTGTGGTGGGTAGGTGGAACAGCCATAAGAGAAAATATAGGCTCCAAGATGGTAGGAAACACCTGTTGTGAGGGGATGACAGTGGATGGTGTTCTAGATGCATGGAAATACTTGGTCTCAAGGCTCTAACATCTTTGGTTTAGGTTGTTTCTGCCCTGAGAATGTCAAGATCATACCTCTTGTAGATGTGTGTCAGGGCATGGGTGGGGGAGTTACATGCACTAAAGTGTATATAAAATATACAGTGACAGTATATTCAGTGGGCTTTTGTTCATAAGACAGGACAGAAGGGCTCTGCCTTATCTTCTCCCTCCATCTCCTCCCTCTCTAAGCCCTTTGTGGAGATCTGCATGAAGCAGCACAACAAATATGAGGCCAAGAAGTACGCCTCCCGTGTAGGTCCTGAGCAGAAGGTCAAGGCTTTACTTCTTGTTGGGTATGTTGGCTGAGAGCCCCGTGCTGCTGGGGTGCTGAGCTAGTGGACTGATGAGGGGCATGGTTTGTACCTTTGATCATCCCAACATCATCTCCCGTCCTGCTCAAACCACAGGGATGTGGCTCAGGCTGCAGACATTGCCATTGAGCGCCGAAACGAAGCAGAGCTGAGCCTCGTATTGTCCCACTGCACTGGAGCCACAGACGGTGCCACGGCCGACAAGATTCAGCGGGCCAGGGCTCAAGCCCAGAAGAAGTGAGGGGCTCACCTTATATGTCTCCTCATATCCTGGGCTTGGCAGAAGTGTCACTGCTCATCTAGCTCCTCCCCCAGAGCTAAGCTGAGGAGGTGGGGTGGGAAGGGATCTGGTTGTAAATAAAGTTGGAACATTTTAGAGTGTTTTTCTTATACAGTCTTGCCTAAGCAGAAGCAAACTGGACCAGAAGTATCCAGATATCTCAGCGAAATCCCATGTGTTTGTGTGGGATCTAGAGGAGAAGCTTCTCTAGCTATATTTACAAAAAGATGTGCCCCTCAGCATAGTTATGAAGGAAAGCTCTCTCAAGCTCTCAGACCCTAGAAGGATTATGGGGAGAGATGGCACAAAACTTAACAACTTATCAGGAACCATACTGAAAAACATTATACACCCATGTACACAAGAACCATGCTGAATACCATTATTTCATTTATTCCACGTGACAAACATAAGGCCCTCCGTAAGCAAGGGAGTCTGGGCAAGGCCTCTGGTTTGCACTGCAGTGAGAGTTGGAGGACTAATGAGAGGCATGTGTTGCCAGCAGGTTGTAGGGGTTGAAAGAAGAGCCTTTGGAGACACCGCCCACTGAACAGTGGTGAACAATTCCTAAGTCATCTCTAGGCTGAGGAGAAAAAGATGGACTGTAAACTGAAGACCCCTGGTTCCACCTTACCCCCGGTGAAGGCTTCGTCCCCAGTATGTAGGAGCCCTCCAGTCATCCTGTCTCTAGCCTTCAGTCTGCACTCCAGTGCACCTCAGCTTCATGTCCCACCCCCTGCAACACACACACACACAAACACACACACACTGAGGGCATTACCTTTTCTTCTTGTTACTCCTTAGTCTAGAAAGAAGACAAAAGAGGAAACCAAAGCCCAGAGGGAGGACATACCTCACTAGAGTTTCCTGTTTCCCCTTTAATGCCCATAGGCTTGACCATGCTGAAAAAGTGAGAGACAAGGCCTGGTAAGGTGTTTCTTTTTTTCTTCCCCGACCTGATTTGTAAATTAAGTTTGTAGAAATCCTCCGAATGAATATAAAACAAATTGTAAAATAATTATTATGTTTACCACTTACTACACGGTCAAGAATTTGGTCAGGATAAACCAGGGATGGTTTGTCTGCTCCACGATGTCTGGGCCAACAACTGGAAAAGTCAAAGGTTGAAGATGACTTGAGAGCTAAAGGTTGAAGTCATCTTAAGGCTTGTTAACTCACAGTCTGCCAATGGAAGCTGGTTGTTGACTGGAACCTTAGCTGGTGCTGTTGGCTAGAACACCTACCACCTGTGGAACCTCACAACATGGCTGCCAGGTCCCAAGAACAGCATCCCAATATAGCCAAACAAAGCTGCACTGCCTTCCCTAACCTAGCTTTGGGAATCACGCAGGGTCATGGCTGCCACATTCTATTTGTCAAGGTAGAGCTGTCCCACCCACTTTCAAAGAGAAATCGACTCCACCTCTTGATAGGGAGTAGGAAGGCTCTGGAACAGTTTGTAGAACTGGAAATGTGGCCAGTTTTTGAAAACAGTCTGGCACAGCCTATCAGTTTTCTCTCTTAGAATCAGCAGACACCTCTGAGAAAAGAGAAGATCCCCAATACTGAGCTCATTATTCTAGGCTTTTTTCCTCCCCAGTCTTGGCCTCACAACTGCTCACTGCACTGGTAGCTCTTCAGTGCCTTTTAAAAATGTTTTCTCCAGCTTTTCTTGTTCTCAATGAAAAAAGGTTGGTACCATACAACCCAGTCCACCCTCTCTGGAAGGGGTGCCACATTCCCAAAGTAACATACAGTATACTTATGTGATATGCAAACATTAAACGGTGTACACATGAAGTTGTAGAAATGTGTGAGAACAATGATGACATACAAACAGTGATTACAACTTCATTAAAAAGGTATGTATGCACGTAGGTGGAGAAGCACAAGAACTGTTCATGGGGAGAGTTGTTTGAAAATTAAAGGCAGCTTTGTGTACTTTTTTATAAAGTTAAACACTGATTTTTCCCTCAGCATTTTATCATAAAAACTTTCAAATATATAGCTAAGTTGAAAGAATTTTACAGTGAACACCTGTATACCTACCACCTGGATTCTACAATTAACATTTGACTATATATACTTTATCATACATCTATCCATCAAAGTAAGTTTCAGTCAGTATACTTACCTCTAAATATTTCAGAATGCATTTCATTAACTAGAGTTCACTATTTGCAATTGTTTTCTTTTTAGACAAAATATGTGTAATGTTCAGATCTTAAATGTTCATTTGCTGAGTTCTGACAAATGCATACACTTATAAATAGTGATATTTAAAAAACAACCAGGATTATTTTTTTCAAACCTTCAACCGACCTATTGAAATTAGTGTGAGATGCTTTCTACCTTGAGCAATTTGCACAGCAGGCCTGGGCCTACAGTCATGGGTGGGGCCAAGTCCTGGCTAATGGATGGAACTAGGATTAGGCCTGGGACCAGGATTTGGAGGCTAGGGGCAGATAATTTAGAAACATTTCTTCTAATTTAGGGTATTTATGGCAGCTCTGGGTGAATACTTTTACAGATCACCTCAGGGTAAGAGGGCTGCAGTCCCTTTAAGGTAGAAAGCACTGGCAAATGACCTTGGGAGTAGGACAGTGGCTTGGAAAGGCATTTGGCCTCATTTACTTCAACTTTTTATCTTATTGCCTTGTTTCATTTTCATTACAGCATTTAGGAAGTTTTCTTGTTCACTTGTTGGTTTATTGTCTGTCACCCCAAACTAGAATAGAAGGTCCTAAGAGGAGAGACCTTTTCTGTCTTATTCCCTAACGTATCCAGCATATGGTCTGTACTCAATAAGTATTTGTTCGGTAAATAACTCATTGTTCCATTTAGTACATGGGGAAAGGAGGCCCAGAGAGGGGAAGTGACTTGTCTACAGAAACAGGAGTTCTTTAACCAGCTCTCCTTCTAGTCCAGTCTTTTTCTCATGAATCTTGTGACTCTTGGTGGCTGACAAGTTCCTACTTGTAGGCATATGCTCCCATGGCTAGGACTAAACCAGGACTGGGAGCAGGGCTTTGGCCTCCCACTTGGGTTGGCCTGGATACAGCAAGCCTGCCTCCCCTACCACTCTCAGTTCTCTCTTCTTCAAAGACAGCCTGTTGTCCTGTAGCGACGGGGGTAAGCTGTAGACACCCCGGATGTCAGGATGGGGAGACTGGGCAGGTCTCCACAAGTGAGCAATTGATAATGGGACTCTGTCCTTTCCCTGGGTCTCCAGAACAGGACACCCAAGATCCTGCCACTCCTTGGTCTGAGGTTCTGTCACCCGTGCACACACACCACAAATGCTCTGACCACAGTGCAGCTGTCTCTTGGAGAGAAGGAACTGCATTTCCTGAGATGGGGTTTCTTGCCAAGCTGTACATGCCTCCATTTCTCAGTATAGCTCTGGAAGGTTCCAGGAAGAGTAGCAGAGGGAGATTCAGGTCATCTATCTCAGGGGTCCCCAACTCCGAGGCTGAGGACCGGTACCAGTCCATGGCCTGTTAGGAACTGGGTCACACAGCAGGAGGGCCAAGGCAAGCGAGCGAAATTTCATCTGTATTTGCAGCTGCTCCCCAGTGCTAGCATCTCTGCCTCAACGCCACCCCAGATTATCAGCCATTAGATTCTCATAGGAGCACTGGTTCCTGGTGCCAAAAAGGTTGGGGACTGCTGACCTAGCCAGTGGTGACCTAGCCCACCCCAGGGCTCTCTGATTCCTACACCCAACTGCAACATTTTCCTAAGTGTGGTCAGATTGCCTGGAGATCCTTCAGACAATCTCGAAGATGAACACTTTTATTTTAATAGCTATTTATTTTAATATATGTTAGAAAACGTAAGTAGCATGTCAAACCCTTTTAGATAATATAAGTAAAAATAAATAAAATATAAATTAACCAAAATAAACATATTAAGAAATAATAATGTAGGTCTGATGTAGATAGCATAAAACTACACTGGTGGGGTTTGGTTCTAGGATGCTGCTATCCTAGCTACCCAGGTACCTCCTGCACTCACAGTCATTTTTTTTTTTCAGGGCTTCTAAACACTGAATTCAGGCTTTTCATTTTTCCTTTGGTGTGCAGATAGATTGAGTTTGGACTTCCTGGAGAAACGTGAGGGGTGGGCATGTGGAAGAATCTGCCCTTCTTGGCTGCCCCTTGTTAGTCTAACAGACTGGGCATGTGGCCTGGGGGCCCTTGAGCTGAAGTGTCTGTTGGGCAGAGGAACCTTGGGTTTGGCCATTTCAGGACACCTAGTGGTCAACCCCGCTGAGAGGGAGTGAGAAACACATCTGCCACCTGGGAGGTGGCCTGAAGAAGGCCCATGCATTTATATTTGTAGGCTGTGACTATGGTCAGCATACACTCACTTATTTCATAAATACGGGGAATAGAGTTTTAAGTTGGTGACTCAGTTGCAGGCGGTGGCGGGAACTGGAGGTGTTAGTGGTACCAACCCCGTGCAAATGACAGCCGATGTGAGCTCCTCCTGCACCGAAATATCTCCACTGCATCCTCCCCGCCATGAAGAAATGCGGCTGGCCACAGACCCTTACCCACCGAACATGGGACTCTGCCCGGCGGGGGTAGGGGATTGGGGCGCTCAAGGGCTGCGGGCCTGGAGGAGAGGCTCTCTGCCACTCAGACTAGGCAGCGCAGACTCCAGGTCTCGGATGAAGGGTCCCCAGGTAAGCTCCGCTTGCACATTCCTGTGCAGTCCGTCTCCACCCTGCAGATGCCCAGCAACTCTTCCTGTGCTGGGGTCCCGGTGTGTCTGAGGAACGCCACGTGGGGTTACAACGAGGAGAGTGTCCCACTCGCCACCCACTACGACTAAGTAATCGGCCTTCAGTCGCAGACGCCCAGGTCCTTGCAGCCCGGGAACCCGCTGCCGACAGATATACGGACGGGTGGCTTTGGTGCGCCACGCGTGGGGCAGGGATGGCTGTGAAGGAGGTCTGTGCCCCCCATCTGGTCCCTGGCCCCAGGGGGGATAAACGCATCTCCCGGTCCTCTCTGCGCTTTGAACCTCCCCTCCCCCGCCAGGCTTATTTCAAACGAAACCCCTACCGCTTGGCACCATGTTTCGTGTTTCTACTCAGCTCAGTGAAGAGCCAGGCCTTGGTACACGCATCTGGAAAGCGGAGATTTCCCTGGGGCTCGGGCGGGGATGGCGTGGGTCGACTTGATGTAAGACGACACCCACGGTGCCAGTTCCTGTTCTAGGGGCTTTGCAGGTTCCTCTCTCTCCCCAGTGAGAGCCTTCGTCCCTTAAATACGTTGCAGCAATCAGAGAGAGAAAAAGCAAAACCAAATAAATAAATAAATAAATAAATAAATAAATAAATAAATAAATAAAAATAACCGAATGGGACACGTTTGGAGAGAGGAGCAGAAAGACGGATTTTTAGTTCCAGGCGGCCCTAGTCGCTGGACATTGGTGTAACTCGTATTTGGCCTCAGTTTCTGCAGCTGTAAACTGAGAAGTAGGCCCACATCCAGGGGACTGGGACTGTTGAGAGGCAGAAGGCGTAGGTGCCTGGGCGGCGGGTGCTGCTGAGGTCCCGCTTTCCCGAGGACAGGGCTGCAGTGGGGCGCACATCTCCTAGGGCACGTGTGAGACAGTAAGACCCTGAGATCCGGCTCTGCGCCGGGGCAAGCTAGCCAGTATTTGGAAGCGCGCAAGGGCGGGGCCCAGGGCCGGGAGACGCCCTTTTGGTATGGGCCAATCAGCACCCGTCTATGAACGGCCAATGAGGAGGCGCCTTACAGCCAAGGCCGGCTCGGGAGCGAGGCTGCAGCGAGTGCGGCGCTGACAGAGACGCGCGGGCGCGAACCAGCTCGGACCCCGGGCCGCTGCCGCCATCACCGCTGTCCACCCAGTCGCCTCTCAGCCGCTTCCCCTCGCCATGGAGGCGAGGCCGCCGCCGCCGCCGCGGGACTCTGAGCCGCAGGCCGGGCGGCGTTCCTGAGGGCGTGTGGCGGGCCGAGACGCTGCCGCGGAACCGAGGCGGAGCCGCCGTCCTCGTCCCCAGCGGTCCCGCCCAGCGCCGGACTGGGTGAGTGTTCGCGGCCGCCGCCGCCCTAGGGGGCTTTGGAAGGCGGGGGGCAGCTCCCGGGCGCGGGTGGGAGGGGCCCCTGGCTGGAGCCCCAATCCCTCTTTTCCGGTTAGAATCCTTCGGGCGTCTCCAATCGGCTCCCACATCCTTGCTCTGTCCGGAGGGGGGGGTCCCCGGAAACGTGCCGGACAGGGCGCCGACCCCTGTAGACTGCCCAGGAACTTTGCGTGCGTCCTCCTGGGGACAGGCCAGGGCGCTGCCGTAGTTCATTCTGAGAGAAGAAACTTGGAAAAGTGAGAACAGAATTTGCTCAGGTCCACTTAATGGGAAGAAAGAGGAAAACTCCTGGCATGAGAAAATAGCTCTTGCAGTGACCAACTTTTCTTTCCCTTAAAGCTCCCTTGGCCCCTCTCCCAGGCCCCTCTTTTTTCCACCCACTCCCAACTGTTGAGGCTGCTTAAGAAGGGAAATAAGGGCTCAGAGCTGCCCAGAATTCAAAATGAGCCAATTGGGAATGCAGATCCCCTCCTGTTTTACTTTTGGTAAATAAAGAATATCGTTTTCTGAAAAATTATTTACTAATTGTATTTTCTGAAGGTAAAAATAATAATGGTAATCCTGAGCCCAATGTTGAGGGCTTTTTTTGAGGTCAGTGATGATGTTCGTAAGACAGGAAAAGAATGTTCAAAAC